>NC_086446.1:211899551-212499551 GCF_028390025.1 Pseudophryne corroboree | reverse complement strand
TATGCCGTGCATTCAGCATGCCAAGGTCCTTCATAGCCTCCACCATGAACCCCGCGGAATCCTGTATGTGACATAAGAACAAATCAATGTCACTCCTATCCATAGTATCTAAATCTTCTAGCAATGTGCCGGACCACTTCACTATAGCTTTAAAAATCCACGCACAAGCAATAGTGGGCCTTAAAGCTACGTCAGTAGCTGTGTACAGTGATTTGAGTGTAGTCTCAATTTTGCGGTCAGCCAGCTCTTTCAAAGCGGTTGAACCAGGAACAGGTAAAACCACCTTTTTGACAACCTAGATACAGAAGTATCAACTATAGGGGGGGGTTTCCCACTTTTTTCTATCCTCTTCAGGAAAAGGGAAAGCAATAAGAACCGTTTTTGGGATCTGGAATTTTTTCTCTGGGTTTTCCAAGCCCCATACACTTATACGACATGACGGTCCATCATGTCATATAAGTTTTCCTCCAACCTCCTGGCAGCCTCCCCGTTGGCTGGATAGTATTAGATATATCATATGCATTTTTTTTGCGTACGATGTATCTTTTACTTTCCCATCCATTTACTGCAGGATCCGACATATAATGAGTGCAGCACTCGTGATATGTCGGATCTAGGGGGATCCGATCCGATGCACACGGGAACGCGCATCGGATCGACGGAAAAGCACATCGAAAATGCCCAATTTCACCCAATATATCGGGCCAAATGCCTGAACTGGGCTGAAATCGGGCATTATCGGTCTTGTATATGGGGCCCTAAAGAGTTTAACTCCTTGGAAACCAGAAATGTAAGCGAGGATTTCTTACTTTCTGTAAAATAAGATTTCTTCACCTGTTCAGGTACGTTCTCAGAAATGTGTAAAACATCCCTACTTCAATCATTAGTTGCACTCCTTTAGCAAGGGATGCATCCTCCTCCCACCCCGCATATCCCACTCACCATCAGTGTCAGCTTGCAGTATCTCTGCAAGTGTACGCTTTGGGTATGTAGGTGGGGTTTTTGATGAAGTAGTGGGGGCCAAATATTGTAACCCCTCCACAGATTTCCTCAAAAACTGCGTCTCTTTCTCAATATGTGACATCCTTGTAGAAATCTGGGATATCATTCCCCTTAAAGAATCCACCCATGGGCTTCGGATTGCAAAGGCTGAGACAGTATATTGCAGTCCTGAGTACATGGAATAGACTCCTCAGGAGAAGATAAACACTCTGCAGCACAGGACACAGAGTCCTTAGACAAGGTAATGTGGTATATACACACACACACAAAAAAAATGTCAGATACAGTTTACCCCCAGAGTACATTCAGAGAGTCACAGAGTCTAAGGAGCCAGCCACCCAGCGCCCCTGTGGGCAGTTATTATGATAAAAGCCCGGCGCTGACTAAGTAACCTTAATAGATTAATTAGTACTAACAATACACTCCCCCCCCCTGTCTATAACACCCTGGTACCGCAGAGGATAACTGGAGTTATGTGGAGGGTCAGCGCTCCCTGTCAGCATCTTCCTTTATGTCTGCAGGGAGAAAAATGGCGCTGGAGAGAGCTGGATCCGCTCTGAGGAGAAGCCCCACCCCTGTAATGGCGTGCGGCTTCCCGCACAAATTTGATTATACTGGCTGGAGGTATACTATGCTAACTGTGGGATTAGCCCCTGTTAGCTTCTATGACCAGTTTAGTGTGACCGTGCTCGCCCAGGACACCTCTCCAAGCGCCTACACTTAGTGTTGCTGAGCTTCATGTATGCACAGCCTGTCAGAGTTGCGCTCCCACCCTTGTGCCGCCATACCCGCTGGCGACCTGCTAACCGGGACGCCAGCGCTGTACTCACCACCTTCTATCTTCTGGCTCTGTTAGGGGGTGGCGGTTGTGCTGCGGGAGTGAGCGGTCGCAACGTGGTCTTGCGATCATCACCCTCAGGAGCTCAGTGTCCTGTCAGCGGAGATAGAGAACCATTAACTTCTAGAGTTGGTTCCTACTCCCCCACTAAGTCCCACGAAGCAGGAAGGCTGTTGCCAGCAGCCTTCCTGTAACCTAATGCTCTAATAAAACAAAAAAAACTAAGAAACCTCCTAAGAGCTCCCCTAGCTGTGACCGGCTCCTCCGGGCACATTTTCTAAACGGAGTCTGGTAGGAGGGGCATAGAGGGAGCAGCCAGCACACACTATTGATCTCTTAAAGTGCCCATGGCTGCTAGTGGACCCGTCTATACCCCATGGTACTAATGTGGACCCCAGCATCCTCTAGGATGTAAGAGAAAGACAATATAAAGAATAAAAAAATCACAAAACATTTACAATTAATAACTATTACAAAGCATTAAAAACAAATATAAAATTAAACTATAAAAATCCAAGTAACTGAATGCTATACAGCATAAAGGTCACTTGCAAACAACATTTTCTGTTTTAGACCCAAACAAGCAAATCTTTGCTCTTATTTGTAAAAAATAAGTATCCAGTAAAATTGAAGACCATATGGGCACATAAAATAAGTGAACGCTAGATGATTTTTACTGCAGAAGTTAGGTCCTCATACCATTCTACAGATTGCTCAGTTAAGGCCTCATTAAAATTACAGTGCTAAACTTGAAAAGATCCTACTACAAAATAGTGCATTGTCTAATTATTCCATGATAGCAGGCAATTATGGGTTCCACCACTGAGATCATAATTCCCAATGATTACAACTAGAGCAACCCAAGAGATTGCTATTATCCGAATCCTGCAAGTCTTGGAGAAGTGGAACAATTGGTAAAGAATAAAGAAAATTATGTCAGCTGGAGCGAGAGATGTAATAAGCCCTGAAAACAGCAGCACAATCTGATTGGGTGATGACAATCTGATTGGGTGATGTCACAAAGCACGTAGATGTATTTTTCAGTGCACATTCATCATTATAAGCTCCATTAAACATACCCAGTGACCGCCAATAGAGGGATTCCTATTAGACATAATTAAAGGATAGTACATTGTTGAGTTTTCATTCAATACTTTAGAAGAGATGAAGTTGTAGATGAGGAGTACAGTCTCAGGAAATATCAGAATGTACTAATTGCTACCCTTTTATGTAGTGCTTCAATCTTTGGGAATTTATATTTGTACATGAAGAAACAAGTTGCTTTAATCAATTAAAGTGTAAAACTGGATCTATGAAAGAAGTGTGTGCTGAATTGCAGGACTGTGTATCATTAGGTAACTGCAATTATTGTTAGAAGCAGATTTTAGCCTGTTTTATTGTAATATATTTTGTGAATCCGTGATGTTACCTCACCTCTCACCATTTGTTTTATATTTTATTGCTCTCCTTCTTAAAGGATGATGGGTATAGGGGTGGTGGTTCAATCAATGTGCTTACAAACGTGTTTGTAGGTTAACAGTACTTATTAGTGTTTAGTAAGGCCGACTGACGAATAGGGACGAAGTTTCAGAGGGTTACGCCTGGACTTAGCAAACATCTTACAGCTACATCAACGCTTGGACTGCTTCACAACTACAACTGTATGTTAATTTCTAACATCCTCCAATCCTCACTGACTCTGAACACTATACAACCAATTTCTGTTGATAAACATTTGAAATGCAATGTTTTGCTTGACATTGTAAATACCTGGGATACAAATTTTGGTCTGAGAAGCATAGCTGATGAAGGTACACTGGGTTGCTGTTTGCATAAACAAACACTGTCATTTTTCATCTTTCCTCAGCTAAACATTTGCCTTACTGTTAACCTGTGTGCATTAACCACAGGTTATATACTTGCAAATAGTGTCTGAATTACCTTGGTATTACTATTTCCTGCATTTCTGAAATTCTACTGCTCTGTATCTCATTCTGTCACCACTCCTATTTTCAATTTACTACCTCTATTTACCTCATCCACACTAATTATTCTGTGTACTAAGATCCTAATAACATAAGAAACTCTTAAGCAATTATTAGCCAACTTGCGCCTAACAGAACTTGCCCCTTGGCGTATAAATCTAGAGCAGTAGTTCCCAAACTATGTCCTCAAGGACCCTCAACAGTTCATGTTTTACAGGTCACCTAGCAGCTGTACAGGTGTATTCATTACTCATTGCCACATTTTAAAAGGATCCACAGGTGGAGCTAAGTGTTTCACTTATGATTCCGTGAGGAGACCTGGAAAACGTAAACTTGTTGGGGGTCCTCGAAGACAGAGTTTGGGAACCACTGATCTAGAGAGTATGCACCATGTGGGTCTTCTCCAGTACCTGTCTATAAAACAGCAGTAAAAGCAGGATATGCAAACATTAGTTATAGAGCTGTCCCCTCTCCTACTCCACTGTGACTCCAAGTCAGAGCACAGCACTACAGAAATTGTAAGAACAAAGGGGACACATCTAGGCTAGGCTTATCTTCCTCTCCCGCCGCACCACATCTGCCACTCCCTTTCAACAAAATCTACACTGGCTCCCATTCCCCTACAGAATCCTCTTCAAACTCCTCACCTTCACCTACAAGGCCATCTCTAATTCCACTGCTCCCTACATCTCCAACCTCCTTTCCCTTCATACTCCCTCCCGCCCCCTACGGTCGACTAATGACCGTCGCCTCGCCACCGCCCTGGTCACGGCTTCCCATGCACCCCTTCAGTGGAACGCACTCCCCCGCTCCATTAGACTCTCCCCAACCTTGCAACGCTTCAAAGGGCACTAAAAACCCACCTATTCATCAAAGCATACCCTCCCGATGCATAACCCAGTGCTGAAGCCGCGCCTCCACCCCCCTGCCTCATGCAGTGAACATCTCAGCTTTGCTTGCATACTGCCATCAGGCTACCTCCCACTTGCCTGCACCTCTTGTCATCTGTCTGTCGCCCCTCCCCATTAGATTGTTAACTCTTCAGAGCAGGGCCCTCTTTCCTCTTGTTATCTAAGCCCTCGTCTCAACACATTTCACTCACAGCTCTCCCCTATTCAACGACCATCTTTATCCTGCTAGTAAAGGCTCATCTCCATCTATGGCCACCAGCCTCTAGTAGTACGATGATCACTCCCTCAATACTTACATTTTAGCTGTATTATGTCTTGAGAATGTGTGGTGCTCTGTTACCTGTACTCTATTTCTGTTATTTATTTACTGTAATGCAATGTTTTGTCCCCTGTACTGTCCTTTCTACGGCGCTGCGAAACACATGTGGCGCCTTATAAATAAAATGTAATAATAATAAGAATTTACTTACCGATAATTCTATTTCTCGTAGTCCGTAGTGGATGCTGGGGACTCCGTAAGGACCATGGGAATAGCGGCTCCGCAGGAGACTGGGCACAAACGTAAAGCTTTAGAACTACCTGGTGTGCACTGGCTCCTCCCCCTATGACCCTCCTCCAAGCCTCAGTTAGGATACTGTGCCCGGACGAGCGTACACAATAAGGAAGGATTTTGAATCCCGGGTAAGACTCATACCAGCCACACCAATCACACCATATAACTTGTGATCTAAACCCAGTTAACAGCATGATAACAGAGGAGCCTCTAGAAAAGATGGCTCACTACAGCAATAACCCGATTTTTTTGGTAACAATAACTATGTACCAGTATTGCAGACAATCCGCACTTGGGTTGGGCGCCCAGCATCCACTACGGACTACGAGAAATAGAATTATCGGTAAGTAAATTCTTATTTTCTCTGACGTCCTAGTGGATGCTGGGGACTCCGTAAGGACCATGGGGATTATACCAAAGCTCCCAAACGGGCGGGAGAGTGCGGATGACTCTGCAGCACCAAATGAGAGAACTCCAGGTCCTCCTCAGCCAGGGTATCAAATTTGTAGAATTTTACAAACGTATTTGCTCCTGACCAAGTAGCTGCTCGGCAAAGTTGTAAAGCCGAGACCCCTCGGGCAGCCGCCCAAGATGAGCCCACCTTCCTTGTGGAATGGGCTTTTACAGATTTTGTCTGTGGCAGGCCTGCCACAGAATGTGCAAGCTGAATTGTACTACAAATCCAACGAGCAATAGTCTGCTTAGAAGCAGGAGCACCCAGCTTGTTGGGTGCATACAGAATAAACAACGAGTCAGATTTTCTGACTCCAGCCGTCCTGGAAACCTATATTTCCAGGGCCCTGACAACGTCTAGCAACTTGGAGTCCTCCAAGTCCCTAGTAGCCGCAGGCACCACAATAGGTTGATTCAGGTGAAACGCTGATAGTGTTCACTCTAGGATTTTTTTAGGGCAGGGTGCTGACCTTGGGGAGGGCACATTTTTGATTCGGGGAGGGCACATTTTTGATTCGGGGAGGGCACATTTTTGATTCGGGAGGGCACATTTTTGATTCGGGAGGGCACATTTTAATTTAGAAGGGCAAAATGGTGTACATACTGTAATATGTATGCAGGTGTCTTAAACTTGCAGCACATTGTAGCTTATAAACCATCCTGGGACACCTTCGCTTCAATCTGACAGCACATTTTAAGTTTAAATGTGCCGTCAGATTGAAGTGAAGGTGTCCCAGAATGGTTTATATATCATTAATGTGCTGCCAGTTTATTTCTGAAGTGTCTCAATAGGGTTTATATAGTTTATTAAACTATATAAATCCTATTGAGACACTTCAGAGTTAAACTGGCAGCACATGTTTCTATATAAACCCTATTGAGACACTTCAGAAAAAAAACTGCCAGCACGTGTTGCTATATAAACCCTATTGAGACACTTAAAAAAAACCTGCAGCACATATTGCTATATAAACCCTATTGATACACTTCAGAGTGAAATTGGCAGCACGTGTTGCTATATAAACCTGATTGAGACACTTCAGAAATAAACTAGCGCACATCGTATTTTAAATGTGCTGTCAGATTGAAGCGAAGGTGCCCCAGGTTGGTTTATATAACATTCATGTGCTGCCAGTTTATTTCTGAAGTGTCAAAATAGGGTTTATATAGTTCATTAAACTATAAGATTAGTTGAATGCTGCCAGATTAAAACTAAAGGGGCACCAGGCGACCCATATACAGTAGGATAAATAGCTTAGTGTGGCAGCACTAGTCTTAGATGATGTTTGTGTGTCAATTCAACTTACTGGGGGCTGATGCTGCAGGAGTGATCGCGCTGGTCCCCCGTCACACACCGCGGAGCTGGAAGAAAATGCCCGCCACACTGATCCTACCCGGCATCCTCTTTTATTGGGTCATGTGCACAGAGGAGGGCTGGGTTTGCCTCGGCAGGAGAGGCAAACCCAGCCCTCCTCATCTCACCAGCAGCCTACAGTATTGCCGAGACCCGAGTGCTGTGAGCGCATTAGCGCGACAAGCCTGAGGCAGCAGCAGGGAGGCGTGGCAGCATGGCGGGAGCAGTGGCAGCGTAGCGGGAGGAGTGACGGCGCTGACAGCGATGCGAGAGGAGTGGCAGTGCGGAGAGAGGAGTTTCAGTGCGGCCCGGCGCGGCAGTCCTTTAGTAATCAGCAGGGCGGCAGGGCGGGCACAAACGGGCAGGGCGCATTCTGACACTTGGAAAAGGGGCAGGGCGCAGCGCCCCGCGAAAGAAGGCTAGAGTGAACACTAGCTGAAAACCACCTTAGGGAGAAACTGAGGACAAGTCCTCAATTCCGCCCTGTCCGAATGGAAAATCAGATGAGGGCTTTTACAGGATAAAGCCGCCAAATCTGACACGCACCTGGCCCAGGCCAGGGCCAACAGCATGACCACTTTCCATGTGAGATATTTTAACTCCACATATTTAAGTGGTTCAAACCAATGTGACTTTTGGAACCCAAAAACTACATTTAGATCCCAAGGTGCCACTGGAGGCACAAAAGGAGGCTGTATATACAGTACCCCTTTCACAAACGTCTGAACTTCAGGGATTGAAGCTAGTTCTTTTTGGAAGAAAATTTACAGGGCCGAAATTTGAACCTTAATGGACCCCCATTTCAGGCCCATAGACACTCCTGTTTGCAGGAAATGTAGGAATCGACCTAGTTGAAAATTCCTCCGTCGGGGCCTTACTGGCCTCGCACCACGCAACATATTTTCGCCAAATGCGGTGATAATGTTTTGCGGTTATATCTTTCCTGGCTTTGATCAGGATAGGAATGACTTCATCCGGAATGCCTTTCTCCTTCAGGATCCGGCGTTCAACCGCCATGCCGTCAAACGCAGTCGCGGTAAGTCTTGGAACAGACAGGGTCCTTGCTGGAGCAGGTCCCTTCTTAGAGGTAGAGGCCACGGATCCTCCGTGAGCATCTCTTGAAGTTCCGGTTACCAAGTCCTTCTTGGCCAATCCGGAGCCCGAATATAGTGCTTACTCCTCTCCATCTTATAATTCTCAGTACCTTGGGTATGAGAGGCAGGGGAGGGAACACATACACTGACTGGTACACCCACTGTGTTACCAGAGCGTCTACAGCTATTGCCGGAGGGTCCCTTGACCCGGCGCAATACTTGTCGAGTTTTATAAACATGTGGAAGACTTCTGGGTGAAGTCCCCACTTGCTGACAGTGCTATCACATGATTTTCCGCCCAGCGAAGAATCCTTGCAGCTTCTGCCATTGCCCTCCTGCTTCTTGTGTCACCCTGTCTGTTTACGTGGGTGACTGCCGTGATGTTGTCCGAATGGATCAACTCCGGGTGACCTTGAAGCAGAGGTCTTGCTGAGCTTAGAGCATTGTAAATGGCCCTTAGCTTCAGGATATTTATGTGAAGTGATGTCTCCAGGCTTGACCATAAGCTCTGGAAATTCCTTCCCTGTGTGACTGCTCCCCAGCCTCGCAGGCTGGCATCCGTGGTCACCAGGACCCAGTCCTGAATGTCGAATCTGCGGCCCTCTAGAAGATGAGCACTCTGCAACCACCACAGGAGAAACACCCTTGTGCTTGGTGACAGGGTTATCCGCTGATGCATCTGAAGATGCGACCCGGACCATTTGTCCAGCAGGTCCCACTGGAAAGTTCTTGCGTGGAATCTGCCGAATGGGATTGCTTCGTAGGAAGCCACCATTTTTCCCAGAACCCTTTCATTGATGTACTGAGACTTGTCTCGGTTATAGGAGGTTCCCGACTAGCTCGGATAACTCCCTGACTTTCTCCTCCGGGAGAAACACCTTTTTCTGGACTGTGTCCAGGATCATCCCTAGGAACAGACGACGAGTCGTCGGAATCAGCTGCGATTTTGGAATATTGAGAATCCAATCGTGCTGCCGCAACACTACCTGAGATAGTGCTACACCGACCTCCAACTGTTCCCTGGATCTTACCCTTATCAGGGAATCGTCCAAGTAAGGGATAACTAAAATTCCCTTCCTTCGAAAGAGTATCATCATTTCGGCCATTACCTTGGTAAAGACCCGGGGTGCCGTGGACCATCCATACGGCAGCGTCTGAAACGGATATGACAGTTCTGTACCATAAACCTGAGGTACCCTTGGTGAGAAGGGTAAATTGGGACATGAAGGTAAGCATCCTTGATGTCCCGAAACATCATGTAGTCCCCTTCTTCCAGGTTCGCAATCACTGCTCTGAGCGACTCAATCTTGAATTTGAACCTCCGTATGTAAGTGTTCAAGATTTTAGATTTAGTATCGGTCTCACCGATCCGTCCGGCTTCGGTACCACAACAGTGTGGAATAATACCCCGTTCCCTGTTGCAGGAGGGGTACCTTGATTATCACCTGCTGGGAATACAGCTTGTGAATGGCTTCCAAAACTGCCTCCCTGTCAGAAGGAGACATCGGTAAAGCCGACTTTAGGAAACGGCAAGGGGGAGACGTCTCGAATTCCAATTTGTACCCCTGAGATATCACCTGAAGGATCCAGGGGTCTACTTGCGAGTGAGCCCACTGCGCGCTGAAATTCATTGAGACGGGCCCCCACCGTGCCTGATTCTGCTTGTAAAGCCCCAGCGTCATACTGAGGGCTTGGCAGAGGCGGGAGAGGGCTTCTGTTCCTGGGAACTGGCTGATTTCTGCAGCCTTTTTCCTCTCCCTCTGTCACGGGGCAGAAATGAGGAACCTTTTGCCCGCTTGCCCACGAAAAGACTGCGCCTGATAATACGGCGTCTTCTTATGTTGAGAGGCGACCTGGGGTACAAACGTGGATTTCCCAGCTGTTGCCGTGGCCACCAGGTCTGAAAGACCGACCCCAAATAACTCCTCCCCTTAATAAGGCAGTACTTCCAAATGCCGTTTGGAATCCGCATCACCTGACCACTGTCGTGTCCATAACCCTCTACTGGCAGAAATGGACAACGCACTTAGACTTGATGCCAGTCGGCAAATATTCCGCTGTGCATCACGCATATATAGAAATGCATCTTTTAAATGCTCTATAGGCAATAATATACTGTCCCTATCTAGGGTATCAATATTTTCAGTCAGGGAATCCGACCACGCCAACCCAGCACTGCACATCCAGGCTGAGGCGATTGCTGGTCGCAGTATAACACCAGTATGTGTGTAAATACATTTTAGGATACCCTCCTGCTTTCTATCAGCAGGATCCTTAAGGGCGGCCATCTCAGGAGAGGGTAGAGCCCTTGTTCTTACAAGCGTGTGAGCGCTTTATCCACCCTAGGGGGTGTTTCCCAACGCACCCTAACCTCTGGCGGGAAAGGATATAATGCCAATAACATTTTAGAAATTATCAGTTGTTATCGGCGGAAACCCACGCATCATCACACATCTCATTTAATTTCTCAGATTCAGGAAAACTACAGGTAATTTTTCCTCACCGAACATAATACCCTTTTTTGGTGGTACCTGTATTATCAGAAATGTGTAAAACATTTTTCATTGCCTCAATCATGTAACGTGTGGCCCTACTGGAAGTCACATTTGTCTCTTCACCATCGACACTGGAGTCAGTATCCGTGTCGGCGTCTATATCTGCCATCTGAGGTAACGGGCGCTTTAGAGCCCCTGACGGCCTATGAGACGTCTGGACAGGCACAAGCTGAGTAGCCGGCTGTCTCATGTCAACCACTGTCTTTTATACAGAGCTGACACTGTCACGTAATTCCTTCCAACAGTTCATCCACTCAGGTGTCGACCCCCTAGGGGGTGACATCACTATTACAGGCAATCTGCTCCGTCTCCACATCATTTTTCTCCTCATACATGTCGACACAAACGTACCGACACACAGCACACACACAGGGAATGCTCTGATAGAGGACAGGACCCCACTAGCCCTTTGGGGAGACAGAGGGAGAGTTTGCCAGCACACACCAGAGCGCTATATATATACAGGGATAACCTTATATAAGTGTTTTTCCCCTTATAGCTGCTGTATTTTTAATACTGCGCGTAATTAGTGCCCCCCTCTCTTTTTTATGACTGCAGGGGAGAGCCAGGGAGCTTCCCTCCAACGGAGCTGTGAGGGAAAATGGCGCCAGTGTGCTGAGGAGATAGGCTCCGCCCCCTTCTCGGCGGCCTTATCTCCCGTTTTTCTGTGTATTCTGGCAGGGGTTAAATTCATCCATATAGCCCAGGAGCTATATGTGATGCATTTTTTGCCATCCAAGGTGTTTTTTATTGCGTCTCAGGGCGCCCCCCCCAGCGCCCTGCACCCTCAGTGACCGGAGTGTGAAGTGTGCTGAGAGCAATGGCGCACAGCTGCAGTGCTGTGCGCTACCTTGTTGAAGACAAGACGTCTTCTGCCGCCGATTTTCCGGACCTCTTCTGTCTTCTGGCTCTGTAAGGGGGCCGGCGGCGCGGCTCTGGGACCTATCCATGGCTGGGCCTGTGATCGGTCCCTCTGGAGCTAATGTCCAGTAGCCTAAGAAGCCCAATCCACTCTGCACGCAGGTGAGTTCGCTTCTTCTCCCCTTAGTCCCTCGATGCAGTGAGCCTGTTGCCAGCAGGTCTCACTGAACATAAAAAACCTAAAACTAAACTTTTCACTAAGCAGCTCAGGAGAGCCACCTAGTGTGCACCCTTCTCGTTCGGGCACAAAAATCTAACTGAGGCTTGGAGGAGGGTCATAGGGGGAGGAGCCAGTGCACACCAGGTAGTTCTAAAGCTTTACTTTTGTGCCCAGTCTCCTGCGGAGCCGCTATTACCATGGTCCTTACGGAGTCCCCAGCATCCACTAGGACGTCAGAGAAAATAATAATATCAGGGAGAAATGAAGAACTGGCAGAATGATAAGAACATATGGAAGCTATAGGGCTGTGGGAGAGATTAAAGGACAAGGGAATACAGTATATGACTGATCGATCGAGACAGACACGCGAGGTGAAGAAACTTTTTTTATGCGGTCAATTCTAAATTTCCACTTCAACCATTGTGCATGTGAGTAATACTCTAAAATGTAAAAAAAAAAAAAAAAGTGTTATGCAAGGTTATATACAGACAATGGAAGGTGAGTATCTACTGCGCCCACTGATAGCAGCAGTGAGGGCGTCCAGGGAGACGTCACTCTATCTCCACCAAAGCAATCACAAAACAAATACAGGAGTCCGCCTTCCGCTGCGCTATCCGCAAGTCCTAAACTAAGAGTAGTGACAATTTGTCAAAAAGTCCCAAATTTCAGAGTCCAAGAAAGAGAGCCATCAACAGTCTAGATGATTCAGGGTAAGTGGTGTTTGAAGATCCTAAATAACGGTGATTGACAGATGTCTATCGTGAATGTGTGATTGGAGAGCTCCTTATAGGTACGCACCGTACTCACATGTACAATGTGCGTAGAGTGTCCATAAAGGTATCTTTCTCCTCCATACAATGTAATGGATTCTATCGGTCTCCTTTCCTTTCGGACTCCCCTCAAAAAACAAAGAAGGACAAAGGGGTATGGAGACCCCGATGGTGTAATACGTTCGATATAGTGTTGTCAGAAAAGATAAATAAAAATTCCAAAGGCGACGTAAATCTTATTCATAATCAGGAACGTACCGAACTTACATAAATACAAATGAAATACTCCTATAAAGGTATCTTTCAAAGGTTCAAATAATATGGGGATGATGCGTACCCCAAACTCACGTTCTGCAGAAGTTATGAAGGCACATCAAGGTTTCTTTAGAGAGTGGTTTCCTGCCTCTTCTCTACCAGGCTCTCGTCGAGACCACAAGGTACATAAAACGCACAAAAAAGAAGGTTTTATGATAGTATGTCCATTTAAAAAAAAAAAAAAAAAACGTTTTTTTAAAACATCCAAAAGTTTTTTTAAAACATAGATCACCATGCATACAATGGAGGAAAACATCCAAATACTGGGAGGTAGTTGTGAAAAAAACAAACCTGGGGTGCGGTAAATCCGGACTTCCACACTCCTAAGTACTGATCTCCTGGGTATGGGGGTGTGCCTCCTTAACCACCAACGCGTTTCAACTGAAAAGTCTTTGTCAAACTACCTCCCAGTATTTGGATGTTTTCCTCCATTGTATGCATGGTGATCTATGTTTTAAAAAAACTTTTGGATGTTTTAAAAAAACTTTTTTTTGCAATAAATGGACATACTATTATAAAACCTTCTTTTTTGTGGGTTATATGTACCTTGTGATCTTGACGAGAGCCTGGTAGAGAAGAGGCAGGAAACCACTCTCTAAAGAAACATTGATGTGCCTTCATAACTTCTGCAGAACGTGAGTTTGGGGTACGCATCATCCCCATATTATTTGAACCTTTGAAAGATACCTTTATAGGAGTATTTCATTTGTATTTATGTAAGTTCGGTACGTTCCTGATTACGAATAAGATTTACGTCGCCTTTGGAATTTTTAGGTATCTTTTCTGACGACACTATATCGAACGTATTACACCATCGGGGTCTCCATACCCCTTTGTCCTTTTGTTTTGTGAGGGGAGTCCGAAAGGAAAGGAGACCGATAGAATCCATTACATTGTATGGAGGAGAAAGATACCTTTATGGACACTCTACGCACATTGTACATGTGAGTACGGTGCGTACCTATAAGGAGCTCTCCAATCACACATTCATGATAGACATCTGTCAATCACCGTTATTTAGGATCTTCAAACACCACTTACCCTGAATCATCTAGACTGTTGATGGCTCTCTTTCTTGGACTCTGAAATTTGGGACTTTTTTACAAATTGTCACTACTCTTAGTTTAGGACTTGCGGATAGTGCAGCAGAAGGAGGACTCTTGTATTTGTTTTGTTATGCAAGGTTAGTGGGCGCGGCAGCACATATCTTGTGCACGCTCCGCCACTCACAGACCTAGCTCCTATGCATGGATGCATAATATATATCTGTCTACATAAAGCATTCAGATACACATGACTACATGATGACAAATAATATTTACCTGATATATTCACACCTATCCATTCATCTTTGTTTTTTATATCGGTTTCTTTCTGGTCTTTTAGTTCATCTGATGAACAGTCAGATGGCTTTTCTGGCAATTGTTTCTCAGGCTCTGCCACTATAACAGTATTATTCCAGTCTTCCAATTCTAAAAAGTCATCACTAAAATCTTCACTGAAGTCATTCTTCTCAGAAGAGGACAAGGAAGAAATGGAGAGCTCATCAACATCTTCACTGCAATAACTATCTTTGTAGTTTTCTTTTATTAAGTTATCACAAGAAGAATAATCAACAACAACCAGGTGCTCCTGGGCTTCCATGTTTTCTTCTTTTGTTCCTTGACGTGTTCCGTTAGACAAAGACTCCATTTTACCTGTTTTTAGGGCAACAGAAGAATCCTTTTTAGTATCATTACTGAACTCCCTGGGAAATTGTGATCGGTTTGATTTGTTTAAGGATGGACGGCTCATTTTGTAACCCAATGGAACAGATACACCAGGCCCATTTGACAAACTATGTTTCTGTAATACAGCAGATGAACCTGCAGAGTATGTCCTTGTAAAACTAGACTTCATATGTGGATCATTACCATTGTGCATACCATACTGTTTTGCTGTCCTTGGCAGCAAGTTTTGTTTCAAAGTTGTTCGTATATGCTGTAATTGGTAATGCCTTGTCACGTCTACATCTCTGTTAAAAGAATGAGATCTGGTCAAGAGTGCAGGTGGAAGCAAGGCATTTTGGACAGAATGGGAAAAGCTCTGTGATCGCCTAACGTTGGAAAAAGGTTTGTTGTCAGTTGACAAAACTTTACTTGTAAAGTTTCTACTCGTAGCAGAATTAGCTCTTGGTCTGTGTAAACCTGTAGGGGGCTTGTTTGTGTAAAATCCATTAACCTGAGTTTTACAGCCATTTAGCCCAGAATAGGAAGTCCTGCCAAACTGTGTACTTTTTGTAAATTTATTTGAACTAGATAGTAAGTTCTCATTGTGGTCCTCTTTATGCGATACCAACATGTTGCTTTGCTTCCCAGTTTTTGTTATTATTCCTAATCTGGGTGAATCTTTTTCTACTGCCCCCTGGGACTGTAAACATTTTTTTTCAGTGGAAGGATGAGGCGGTTCTCTGGAACTGTGGTCATTGTTTTGACATTTCAGTTTTCTCCAGTTCAAAGAAAATGCTGATGTTCCTTCTTGATCGCTGTGTTTCTTCCCACTAAAGCTGGCTTTAGCCAATAAACCAGAATGTGTGCCATTTGGTGCTTGCTGCAAAAAGCTTCCTAATGGCTTGGTTCCACCAAATTTGGGTAATTTGGAACCTAAAGAGGCTCGAACCTGTAATTTTTCTTCCATGAGAGAGCAGGTGCATTTGTATTTTTCTGAAGCTGTTGAGATCTGATAAAGAAACAAACACAAAATAAAAAATAGCACGTTAATATTATGGAGTATCAACAATTTGTTTTGCAAATGTTAAATTTAATATATAGTTACAGTACATACACACACATACATACATACAGTATATATAATAAAAGTGACCTAGATCTAGTTGAGCGGTATTATGGATTACTATATGCAATAGAAGTAGCACAGTAACTATAGCCACAGTAATCAGTATTAGGAGCACAAGGCCCAATTACTGCGGCTAACTGTCCCGCCTTGGGCTATCCTATTAGCCCTGATAAGCCAGCGATTTTCATGCCCGATGTTTCCTCACCTCTAATTGGATACTCCCCATGACTAAAAAGGACATACAAGATATTTTAACATAGATCACATTGTTATATTTTGTATCTTAACAGGTTTTGCGTGTTTCAGTTTTTCATTTAGAATAAAGTTACCTGCATATCTTGGTTTTGGACATTGGTTATTTGCTACCTAGTTTAACAGGAATTGTAAACAAGGATTCCATGGCAGACTGTTTAATCTATTTCTCATTCTGTGGTTCAGGAAATATTAACATGTTAACCTTGGTAATATAGTAGCTAAGGAACCTACTGAATGGTAAATGAACAGAACAGCCAAACTTGTGCCTACTGAATCTTTTCTACAGAAGCATGTAAGGCTAGGTATTGTTAATACAAAATATTTTTGGACAGCCATTGACAGTTAGCTGAAATATTGTTAAATGAGCCCCAGAACTTAAAATATTGCCCACTCCTGCTTTAAGCATTCTTATTTCACAAACAGTGATGTATACTTAGCTACTAGTGACAGGAATAAAAAGGCTTTTAAAAGGCCCTTACACATAAGACTCATTTCCAGCCTTCTGAGCGATATCGTGTGTGATGTTGCCCAGTGTGTATGTTGCGGACGATGAACGTTGTGCGGTCCCGCACATCATTATCGCCTCCCTCGGTCAGCTGTACATGCAGCTCAATCTGCCGATATAGGGGGTCATTCTGACCCGATCGCACGTTGCAGTTTATCGCAGCAGTGCGATCCGGTCAGTACTGCGCATGCGCTGGCGCAAGCCAGACGGCCGAATACCGTCGTTGCCTAGCAATCGCCTCTGCCTGACTGACGCTGGGAAGGAGGGGGCTGGATGGCGGCGTTAAACTGCCGTTTAGGGGGCGCGGTCCGGCCAACGCATTCGTGGCCGGACCGTTGGGGAGGCAGGCCGCGGAGGCTGTGTGACGTCACGCGCAGCCGCTGCGACCCGGGCAGCAAAGAGGTTCTCCCAGACAGCCGCAGGAGCTGCGCTGGCCGGGAGTTACTCGTCAAATGCGAAAGCATCGACGCTGTGTTATGCTTTTGCATTTCTGTGGGGGGGAGGGGGCGGCACTGACATGAGTGGGCATCCCCCCCGCATGTCTGAGTGCCTGATTGTAGCTGTGCTAAATTTAGCACTATGTGATATCACTCATGGAGCATATCGCATAGTGTGTACGGGCCAAAAGACACCCACAAACCGTTAAGGTGCATACACACTGTGCAATATTTTAGCCAATATCACTAATTTTCTCCCTATTGCACAGTGCATAAGCTGTAAACGATGGTCGATACATGTTCCCGGGGGTCGTTAACGACCTCCTCTGTCAGCCGTACATGCAGGTCAATTTTGGCTATGTCGGCCAAGACTGCATGTACAGTACAGGCCGGCCCTGGCGTGACACCACTGAGTGATATCATTTGCGGTATCACTCAGGATGTATGCAACATTTTTGGCATCTCGGGAGGGAAAGGAACACACTGTGCGATATCGCTCATGGAGCGTATCGCACAGTGTGTACCCACCTTTAGTGTGTGCATAAATTAATCATATTTTTGGTTGTGCAGCTCTCAATAATTAGGTAAAAATTTAGTTTTTGACCACATTCACCTTTTATGGCCATAATGATTGTTCAGACTTTGCAATTTTTTACCAGGTACAGTAGGTTGCCACACCTATATAAAGCATTATATTTCAGAACAATTTTATCTATACATTTAGATACTAGCTCATTCTCCCCTAAGTCTTCTCCCTTGTACATATCTTTTCATGGTTAGCCAAATCACTCATTCAGTCTCCAATATCACCTATATTCTGATGACACACTTACCCACAGCTCATAGCCTGACCCCGCCCATCCACTTATCATGTGTGACCATATCTCTCAACTACATCTAAACTGGATGTCACAATACTACCTGAAGTTCAACTTGTCCAAACAGAGCTTTTTTTTTCCCTTCACTCAGAATCAACTGCCCTTTAACCTGCCTACCAGATGTGTCCTCATACACTTAGTGTTAATATGCATACAGCACAAGATACCCACCACAACTGAGATGTTCCAAGAGTAGTAGCGTACCATAGTTTTCTTTATATTTGGTGTTCTTTACGCATTGCAGACATAGCGATACACCAGTCAAAGTGTACTAGATTAAAACTAATTCTTGTCTGGTTGCAAACACATATAAAGTCCACATGAAGCACACAAGTGGCTAAATGTAATAGCCTCCTTGTAAATTAATGTTGCGTTAAAAAAATAAAAACGTGAAATATCGCAAATTCCTGCACCTCTGGAACGCGGAGGCTATTATATTAATCAGATGGCATGATAAAAAGCTGAGGCATCGCAGCACTTCATACACAGATTCAGACTCGGTCGCACAACTACACAAATGTTGCACACTGAGCTGATCGGTGCAATCTAGTTCCCAGTTGTGTAATTTATGTGGAATAAAAATAGGGTTTTAATTACCTACCGGTAAATCCTTTTCTCATAGTCCGTAAAGGATGCTGGGGTCAACATTAGTACCACAGGTATAGATGGGTCCACTAGGAGCCATTGGCACTTTAAGAGTTTGAGAGTGTGGGCTGGCTCCGCCCTCTATGCCCCTTCTACCAGACTTAGTCTAGAAACTGTGCCCGAGGATACGGACATCTTCGAGAGAAGGATTTAACACAGATAGTGGCGAGATTCATACCAGTTCACACACATAAGGCAAACCAAGCTAACAAGCTTGGAAACTTGGCAACCGCTGAAACAGTACTTACCAAGTAACAATGCAGTACTTAACTAAAAAACAAAGTTGTACTGAACCAGAAAACCACTGCAGGAAAACGAAGCACTGGGCGGGCGCCCAGCATGCTTTACGAACTATGAGAAAAGGATTTACCAGTAGGTAATTAAAATCCTAGTTTCTCTTACGTCCTACAGGATGCTGGGGTCCACATTGGTACCATGGGGATGTACCAAAGCTCTCAGAACGGAAGGGAGAGCACGGAGGATCCTGCAGAACTGATTGACCAAACTGTAGGTCCTCAGAGGCCAAAGTATCAAACTTGTAGAACTTTGCGAACGTGTTCGACCCAGACCAAGTAGCCGCTCGGCAAAACTGTAAAGCCGAGACACCCTGCTCAGCTGCAAAGGAAGAACCCACATTACGAGTAGAGTGGGCCTTAACAGACGTAGGACATGGCAATCCTGCAGTAGAATACGCATGCTGATTCAGCGATAGATAGTCTGCTTAGAAGCAGGACACCCAAGTTTCTTGGGATCATACAGGACGAACAGAGAGTCCGATTTCCTGTGACGAGCAGTCCTCTTCACGTAGATCTTCAGAGACATTACAACATCCAAGGACTTTGAGGATATTGAGGAGTCAGTAGCCACTGGTTGGTTGATATGAAATGCCGACACAACCTTTGGAAGAAACTGCTGACGTGTCCGGAGCCCAGCTCTATCTTCATGGAAGATCAACTAGGGGCTCTTACAGGACAAAGCCCCCAACCCCGACACACATCTAGCAGAAGCTAAGGCCAACAAAGTGACAGCCTTCCACGTGAGAAATTTGACCTCAACCTCCAGCAGAGGCTCAAACCAATACGATTGGAGAAACTAACAACACGTTAAGATCCCAGGGTGCCGTAGGCGGCACAAAGGGAGGCTAGATGTGCAGAACCCATTTCAGAAAAAAGTCTGAACCTCAGGAAGAGAAGCCAACTGTTTCTGGAAGAAAATGTATAGGGCCGAAATCTGGACCTTTACGGACCCCAACCTCAGGCCCATATCCACACCTGCTTGCAAGAAAAGGAGAAACCGTCCCAGTTGAAACTCCACCGTAGGACACGTCTTGGACTCACACCAAGATACATATTTTTTCCAAATACGATGGTAATGTTTAGACGTTATTCCTTCCAAGCCTGTATCAGGGTAGGAATAACCTTGTTCGGAATGCCCTTCCAAGCTAATATCTGGCGTTCAACCTCCATGCCATCAAAACGTAGCCGCGGTAAGTTTTGATAGGTGAACGGCCCCTGCTGCAGCAGGTCCTCCCGAAGAGGAAGAGGCCTCGGCTCTTCTAGCAGTAGATCCGCGTACCAAGCCCTTCTTGGCCAGACCGGAGCAATGAGGATTGCCTGAACTCTTGTTCTCCTTATGAGTTTTAGAACTCTTGGAATGAGTGGAAGTGGAGGAAACACGTACACCGACTGGAACACCCACGGACTCACTAGGGAGTCCACAGCCACGGCTTGCGGATCCTTCGACCTGGAACAATACCGCCGAAGCTTCTTGTTGAGACAAGAGGCCATCATGCCTATTTGAGGTACACTCCAAAGATCTGTTACCTCCGTGAACATCTCCAGATGGAGTCCCCACTCTCCTGGATGGAGATCGTGTCTGCTGAGGAAGTCCTCTTCACCGCTGTCTACTCCCGAATGAAGATTGCCGACAGCGCCAACGCGTGCTTTTCTGCCCAGAGGATGATTGTTGTTACGTCAGACTGCACTTGAATGGCCCGATCTCGCAGAAGATGGGCCGCTTGGAAAAGACTGTTGTAGACGGCTCTTCGTTCCAGAATGTTTATTGGAAGGCTGGATTCCAGGCTTGACCACCTGAGTGACTGCACCCCAGCCCCGGAGACTTGCATCCGTGGTTAGAAGGTTCCAGTCCTGAATCCCAAACCTGTGGCCCTCCAGAAGGTGAGGTAATTGTAGCCAACAGAGGAGTGAAATCCTGGTCTTTCGCGACAGACGTATTCTCTGGTGCATGTGTAGATGAGATCTCGACCACTTGTCCAGGAGATCCAGTTGGAATGGCCGAGCATGAAACTCCTGTACTGCAGAGCCTCGTAAGAGGCCACCATCTTCCCCAGAAGGCGAATGCACTGATGAACCGACATCCGGGCTGGCTTCAGGACATCCCGGACCATTGTTTGTATCAACAATGCTTTCTCCTCTGGAAGAAACACCCTCTGCACTTCCGTGTCGAGGATCATTCCGAGAAAGGACAACCTCCTGGTCAGCTCCAAATGTGATTTTGGAAGATTCAGGATCCAACCGTGTTCCCTGAGTAGATGGGTCGTGAGAACAATGGACTGTAACAGCTTCTCCTTGGACGATGCCTTTATCAGCAGATCGTCCAGATATGGACTTATGTTCACCACCTGTCTGCGGAGTAGAACCATCATTTCCGCCATCACCTTGGTGAATACCCTCGGTGCTGTGGAGATGCCAAATGGCAGGGCCTGGAATTGAAAATGACTGTCCAACAGTGCGAATCGGAAGATAAGCTTGATGCGGCGGCCAAATCGGAATGTGGAGGTACGCATCCTTGACATCTAGGGATACCAGGAACTCCCCCTCTTCCATTCCTGATATCACCGCCCACAGAGACTCCATTTTGAACTTGAACTCACTCAGAAAGGGATTTACCGATTTTAAGTTCAAAATAGGCCTGATAAAACCATCCGGTTTCGTTACCACGTAAAAGGTTGGAATGGTAACCTTTGTTTTGCAAATGGGGTGGAACTGGTACAATGACCTGTGTCTCCACCAACTTCTGGATGGCTTCCTGTAGGATAGCCTTGTCTGCCAGCAAAGCTGGCAAGCCTGACTTGAAGCATCGGTGAGGAGGGAGATCTAGAAACTCCAGCCTGTACTCCTGGGACACAATATCCTGAACCCAGGGGTCCAGGCCGTACGACACCCAGACGTGATTGAAATGCCTGAGTCTCGCCCCCACCGGTCCCACCTCCAGGCCGCGCAGTCATCGTCATGCTAAGGACTTTGGCGTACTTGAAGCAGGCTTCTGTTCCTGGGAACCGGCAGCAGCAGGTTTCTTGGATTTTGGCCGACCTCCTCTAAAGAAGGTGTTGGACGGCTTGGCCTTTCTTGTTTTAGCAGCCCGAAAGGACTGTGATGCCGCTGAAGAAAAAGGCTTCCTCGTAGCAGGTGCAGCTGAGGGAAGAAAACGCTTCCCCAGAGAGAGCCTGACGTGTGTAGGGTAGGGTATCCACACCTCTCCTGGATTCCGCGTCGGCAGACAACTGGCGCAGCTAAAGTCCCATGCGAGCGGAGACAGACATGGAAGATAACCATGCAGCCATGGAACCCAGGTATTTCATGGATTCCACCATAAATCCTGCAGAATCCTGAATGTTACGTAAAAACAATTCAACATCACTTTTATCCATAGTATCCAAATCCTCAAGTAACGTGCCTGATCACTTTACTATAGCTTCGGAAAACCATGCACAGGCAATAGTAGGATGCAGTATCGCTCCGTGTATATTGATTTGATCGTAGTGTCAATTTTGCGATCAGCAGGTTCTTTTAACACGGTAGATCCTGGAACAGGTAATACCACCTTTTTTGAGAGTCTGGACACAGACACGTCAACTATGGGTGGGATTTCCCATTTTTTCCTATCCTCCTCAGGGAAGGGGAAAACAACCAGAAACCTTCTTGGGATCTGGGAATTTTTTCTCCGGGTTTTCCCAGGCTTTCTCAAATATAGCATTTAATTCTTTAGACGCAGGAAAGGTTAGCGAGGCTTTCTTATTGTCAGTGAAGTAAGCATCCTCAATCTGCTCAGGTGTTGTATCAGCAATATTCAACACATCTCTATTGGCCTCTATCATCAACTGCACCCCTTTTGCAAGAGATGTTGCCCCCCTCAGCACATCCCCATCACCGTCTGCCGTATCAGAGTCGGTATCCGTGTCATCTTGCATAATCTGTGTAAGAGCACGTTTTTGGGAATATACAGCGGGGGGGTCCTGAGGTAACAAAACCGGACCAAACTGCCATAGAGTAAAATCTGAGTTGCAGATTCATTCTGTGCAACCCTAGTAGAAATATGAGAAATCATAGATTTGATAGAGGATAACCATTCAGGCTCCCTTGCTGGTATCTGCGCTAAAACAGTGCAATCCTGATTACATGGAATGGGATCATCCTGAGAGGACATGTCCTCTGCAGCATATGACACAGAGACCCTGGACATAGCTTTTATGGAGACCACAGACACCACAGACACACACACACACACACACACACACACACAGGTAAGGGCAGACAGAGTTTCCCCCCTAAGAATGGCAAGAGAGACACAGAGATTGGAGCCAACCCACACACAGCGCTAATAGATAGGGAGACCCCCAACCAGCGCTGACTGTGCACCTTGATAGGTTACACAGTCTGTACACAGCCTCCCCCCCCCCCCCCTTCTACAACCCCCTGGTACCTTAACAGATAGCTGGAGTTGATCTGGAGGGACAGCTCTCACTGACAGCGCTTCTGTAGGCAGGAAAATGGCGCTGAATGCTGCTGGGTCCGCTCTGAGGAGAAGCTTCGCCCCCTTACATGGCGCTGTTTTCCCGATCTTCTGAAGATTATACTGGCATGAGGAATTGTGCTGGCAGTGATCCTGGGACCCTGACAGGCTTGGAGGTCAGTGTAGGGTGTAGGCGCTGGCTTAGGGCGCCCCTCACAGCGCCGCACTATGTACCGCTGAGCCCCGGAGCGCAGTTAGTACTGCACTCCATACCCTGTTGCCGCCATCTTCACACCGGCCCCCCGCTTATTAGGGGGGGCGGTGACTAACTCGCCACTGATCTTCTGGCTCTGTAAGGGGATGGCGGCATGCTGCTGGGGTGAGCGATCCCCTGTGGCGGGGAACGGTCGATGCCCTCAGGAGCTCAGTGTTCTGTCAGCGGAGATAGTGGTTCAGACCCCGCAGGGCCGAAACTACTCCCCCCCTTAGTCCCATGAAGCAGGGAGGCTGTTGCCAGCAGCCTCCCTGTAAAATAATAAACTCTAAAAAAAACTTTTTTACCAGAGAAGCTCTGTAGAGCTCCCCTAGCTGTGACAGACTCCTCCGGGCACATTTTCTAAACTGAGTCTGGTAGGAGGGGCATAGAGGAAGGAGCCAGCCCACACTCTCAAACTCTTAAAGTGCCAATGGCTCCTAGTGGACCAGTCTATACCCGTGGTACTAACGTGGACTCCAGCATCCTCTAGGACATAAGAGAAACACATTTTTAACAAGAAAGATGCTCGGTCTGCCGTGTCAAGAGAGGTTATGGGGTATATTAAAAAAGTGGGGTATATTAAAAAAAGAGTCTGGTCCATTCCGACATGCAGTCGTCGGAATGGACCCGACAACCGCTATTCAAAGAGCGGCCAAATCCGACTGCCCGATTTGGCCGTTCCCGGTGTCCTGACCTGCTGCTGCTGTTAGCTGCTGCGGGTGCACTGACAGTGGCATCAGGGGGAGATGTCTGCGGCGGTGGGGAGAGCAGCAGAGGAGACAGAGCGAACGGAGCGGAATGCACGCTGAAGCCGCCGATCAGCGTGCATTCCGACAAGTCGGGTTTCCCGACTTGGCAAAAAAAATGGGGCCGTAATGAATAGGTCGGAACCCCTTCCGACCTAAAACTGTCAGAAGCTGCCGTCTTTACGACAAGACGGCAGCATCCGACAGTTATTGAATATACCCCTATTTGTTCATGCTATGCTGTTTATCAGGGCGCTGTGCTCTGCCCAATTTTTAAAGGGCAAAATGTGCCCTGACCCTTTAGCAGTACCCTGCTAAAACAGCGTGGCCTCTGCCTTACTGCGTTAATAGATGCGAGTCTATTCACATTAAATGGAGAGAATGGGAGAAACCCAACATCTCCATAGGTTCTGGGCACGGCCCCATCAGTGGTGCAGATGGTGCGCCACGTACCGATTAGTGACGCCAATGGCTATGGCACGATCCCATTAATGACACAGAAGAGACCAGACCCAATAGTGATGCCGGCACCCCAGTGCCCTGCCCGCATCCAAGGGGGAACACTACTTGATTAATAGTGTATGAGGACACATCTGTACCATCAACATTTCAATTTCCTCAGTAAGCCAAGCTTCTGCTTTTATGTTCCCCTTGGCTCTGCCAGCTTTATGTCTCCTATGCAATCTCACTTACAGTCTTGTTGCCTTCATCGTCCAAAGATTACTAAATATCCGCTATTGTAACCCAAGACATAAGCAAAAGTTTAACTCATTTGCTCATCCGTACCCGCCTTGTCTACTGCAACTTTTTCCAATAAGACTTCTACCATCTGACCCCACTTCTGGCCTAAATGTTGCAGAAATACTCATCTTCCTCTTTTAACGTTGCACTTCTGCTGCACCTCTCTGTCAATCCCTACACTGGTTTCTCATACACAATACAAAATATTTCCCATTATCTACCAAATCTTCAACACCACCACTCTTTTGTTAATCTCAAACTACACAGAAGTACACCTTGTGTTACTATTTCATTTATTTATTACCAGTTTTTTATATAGCGCGCACACATTCCACAGCGCTTTACATAAAATATTTGGACATTCACGTCAGTCCCTGGCCCCAGTGGAGCTTACAATCCATATTCCCTACCACATGTACACGCACACACATTCGCGCTAGGGTTAATTTTGTTGAGATTCAATTAACCTACCAGTATATTTTTGGATTGTGGGAGGAAACCGGAGCACCTGGAGGAAACCCACGCAAGTACAGGGAGAATATACAAACTCTGCACAGTTCGGGCCATGATGGGAATGGAACCATTACCATCCGTACTAGCCTAGTCTTCACTCTAAGTTTCACTCGCTCCTCTCGTTTTAGTAAACTTTCCCATGAGCAAAGTTCTCCCTGCCCGTTATTTTAATCTCTGAATTTGCTTTAAGTTTACGTGTCCTTGTTTATATTATCCTCTGCTTTATGGGCGATGTCCAACTAGCCACGGAATTTTACCATGGCTAATGGATTCACCAAGGGCTATCCAACAGCCGGCACTTATAAGGGATTATGCTTTTGCGTACCTCAGGTACGCAAAGATTAATACCTGACTAGCAGCTCTCAGAGCCGTGATAACACACTTATCCCAGATCCCATGTGTCATTGGCCGAAAATGGAACATTTTTCTCCTGAAAATAAAAAAAGGGGGCCTTTAATTGTATAGCCCGATAATGACATCGGTCAAAAATTAGAGGAAAAAAATTATCTCTGTTAATAGGACACCCCCCTAAGTCTGATGCTGCAAAGCACTTTTTAAAGCAACAAGAATGATAGTCATCATCATTTAATAATTATGAGTGGAAAAAAATGCTTCACTTTTCTCTGCATTAGGAATAACAGACAAGAAACCATAGAAGACCAGATCTAGTAAGTAAAACAATCCTAACTTCTTCTTATGCATTATTTATTGCCACTGCCAGGCAACGGCTAACTGTAATAATGACAATGGGCAGTCCTGGCGTATGCCCCCACTTTAAACTGATTTCCTGAAAATGTTCTCAATTTTACAAATGAGATCAGCCTACAACATTTGCTTCAGAAACGTAAAAGTATGTATGGAACGACAGAAAACAAACAGAATATGCCAGCATTACACATACCCACACATATGGTATGAAGTTACTAAAGCAAGGCATGAAGGTGTATTTTACATGTAGCCTACATTTTGGGGACAGGGCACAAATATAAAATGGAGCATGTTCACAGTCTGTCCAATGTATTAAGACTAAAATCCAAATAACTCCGCTTTGCCGTAACTAAACTTAATATAGTTGAACAGTTAACTCCCCCAAAGGAAATAAAATCAGTTAAAAATAACACAAAGTAGCCAAGATGTATGAAATATATTTTGTCACATATCACACTGCACTGGAAATACTTCCCTCTGTACAAACTAACTCACAGCTAAACACTAATACTGACCTTGAGGAATGTACATATCTGAACTCCAATATTGATAACTGAAGTATCAATTAAATATAGATGAGTGCATTGTTAATGACATGATATAAATTATAATTAGTGGACATTGTTGCAGAAAACCCCAGAGTTCTTGACTGCAAAATGTAAAAGGTCCACGATAAGAAAAAACATATAAACATCTGAGTGTTTAAAACCTTCAAGAGAGAGGAAAAAAAGTATTTTATATTAATATAACTACAGTACAAGCCTCCCTCAAATGAAAGAGCATTTAACATGCACCATTAAGATTTCAGTTCAACACATACTATTATCTTGTCACATGGAGTACAATTTCCCACCTTTAAGGTTATGTTCATAATGCAATTCATACAGACAGTCAAACACATCAGAGCTCAGGTGAACCTCTGGCTCCTGAACTGGCCCACAGTGAAATGCACCACTCTTGAAGCTATGGCTTACAGGTAATGAAAATAATGGAGGCATAAAATAAAAGATACTGTATAATTATCGCAGCATAAAATTTGCTATGGTTTTTTTTTTTTCTCTCTTTTCTTTTCTCTCCCCTCATCATTTTCTCCATACTTAACGGATCCCCGACCCAGAGAAGGACCTATTTTTCTTCTTTTTCACCTTCTTCCTCCATTTCCTGATTTCTCTCTCTAGCTCTCCTCTTCCCTTCTGCTTGACTTTTCTATCTCTACACATACCTATTGTTTCCACTTGAGCTCGAAACCTTACGAGCTCGTGCTTTCTCCCGATGTTTTGTCTTTCTTTTCTCTAAAACTGTATTACTTTTCCCCCTCTACATCTCCAGATGTTACATCATTGTGACATACAGTCTCATTCCTCTACTGCCTTTCTTATTTTCCTTGGAGAAATTTGACATGTATGTACTACTAACGGCTTCCCAGCCACATGTATACTGATCTTGTCACTGTTATTTTACTATTCGCTGTTCCGTAGGTTTCTCCCTTTCAATAAAAAACTACGATTATAAAAAAAAATAATTTGCTATGGTAAAAATTTAATTTGACTGCTAAGTTCCCACGAAATAATTATCCTTCCACGAGTTATGTGCAGAGGGCATGTCCTATATACGTTGCAAGTCATAAACTACAATATTGCACACTCCCATGATTTGAAATACAGACTACCCAGATTTTCAACCTACTCGCTACTCGTTGCTGTGATCTACCACGCATGGAATATCACCAACAATTCCTTAAACATTTCTGGTTAATGGAATTGTTAACATCGGACATCCTCAACAATTTTGAAGGACTTCCACATCCAACCGATTGTCCTCATTCTCCTTGTGCCTTCCAACCGATTGTCCTCATTCTCCATGTGCCTTCCAACCAATTGTCCTCGTTCTCATTGTGCATCAGACCTACTCGCTATATCTTCCTCTTTAGTCTTCTGTGCACAGACTCATGAACTCTCTATGATATAAACATGGCCTTGACCTTGTTTTCTCAGGATTTTGTTTAGTTTCTGATTTCTCAAACACTTCTTCCCTCAGATCATCACCTTGTCTCCCAAAGGTTCTCCTCTGTCAGGTCAACATCTTTGCACTCTGACTTTCCCAAATCTCCACATTCTTGCAGAATCTTGGGTGCATCCATTTTCAACAACTTTCAACCTTAGTACAACTTTTCTCCCCAATATCTATAGTCTCTTCTACTGACATGGCAGTAACTAATCCTTAACAAAATTACTGACAACTCAATTAAATGGCTCCAACTACTTTGCTCAGGATCAAACTAAAATAAAATGTGCTGCTTTCAGATAAGCTCCAAAGTTGGACAACATTGGCAATTGCCTCATATCTCAAGTATTACCCAGTTATACTGCAATCTACCACCTCTATCAAAATGCTCTGAAAAAAGCCAAAGAAACATACTGCCAATTAGTCATCTCCACTCAGGCTTCAAATACACATGGTGAGATACTGATGACTATCTCCGATTTTGATATTTCCCCTGAACCACCAATATTGACTATCTTTACTTTAAATTTTGACAATTTAAGATTTTGACCATACTACGCGCTACATTGTAAACAATATAGTGAAGACTGACTTGCCTGCACAGTATCTTTTCTTGCGATACCGACCCCACGGGAGCGCGCATCGGCATCGCAAGCTGTGTACACACAGTGCGATTTGCACTAACTTCTCTTACAATTTTGACTACAGTCAAAATCATAAGGTTACATCGCACCATATGTATGCACCTTAATACATTTAAATCACTTCTCAAACCTCCTAAACAAATCTTTCTATGGGCCACCAATGCACAAGCCGTCACTTCCTACGTCAAGATAAAATGAGAAATTGTATCCTCTACACTGAGCAACTACTTGCTTAATTTCTTTCCTTCAGCCTTTACTATTTTCCTTTCAATTGATCCCACAAATGAAGATAATATTTCTACTATAAAGTCTGACCAATTGGCCCTATTACTGCCTGTGCTTCTTTCACTGGTATCTTATTCTTATTCTTATTATTATTATTATTAAAGTATTTGGTTATTTATTTGTACCCTGAAATTTACTAATGTGACACAAACGCTCTCTCAGATTACTGTTAATCACTCAACTTCCAAGACTCGCTAAGCTTCTTGAGAAACTTGTCTAATCTCACCACACCAACAAGGAACAGCAGTAAAGCTTTCATTCCCTATTGTTCAAAGATTTTGTAGCTGTTTACACTAAAGGAAAATATTAGCTTCAATTTCTCCTGGGCCTGTCCGATGCCTCTGACACTACTGAACAGTCAATACTCTCACACACACTAAGGGGGTCATTCCGACCCGATCGCTCGCTGCAGTTTATTGCAGCAATTGGGTCGGAATTGCGCATGCGCCAGCGCTGTAGTGCACCGGCGCATGGAAGGCCGAAGGGCGTTGCTTCCCTGCGAACGCCTCTGCCTGATTGAGGGGCAGAGGCAGTCGCTGGGCGGGAGGGGACGTCACGGCGGCATTTGCCCACCGTTATGGGGGCGCAGGTCCGGCCAACGCAGGCGTGGCCAAACCGCGGGGGGGGGCGCAGCCGCTGCAGGCCGGGGAGAGGCGAGTAGCTCCCGGCCAGCACTTTGGGGCTTGATACAGGGGTTCCCATAGTGCCCCCCCCCCCGCATTCGCTGGGGCTGGATCTTGGATAATATGATTAGGTATGGAAAGAATTTATTATCTGCATGTCCTTCCCCATTGCAGAACTATGTATGTAGATCTGCTCCCTTCTATGTATTTTCCAAAAATCTGCTTAATGACTGCAGGTAGTGAAACTCAAGGACTATTGAGCACGCTAAAGCTGCGCTGGCCGGGAGCAACTCCTAAAGTGCAAAAGCATCGCCTCTGTGCGATGCTTTTGCACTTCTGCAGGGGGAGCTGGCACTGACATGCGGGGCGGGATAGCCCTGTGCTGGGCGTCCCCCCGCAGGTCTATTGTCATGTTCGTAGCCCTGCAAAATTTTGCAGGGCTACGATCAACTCTGAATGATCCCCTAAATTCCTTAGGTCTTCAACATCCTTTGGATTTCAGTATCACCAGTGTGTGAAAGTAACATGAAAAATGAATTAACAGTATCTACTGCAGATCTGTAATTACCTGTGTTGGGGTGTTAATCCCCATTTTGTAGGTGTGCCAAAGCTAGGGTGATACCAGTGGCCCATACTGTGTAACCTAAGGGTTTCACAGATGGCCAAAGTTTTCGCAGAGAATCCCATGCTGTAGCCTCGGAAGCAGTAGCGGATCACAGAAAATGCCTCCTGCAACATTAACATATTTAAACACAGCAGTTGCATCGGTCACCTCTGAATCAGGCCCATAGCCTGGTATATTAAAGACTCCCGCTGTTACATGGTGACTTCTGCAAACTCTGATAAAAACGAGCACAAGTCTCTGGCACGTCATCCAGACCTAAATCATATATTGCAATCTGGGTACTGGTGGTATCCTCTTACACGCCCTGCTGGTACAATAGTGAAAATCTTCTGACGAGGAATGGTAAAGGTGGTGGGGTAGGCAAAAAACTTCAACCTTGCCTTGGATTTCATTTGGCCTTAGGCCAACTCTGGGAATGGATCGATAAAATCCTTAATCAGCCATTGACAGTACTTTATCACTGTAAATAGTCCTTGAGTTTCACTACCTGCAGTCATTAAGCAGATTTTTGGAAAATACATAGAAGGGAGCAGATCTACATACATAGTTCTGCAATGGGGAAGGACATGCAGCTAATAAATTCTTTCCATACCTAATCATATTATCCAAGATCCAGCCCCAGCGAACGCGGGGGGGTGGGAGGCACTCTGGGAACCCCTGTATCAAGCCCCAAAGTTTAGATGGGCCCTGAGATTACTATGGCTCAAAAACACCCAATAGTAGCCAGTTTACAGGCCTGTGCTGTGCGCTACCTTGGTGAAGACCGAAGTCTTCTGCCGCCGATTTTCCGGACCTCTTCGTTGCTTCTGGCTCTGTAAGGGGGACGGCGGCGCGGCTCCGGGAACGAACACCAAGGTCGGGTCCTGCGGTCGATCCCTCTGGAGCTAATGGTGTCCAGTAGCCTAAGAAGCCCAAACTACCACCTGTTAGGTAGGTTCGCTTCTTCTCCCCTTAGTCCCTCGCTGCAGTGAGTCTGTTGCCAGCAGATCTCACTGTAAAATAAAAAACCTAAATATACTTTCTTTCTAGGTGCTCAGGAAAGCCCCTAGTGTGCATCCAGCTCAGCCGGGCACAAGAATCTAACTGAAGTCTGGAGGAGGGTCTTAGTGGGAGGAGCCAGTGCACACCAGTAGTCTAAAAGCTTTCTTTATAGTTGTGCCCAGTCTCATGCGGAGCCGCTAATCCCCATGGTACTTATGGAGTCCCCAGCATCCACTTAGGACGTTAGAGAAAATAAGATTTTACTTACCGATAAATCTATTTCTCGGAGTCCGTAGTGGATGCTGGGGTTCCTGAAAGGACCATGGGGAATAGCGGCTCCGCAGGAGACAGGGCACAAAAAGTAAAGCTTTTTCCGATCAGGTGGTGTGCACTGGCTCCTCCCCCTATGACCCTCCTCCAGACTCCAGTTAGGTACTGTGCCCGGACGAGCGTACACAATAAGGGAGGATTTTGAATCCCGGGTAAGACTCATACCAGCCACACCAATCACACCGTACAACTTGTGATCTAAACCCAGTTAACAGTATGATAACAGCGGAGCCTCTGAAAGATGGCTTCCTTCAACAATAACCCGAATTAGTTAACAATAACTATGTACAATTTATGCAGATAATCCGCACTTGGGATGGGCGCCCAGCATCCACTACGGACTCCGAGAAATAGATTTATCGGTAAGTAAAATCTTATTTTCTCTATCGTCCTAGTGGATGCTGGGGTTCCTGAAAGGACCATGGGGATTATACCAAAGCTCCCAAACGGGCGGGAGAGTGCGGATGACTCTGCAGCACCGAATGAGAGAACTCCAGGTCCTCCTTAGCCAGAGTATCAAATTTGTAAAATTTTACAAACGTGTTCTCCCCTGACCACGTAGCTGCTCGGCAAAGTTGTAATGCCGAGACCCCTCGGGCAGCCGCCCAAGATGAGCCCACCTTCCTTGTGGAGTGGGCCTTTACAGATTTAGGCTGTGGCAGGCCTGCCACAGAATGTGCAAGTTGGATTGTGCTACAGATCCAACGAGCAATCGTCTGCTTAGACGCCGGAGCACCCATCTTGTTGGGTGCATACAATATAAACAACGAGTCAGATTTTCTGACTCCAGCTGTCCTTGCAATATATATTTTTAATGCTCTGACAACGTCCAGTAACTTGGAGTCCTCCAAGTCACTTGTAGCCGCAGGCACTACAATAGGCTGGTTCAGATGAAATGCTGACACCACCTTAGGGAGAAAATGCGGACGAGTCCGCAGTTCTGCCCTGTCCGAATGGAAAATCAGATATGGGCTTTTGTAAGATAAAGCTGCCAATTCTGACACTCTCCTGGCAGAAAGCCAGGGCTAGAAGCATGGTCACTTTCCATGTGAGATATTTCAAATCCACCTTTTTTAGTGGTTCAAACCAATGAGATTTTAGGAAATCCAAAACCACATTGAGATCCCACGGTGCCACTGGAGGCACCACAGGAGGCTGTATATGCAGCACTCCCTTAACAAAGGTCTGGACTTCAGGGACTGAAGCCAATTCTTTTTGAAAGAAAATCGACAGGGCCGAAATTTGAACCTTAATAGATCCCAATTTGAGACCCATTGACAATCCTGATTGCAGGAAATGTAGGAATCGACCCAGTTGAAATTCCTCCGTCGGAGCACTCCGATCTTCGCACCACGCAACATATTTTCGCCAAATTCGGTGATAATGTTGCACGGTTACTTCCTTCCTTGCTTTAATCAAAGTAGGAATGACTTCTTCCGGCATGCCTTTTTCCTTTAGGATCCGGCGTTCAACCGCCATGCCGTCAAACGCAGCCGCGGTAAGTCTTGAAACAGACAGGGACCCTGCTGAAGCAAGTCCCTCCTTAGAGGTAGAGGCCACGGATCTTCCGTGATCATCTCTTGAAGTTCCGGGTACCAAGTCCTTCTTGGCCAATCCGGAACCACTAGTATCGTTCTTACGCCTCTTTGCCGTATAATTCTCAATACTTTTGGTATGAGAGGCAGAGGAGGAAACACATACACCGACTGGTACACCCAAGGCGTTACCAGCGCGTCCACAGCTATTGCCTGCGGATCTCTTGACCTGGCGCAATACCTGTCCAGTTTTTTGTTGAGGCGAGACGCCATCATGTCCACCATTGGTCTTTCCCAACGGGTTACCAGCATGTGGAAGACTTCTGGATGAAGTCCCCACTCTCCCGGGTGAAGATCGTGTCTGCTGAGGAAGTCTGCTTCCCAGTTGTCCACTCCCGGGATGAACACTGCTGACAGTGCTATCACATGATTCTCTGCCCAGCGAAGAATCCTTGCAGCTTCTGCCATTGCACTCCTGCTTCTTGTGCCGCCCTGTCTGTTCACATTGGCGACTGCCGTGATGTTGTCCGACTGGATCAACACCGGTTTTCCCTGAAGCAGAGGTTCTGCCTGGCTTAGAGCATTGTATATTGCTCTTAGTTCCAGAATGTTTATGTGAAGAGACGTTTCCAGGCTCGTCCATACTCCCTGGAAGTTTCTTCCTTGTGTGACTGCTCCCCAGCCTCTCAGGCTGGCGTCCGTGGTCACCAGGATCCAATCCTGTATGCCGAATCTGCGGCCCTCCAATAGATGAGCACTCTGCAACCACCACAGAAGAGACACCCTTGTCCTTGGAGACAGGGTTATCCGCAGGTGCATCTGAAGATGCGACCCTGACCATTTGTTCAACAGATCCCTTTGGAAAATTCTTGCGTGGAATCTGCCGAATGGAATTGCTTCGTAAGAAGCCCACCATTTTTCCCAGGACTCTTGTGCATTGATGTACAGACACCTTTCCTGGTTTTAGGAGGTTCCTGACAAGCTCGGATAACTCCTTGGCTTTTTCCTCCGGGAGAAAAACCATTTTCTGAACCGTGTCCAGAATCATCCCTAGGAACAGCAGACGAGTTGTCGGCATTAACTGGGATTTTGGAATATTCAGAATCCACCCGTGCTGTTTTAGCACTTCTTGAGACAGTGCTAATCCCATCTCTAGCTGTTCTCTGGACCTCGCCCTTATTAGGAGATCGTCCAAGTATGGGATAATTAATACGCCTTTTCTTCGAAGAAGAATCATCATCTCGGCCATTACCTTTGTAAAGATCCGAGGTGCCGTGGACAATCCGAACGGCAGCGTCTGAAACTGATAGTGACAGTTTTGTACAACGAACCTGAGGTACCCCTGGTGTGAGGGGTAAATTGGAACGTGGAGATACGCATCCTTGATGTCCAAGGATACCATAAAGTCCCCCTCTTCCAGGTTCGCTATCACTGCTCTGAGTGACTCCATTTTGAACTTGAACTTCTTTATGTACAGGTTCAAGGACTTCAGATTTAGAATAGGCCTTACCGAGCCATCCGGCTTCGGTACCACAAAAAGAGTGGAATAATACCCCTTCCCTTGTTGCAGAAGAGGTACCTTGACTATCACCTGCTGAGAGTACAGCTTGTGAATGGCTTCCAAAACCGTCTCCCTTTCGGAGGGGGACGTTGGTAAAGCAGACTTCAGGAAACGGCGAGGTGGATCTGTCTCTAATTCCAACCTGTATCCCTGAGATATTATCTGCAGGATCCAGGGATCTACTTGCGAGTGAGCCCACTGCGCGCTGTAATTTTTGAGACGACCCCCCACCGTCCCCGAGTCCGCTTGAGAAGCCCCAGCGTCATGCTGAGGCTTTTGTAGAAGCCGGGGAGGGCTTCTGATCCTGGGAAGGAGCTGCGTGTTGCTGTCTCTTCCCTCGACCTTTGCCTCGTGGCAGATATGAATAGCCCTTTGCTCTCTTATTTTTAAAGGAACGAAAGGGCTGCGGTTGAAAAGTCGGTGCCTTTTTCTGTTGGGGAGTGACTTGAGGTAGAAAGGTGGATTTCCCGGCTGTAGCCGTGGCCACCAAATCTGATAGACCGACTCCAAATAACTCCTCCCCTTTATACGGCAAAACTTCCATATGCCGTTTTGAATCCGCATCGCCTGTCCACTGTCGCGTCCATAAAGCTCTTCTGGCCGAAATGGACATAGCACTTACCCGTGATGCCAGTGTGCATATATCCCTCTGTGCATCACGCATATAAAGAAATGCATCCTTTATTTGTTCTAACGACAGTAAAATATTGTCCCTGTCCAGGGTATCAATATTTTCAATCAGGGATTCTGACCAAACTACCCCCGCACTGCCCATCCAGGCAGTCGCTACAGCTGGTCGTAGTATAACACCTGCATGAGTGTATATACTTTTTTGGATATTTTCCATCCTCCTATCTGATGGATCTTTAAGTGCGGCCGTCTCAGGAGAGGGTAACGCCACTTGTTTAGATAAGCGTGTTAGCGCCTTGTCCACCCTAGGAGGTGTTTCCCAGCGCTCCCTAACCTCTGGCGGGAAAGGGTATAATGCCAATAATTTCTTTGAAATTATCAGCTTTTTATCAGGGGCAACCCACGCTTCATTACACACGTCATTTAGTTCTTCTGATTCAGGAAAAACTATAGGTAGTTTTTTCATACCCCACATAATACCCTGTTTAGTGGTACCTGTAGTATCAGCTAAATGTAACGCCTCCTTCATTGCCAAAATCATATAACGTGTGGCCCTACTGGAAAATACGGTTGATTCGTCACCGTCACCACTGGAGTCATCGCCTGTGTCTGGGTCTGTGTCGACCGACTGAGGCAAAGGGCGTTTCACAGCCCCTGACGGTGTTTGAGTCGCCTGGACAGGCACTAATTGATTGTCCGGCCGTCTCATGTCGTCAAACGACTGCTTTAGCGTGTTGACACTATCCCGTAGTTCCATAAATAAAGGCATCCATTCTGGTGTCGACTCCCTAGGGGGTGACATCCTCATATTTGGCAATTGCTCCGCCTCCACACCAATATCGTCCTCATACATGTCGACACACACGTACCGACACACAGCAGACACACAGGGAATGCTCCTAACGAAGACAGGACCCACTAGCCCTTTGGGGAGACAGAGGGAGAGTTTGCCAGCACACACCAAAAGCGCTATATATATATCAGGGATAGCCTTATAATAAGTGCTCCCTTATAGCTGCTTTGTTATATCAAAATATCGCCATAAATGTGCCCCCCCCTCTCTGTTTTACCCTGTTTCTGTAGTGCAGTGCAGGGGAGAGACTTGGGAGCCGTCCTGACCAGCGGAGCTGTGAGAGGAAATGGCGCCGTGTGCTGAGGAGATAGGCCCCGCCCCTTTTCCGGCGGGCTCGTCTCCCGCTATTTAGAAAAATTAGGCAGGGGTTAAATATCTCCATATAGCCTCTAGGGCTATATGTGAGGTATTTTTAGCCTTTATAGGTACTCATTTGCCTCCCAGGGCGCCCCCCTCCCAGCGCCCTGCACCCTCAGTGACTGCCGTGTGAAGTGTGCTGAGAGGAAAATGGCGCACAGCTGCAGTGCTGTGCGCTACCTTTAGAAGACTGCAGGAGTCTTCAGCCGCCGATTCTGGACCTCTTCTGATTTCAGCATCTGCAAGGGGGCCGGCGGCGTGGCTCCGGTGACCATCCAGGCTGTACCTGTGATCGTCCCTCTGGAGCTTGATGTCCAGTAGCCAAGAAACCAATCCATCCTGCACGCAGGTGAGTTGACTCCTTCTCCCCTCAGTCCCTCGCTGCAGTGATCCTGTTGCCAGCAGGAATCACTGTAAAATAAAAAACCTAGCTAAACTTTCTCTAAGCAGCTCTTTAGGAGAGCCACCTAGATTGCACCCTTCTCGGCCGGGCACAAAAATCTAACTGGAGTCTGGAGGAGGGTCATAGGGGGAGGAGCCAGTGCACACCACCTGATCGGAAAAAGCTTTACTTTTTGTGCCCTGTCTCCTGCGGAGCCGCTATTCCCCATGGTCCTTTCAGGAACCCCAGCATCCACTAGGACGATAGAGAAATATAATGAGACTGTGACATGACTGACACTAGGTCCTGGCTACCCCCATGCTGCAGGGCCCTGCAGAGTGCAAAATGCATCTGTGCAAGTCAGCATGATGAAACCACATGTGGCACGGGGCTTCATCTGTGATGTAGGAGTATGATCATTCCGTGGACTGCACTGCACCACTAGCCAACCACCTGCAAGCTAGTGAGCTTCACCTGCATTGCACACACCCGGACTGTCTGGCATTCAGAATTCCTGCCAGGGAGTCTGTGACTAACCAGCCTACAGGTAACAACTGAGCCACAAATTAGCCAAGTTCAACCCTAAGGGTGAGTACAAGTATAACGGCATTGTAAAATAAATCTGAAACTTTATATAATGTGTCTGACAGTTAATCACATATGTATTGTAGGCAGTAACCATTCTACAGGTGGGGGTGGGAAGGGAGCCCCCTAAGACATGAGTGTAGCAGGCCACAAAATTTTTGTTGCAGGCCATGGCTAGATCCCTAGGCTAAATGTAAAAGCACAAACCACAGCCTTCATACACCAGGTATAAATTACATCACTCATCTAAATAACCTTGATTAGAAAGTAGCACTGTATTAAAGGATGGAGTCATAAAGTCAATATTCACAATGTTGACAATCATGTTGACACCACTATGTGGACCAGTTAGGTTGACACTGTTGAAATGTCAACATGCACCATGTCAACATTTTCACAATGTCAACATCAAAAATGTCAACATGTGAAATTTCGACATTGTCAGAATATCGACATTAGATTTAAGCTGGCCATACACCTAAAGATTCATTGTCCAATCTAGCTGGTTGGAATGAAAATTGGGTAATATATGGGAGCAAATTATAATTGACAATTTGCTCCCAAACACTGAAAAGCAGGCAAAAGTGGTCAGACAAATTGGTTAAATTCAATTTGTTTGAATGACGTGTTTTTGTCAGTTTTCTGGCATTTTGGAGCCATACATTACTAGGTTTTCATTCCAACCAGCCAGATTGGACAATAAATCTTTAGGCGTACGGCCAGTCTGCTCTGTCAGAGGTCTGCACCGCAACTGCCCAATACTTGACCACCAGGACCAGAGACACACTGCTGGGGACACCGCTGCCACCTGGAGCAGGTAACACACTGCTAGACCACCAGAGATACTTTGTCGCCATTCTATCTTATTGACATTTCAGCAGCGTCCACGTGATAAAGGTTGACATACTGCACATCGACACTTTGACCATTCTAAATTCAAGCTTCTATATCCCACTCATTATGAGCTCTGATGACCCAAAGCATTGGCTTGTGTCAAAATCTCCTGTGAAAACAGAAATGCAATGAATTTGATAAGGCCTTCATAGCAGACTCCTCAACAAGGTTGAGCATGAGCAGGTCCCCATTATTAACAGAGTGGGGTTCTACTGTAAAAGCAGAAACAGCCCAGGCCAACTGGCCACCCTTCCCAAATTATTAACCCGGCACTAAACAAACAGCAACCTTCACCTTTTCATTATGCTAAAGTGTAATAGTGGGAAGAAGAAATAGACAGACGTGATTATGGAAATTCAAATTCAAATAAATCCTACTTCCTGAGTGGCTGGAGAAGTGCTGAAAGGGAAATGTCCTCTTCTATTCCAGCCAAATTGAGCTTCTTGTAATCCTATGGGAAATCTTCTTGCCAATATTTGGAAATAAAAATCATAAAATAAAAATACACCCAGTGATGACACTCAGAGCTGGAGAATAATTAACTTACTAGGAGTACCAACGGGCACATCGCATGTTACAAGCTGATTTTCACACTAGGTAATTGTGGTTATTGAATTGTGAGATTCAGTCTCAGGTACCCCCTACACTGAACGCATATGAACAGAGATAAATGTAAGCTTTTGATATGTGTGTATGTTTGACGAAACAATAACCAGTGCTCTGCAGCTCAATTCATGTCTATGGCCCAAACATTTCACAACACACACATCCTTTGCATGAATGGTTTAAAACAGTGGTTCTCAAACTCGGTCCTCAGGACCCCACACGGTTCACGTTTTCCATGTCACCCAGCAGCTGCACTGTGTACCACCAACTGTCACATTTTAAAAATCAACAGGTGACCTGCAAAACATGGACCATGTGGGGTCCTGAGGACAGAGTTTGAGAACCTGTGGTTTAAAAGAATGACTAGCCTATGGACATGAATGGGAAAACTATATAGTACAATGATAGTTAGGCCACTCATATTAACCTTTGCATATTTGTACTGTACACCATGCACTCCTATTAAAATCAGTGGACTTTTTAAAAAAGCGGCAACATTCTATTGGCAAATTTCAATTGTTTAAAGCGCTGGCAGCCAGTAAATGGCGCCCAACAGAGGTATTCAATTGTTGCTCGGCAACTGAATGGGTGAAAAGTGGACTGTGAGTGCTCAAACGGGACTTTTTGCCTGCCATCATTAGTTTGGTTGGATTTTGCGGCTAAACCCAACCTCTCTGTCCGGGACAAGCATGATAAATAAACACAACAGAATATCGCGCCCATCTCCCATCACTTTACACAGGTAAATTGAGAGCAATACAAAATTGAATATTATCCTTTGAATGCACTCAAACTGAAACTGTAACACATAAAAAGAATATAAACACAAAAGCCAAGATGTAAATTGTTATTGACGCGTAAGTACAATATTTATTATTTTATTTACAAGCATTTGCTTAAACCATTTACGTCAACTGGATACAATTGTTGAAATCAGATTTTGCAAACCTAAAAAGTCTTTGTTTCAAATTATATAGCAACAGTGTACACTATAGTCCGAGGCCATGACTATAAATAAACTCTAAAATTGAAGTTCCAGAATACTGCAACACAAGAAAGCAAAACAAAACAAGGTAACACTAATGTTTTTTGTTTTGTTTGCCTTATAGATGTTTCCAGTTTATTATAGCTGTACCATAAAGTTCATATTATATGCTATTATATTTAAAAATAAATGTTTCCTGGATTATACAGTGAACAATCTGTTATTTTTATGGAGTGTTGAAACACAGAATGAATCAGTTTTAATATTGTTTCATTATGGGTAAGACAGTGGATAATTAAATGTTGCTCAATAGTTAACATGTATCATCACATGCAGCTTCCAATTTATTTTCCTTTATGAAATGCCTTTTTATTGTAATGACTATATAGTGTCTGTGAGGATCTCAATTGCAGCTTACGTTATAGCAGGTTGGTAAGGACCTTTATATTTTGCTATCAGAAGTGACCAAAACACTAAAATTCACATCCAATTAATCAATAAGCTGTCTTCGTATCTTTTTAGTTAAATACATGGACTGGACCTTTTTACTATCATATCAAATATCTGCTGCAAACATTAAAGATGACTAATGTTGTGCATAGGTTATTGTATGTGAAATACGGGCTATTCAAAATTTATTTAAAAAAAAGAAAAAAAATAAGATTTTACTTACAGGTAAATCTATTTCTCGTAGTCCGTAGTGGATGCTGGGGACTCCGTAAGGACCATGGGGAATAGACGGGCTCCGTAGGAGACATGGGCACTTTAAGAAAGAATTTAGATTCTGGTGTGCTCTGGCTCCTCCCTCTATGTCCCTCCTCCAGACCTCAGTTAGAGAAACTGTGCCCGGAAGAGCTGACCGTACAAGGAAAGGATTTGGGGAATCCAGGGTAAGACTCATACCAGCCACACCAATCACACCGTATAACTTGTGATAACTTTACCCAGTTAACAGTATGAACAATAACAGAGCATCAGATCAACCCTGATGCAACTATAACATAACCCTTATTTAAGCAATAACTATATACAAGCATTGCAGAAGAAGTCCGCACTTGGGACGGACGCCCAGCATCCACTACGGACTACGAGAAATAGATTTACTGTTAAGTAAAATCTTATTTTCTCTAACGTCCTAGTGGATGCTGGGGACTCCGTAAGGACCATGGGGATTATACCAAAGCTCCCAAACGGGCGGGAGAGTGCGGATGACTCTGCAGCACCGAATGAGCAAACACAAGGTCCTCCTCAGCCAGGGTATCAAACATGTAGAACTTTGCAAAGGTGTTTGAACCTGACCAAGTAGCCGCTCGGCAAAGCTGTAATGCCGAGACCCCTCGGGCAGTCGCCCAAGAAGAGCCCACCTTCCTAGTGGAATGGGCCTTAACTTATTTAGGCAGCGGCAACCCAGCCGCAGAATGAGCCTGCTGAATCGTGTTACAGATCCAGCGAGCAATAGTTTGCTTTGAAGCAGGCGCCCCAAGCTTGTTGGAAGCATACAGGATAAACAAAGATTCTGTTTTCCTGACCTTAGCCGTTCTGGCTACATAAACCTTCAAAGCCCCGACCACATCCAGTGACTCGGAATCCTCCAAGTCAGAAGTAGCCACAGGCACCACAATAGGTTGGTTTATATGAAAGGATGAAACCACTTTCGGCAGAAATTGTGGGCGGATCCGCAATTCTGCTCTATCCGCATGGAAAACCAGATAAGGGCTTTTATGTGACAAAGCCGCCAATTCTGACACACGCCTAGCCGAAGCCAAGGCTAATAGCATAACCACCTTCCAAGTGAGATATTTTACTTCCACCGTTTTGAGTGGTTCAACCAGTGTGATTTCAGGAAACTCAACACCACGTTAAGATCCCAAGGTGCCACTGGAGGCACAAAAGGGGCTGAATATGCAGCACTCCCTTTACAATGTCTGAACTTCAGGCAGAGAAGCCAGTTCTTTTTGAAAGAAAATGGATAAGGCCGAAATCTGGACCTTAATGGAACCCAATTTAAGGCCCAAAGTCACTCCCGACTACTGTAGGAAGTGAAGGAAACGGCCCAGCTGGAATTCCTCCGTAGGGGCATTCCTGGCCTCACACCAAGCCACATATTTTCGCCATATATGGTGATAATGTTGAGCCGTCACATCCTTCCTAGCCTCTATCAGCGTAGGAATGACCTCCTCCGGAATGCTTTTTTCTGCTAGGATCCGGCGTTCAACCGCCATGCCGTCAAACGCAGCCGCAGTAAGTCTTGGAACAGACAGGGCCCCTGTTGCACAAGTCCTGTCCTAGAGGCAGAGGCCACGGGTCCTCTGTGAGCATTTCTTGCAGGTCTGGATACCAAGTCCTTCTTGGCCAATCCGGAACAATGAGTATTGTTCTCACTCCTCTTTTCCTTATGATTCTCAGCACCTTGGGTATGAGAGGAAGAGGAGGAAATACATAGACCGACTGGAACACACACGGTGTCACCAGTGCGTCCACAGCTATCGCCTGAGGGTCTCTTGACCTGGCGCAATATCTCTGCAGCTTTTTGTTGAGGCGGGATGCCATCATGTCCACCTGTGGCAGGTCCCACCGACTTGCAATCTGCGTGAAGACCTCTTGATGAAGTCCCCACTCTCCCGGGTGGAGGTCGTGCCTGCTGAGGAAGTCTGCTTCCCAGTTGTCCACTCCCGGAATGAACACTGCTGACAGTGCGCTTACTTGATTTTCCGCCCAGCTAAAAATTCTGGTGGCTTCTACCATCGCCACCCTGCTCCTTGTGCCGCCTTGGCGGTTTACATGAGCCACTGCGGTGATGTTGTCTGACTGAATCAGAACCGGTTGGTCGCGAAGCAGGGACTTGACGTAGGGCGTTGTATATGGCCCTTAGTTCCAGGATGTTGATGTGAAGGCAGGTCTCCTGACTTGACAACAGCCCTTGGAAATTTCTTCCCTGTGTGACTGCCCCCCACCCTCGGAGGCTTGCATCCGTGGTCCCCAGGACCCAGTCCTGAATGCCGAATCTGCGACCTTCGAGAAGGTGAGCACTCTGCAGCCACCACAGGAGAGACACCCTGGCCCTGGGGGATAGGGTGATTAACCGATCCAGTAAGTCCCATTGGAAGGTCCTCGCATGGAACCTGCCGAAGGGAATGGCCTCGTATGATGCCACCATCCTTCCCAGGACTCGAGTGCAGTGATGCACTGACACCTGTTTTGGTTTTAATAGATTCCTGACCAGTGTCATGAGCTCCTGAGCTCTCTCTATCGGGAGATAAACCCTTTTCTGGTCTGTGTCTAGGATCATGCCTAGGAGAGGCAGATGAGCTGTAGGAACCAACTGCGACTTTGGAATATATAGAATCCAGCCGTGTTGCAGTTACACTTCCAGAGAAAGTGATACGCTGTTCAGCCACTGCTCTCTTGAACTCGCTTTTATGAGGAGATCGTCCAAGTACGTGATAATAGTGACACCTTGCTTCCGCAGGAGCACCATCATTTCCGCCATTACCTTGGTGAATATTCTCGGGGCCGTGGAGAGACCAAACGGCAACGTCTGAAATTGGTAATGACAATCCCGTACCGCAATTCTGAGGTACACCTGATGGTGGATAAATGGGGACATGAAGGTATGCATCCTTTATGTCCAGAGTCACCATAAAATCTCCCTCTTTCAGGCTTGCAATGACCGCTCTTAGCGATTTCATCTTGAACTTGAACCTTTTCAGGTATATGTTCATGAATTTTAACTTCAATATGGGTCTGACCGAACCGTCTGGTTTCGGGACTACAACATGGTCGAATAATAACCCCCTCCTTGTTGAAGGAGGGGAAGCTTGACCACCACTTGTTGAAGATACAATTTGTGAATTGCAGTTAACACTGTTTCCCTCTCGTGGGGGGAAGCCGGCAGGGCCGTCGGTGAGGGGGCATCTCCTCAAAGTCCAGCTTGTATCCCTGAGACACAATATCTATTGCCCAGGGATCTAACAGGGAGTGAACCCACTTGTGGCTGAACTTACGAAGGCGTGCCCCCACCGGGCCTAGCTCCGCCTGTGGAGCCCCAGCGACATGCGGTGGATTTTGTAGAGGCCGGGGAGGACTTCTGTTCCTGGGAACTAGCTGTGTTGTGCAGCTTCTTTCCTCTGCCCCCGCCTCTGTCAAGAAAGGACGCACCTCGGACTTTCTTGTTTCTTTGTTCGAAAGGCTGCATTTGATAATGTCGTGCTTTCCTAGGCTGTGCAGGAATATAATGCAAAATATCAGAATTACCAGCTATAGCTGTGGAGACCAGGTCCGAGAACCCTTCTCCACACAATCCTCAGCCTTCCATATGCCTCTTAAGTCGGCATCATCTGTCCATTGCATATTCTACAGGACACGTCAAGCAGAAATCGACATAGCTTTGACTCTAGGACCCAGTAGACTCATGTCTCTTTGGGCATGTTTTATATATATATATATATATATATATATCTTAAGATAGCATCTTTAATATATATATATCTCTATATATACATACATACATATATATATATATATATATATATATATATATACATACTAGGGTCTCAATCTCTGCTGATAAGGTACCTGTCCACGCTGCAACAGCTCTATAAACCCATGCCGACACAATCGCCGGTCTGAGTAGTGTACCAGAATGTGCACGCTATCTGCAGGATCCCTGAGAATAGCTGTTACGTCAGGGCTACCTTTTGGGCAAACGTGACACCCTAGGGGAAGATTCCCATCGTATCCTGGCCCTAGTGGGGAAAGGATACTCCCTGAGAATTCTTTGTGGGAAACTGCAGTCTCTTGTCTGGAAATTCCCGCTCTTTTTCATCATGAGAGGAGGGAAATTTACCTCAGCTTTCTTCCCCTTTAACATGTGTACCCTTGTGTCAGGGACAGATGAGTCATCAGTGATATGCAAAACATCTTTTATTACAATAATCATATATTGAATACTTTTCTGCATTTTTGGCTGTAACTTTGCATTATCGTAGTCGACACTGGAGTCAGACTCCGTGTCGATATCAGTGTCTATTATTTTGGATAGTGATCATTGAGAGACTCTGAATGTCTCTGCGACATAGGGACAGACATGGGTAGATTCCCTGTCTGTTCTCTAATCTTTTGTGCAATAAATTCACCTTAGCACTTAATTACACATATCCAAACAGGTGTCGGCGTTGTCGACAGAGACACCCTCTCACACACATATTTGCTCCATCTCCTCCTTAGGGGAGCCTTTTACCTCAGACATGTCGACACACACGTACCGACACACCACACACTCAGGGAATGCTCATCTGAAGACAATTCCCCCAAGAGGCCCTTTGGAGAGACAGAGAGAGAGTATGCCAGCACACACCCCAGCGCTATTAACCCAGGAATAACACAGTAACTTAATGTTAACCCAGTAGCTGCTGTTTATATTGATTTTTGCGCCTAATTATGTGCCCCCCTCTCTTTTTACCCTCTTCTACCGTGTAACTGCAGGGGAGAGGCTGGGGAGCTTCCTCTCAGCGGTGCTGTGGAGAAAAAACATGGTGCTGGTGAGTGCTGAGGAAGAAGCCCCGCCCCCTCGACGGCGGGCTTCTGTCCCGCTTTCATGTACAATTTTTGGCAGGGGCTCATACATATATACAGTGCCCAACTGTATATATGCAAACTTTTGCCAAAGAGGTCTCTAATTGCTGCCCAGGGCGCCCCCCCCCCTGCACCCTGAACCCTTACAGTGACCGGAGTATGTGGGTGTAGTGTGGGAGCAATGGCGCACAGCTGCAGTGCTGTGCGCTACCTCAGTGAAGACTGGAATCTTCTGCTGACGATTTCGAAGTCTTCTTGCTTCTTTCACCCGGCTTCTGTCTTCCGGCTCTGCGAGGGGGACGACGGCGCGGCTCCGGGATCGGACGATGAGGGTGAGATCCGGTGTACGATCCCTCTGGAGCTAATGGTGTCCAGTAGCCTAAGAAGCAGGACCTATCTGCAGAGAGTAGGGCTGCTTCTCTCCCCTCAGTCCCACGATGCAGGTAGTCTGTTGCCAGCAGATCTCCCTGAAAATAAAAAAACCTTACAAAATACTTATTTATAGCAAGCTCAGGAGAGCTCACTAAAAAGCACCCAGCTCGTCCGAGCACAGATTCAAACTGAGGTCTGGAGGAGGGACATAGAGGGAGGAGCCAGAGCACACAAGAATCTAAATTCTTTCTTAAAGTGCCCATGTCTCCTGCGGAGCCCGTCTATTCCCCATGGTCCTTACGGAGTCCCCAGTATCCACTAGGATGTTAGAGAAAACCACAGTAAGCATGTCAACAAACTGCAAAAGCAATCCTGAAACACCCAAACCAGACACTGCTCCACGCAGGTTTCACACAGATTTAGTATACGGATGTGTAGTAGGGACCACAATTATTATGCTAGCTGGCCTGCTTAACATGGTTAAAAACCTGACAAACCCTTAACTATCCAAAACACAGAACCACTTCAAGGCAAAAAAGGAAAGCTGGAAGAAGTGTTTACGCACATTTCAGCTTGCACCTCAGGAAGTGAAAGTGCAAGCTGAAACGTGACTCCCCATCTGCATGCAAGCCCAAACAGAGCAACAATTGAATTTTCCGTTGGGCACCATCTAGTGGTGGCCGGGGAGACCAACAATTGAATCAGCACCTGAAAGTAATTTCTACTAGTAAATGATAATCAGGGCTGTGAAGCTGGAAGTCTGAAACCGTTGATTCAGACTCCATTAGTAAAATAGAGTAATTATTGTAGTAATTATTGTAGAAGGTTTGGCTTACCAACTTCCCAGGCCTGGTAACAATACTCAAAAAAACAGAATTGAGTGATGTAAATTGCGCTCTAAGGCTGCCCAAAGACTTAAATATCCAAATAAAGTGCCTCCCCATCATCCCAATCATGTGTCCAGCATGGGTTCACTACGGCTGGCCGGCGGTCGGGCTCCCGGCGACCAGCATACCGGCGCCGGGAGCCCGACCGCCGGCTTACCGACAGTGTGGCGAGCGCAAATGAGCCCCTTGCGGGCTCGCTACGCGCGCCACACTATTTTATTCTCCCTCTATGGGGGTCGTGGACCCCCACGAGGGAAAATAAGTGTCGGTATGCCGGCGGTCGGGCTCCCGGCGCCGGTATACTGAGAGCCGGGAGCCCGACCGCCGGCATACAGAAGACCACCCGTCCAGCATGACCACCGGCCATGCTGGACACGATTGACAGAAAGATTTACCACTGGTTAGCCACCAAAGAAACATAGATGTTTTTTTATTGGTTTACAGACATTCTTTGGACAAAGGAAGGGGATTGGTCTTGTGGGGTTTAAAAGCCAGCTTTGGCACAAGGATTGTCATATTGCCTTGAGAAAGACCCAGAGCACTTGGGTCGAAACGCGTTGGTAATCATCTGGATCCCCAGGTTACGGTTAAGAACTTGGACTACAGCACCTGTTGCCCGAGGGCGATCACAGACTGTCAACCCGGGAAGACTTTCTGGTGACTATTTACCAACATGCCTGTTTGAGAGCTGCTTCATACCAGTTCTTCACAAACTCCGGTAATTGGGCTGTTTGTACCATTTGCACCAGGACTTGGGGACTTTTGCTGTAATTCTGTATTTGTTTGAAATTGTTTCATGTGTATGTCAGTTTATTAAATTAATTGTACTACACATGATATATTTCTGATTTTTTCTCCTACATGGTGAAAAATTACATCTGTCAAAAGGGAATGAACTTATGAAGAGGCCCTTCACCAAACCAAAAGGAATGTATTGACATACTACTGTTTTTCTCACTTCACTTAGGCGCCTGCTCACTGTATTCCTCCTTCATTTTGTTTGGTAACAATACTGCTTGGATTTCTTTTTCCCCTGCAACAGTGGTTCTCAAACTAGGAGCCGTGGCACCCTGGGATGCCTCAGAGCACATGCAGTGGTGCCCTGGGTTGGTGAATCCTGTGTCCCTCATCACATAAATGAACCTAAGGATAACTTAATTGAATCTGTTTTTAGGAAATACACAAAAAGAAACTTTTGGCCTAGGAGTGCTGTGAACACAAATCTGATACTTTAAGGTGCAATGATTCAAAAAAGGTTTGGGAACTGCTGCCCTACAACATTATTTAAGTAGACTATGGTTACAGTACCTTCATTTCACTGTCCTTAAAGAGCGACAGAAATGTGTGCCACTATACAGTCTATTAACAGCTTTGTATTGGGACTTAAAATTCTCCTAACACCATATGATAAACATGCCTGGCAAGATAGGAGGGGGCATACACCTTGCACACTAGTTGTCTTACAGTTTCCCCTAGCAACTGGGAAAAGTCAGCTATTACATTGCGTATATCCTAAAGTTACTAATAGATAACATTTCTATTAGTGTATCCCTAGAAATGTAATACACATAAAAAGTTAAAGTTCAATGCACATACATGTGGGTGGGCTTTTCTTTCTTTTGTTTTACTGTTTAAAGATAAAATACTTAACATTAACTAAGCATAGGGCCCTTTGGAAATCACTTACAAAAACAAACAGACCCTGTTACCTGACGCTAGGATATGTCACAGCTGGAGGACTCTGCTTTTTAGTGTGACAAGATCCCCTCTCCGGCTCCAGGTAGCTGTGGGTTCCTAGAATAAGGGCCCTAGTTCCTATATAAATTAGGCAGATTGTCTAAATATGTTCAAACATTTGTGGACCCGTGAGTTACTGGCTGAAGGAATTAAGGGTTAATTGTACAATTTCAGTGCCTGTTAACACTAAGAGACTGATGCATTTTACAATGTAGGTTACTCATAAAAAAAAACTTTTTTGGGGGGGTGGGGGGGTACAAATCTGCCCTTCTTGCTATTTCATGTATAAAAAATATTAGGTAAATTATACATTTTACATGCTTACATTTGTATAGCTTGTATTGTTAAATACAATTCTGTTAAAGTGCATGTAATGGCGACTCTTCTTCCTCAAAAAGAAATCATTTGAACTCTAGAGAACCAAGGTATACAGTACAAGTCCCTGTTGAATTATTTCCCTCGTGACTGGCGTCATGTTGAAAGCTCTTACAAATGATGCGTGAAACCACGTGTTGTTGAGAAACTGAAGCCAGTGGGATTAGAACCTACAGTATATAACCATTATAAATAGAGTGGAGTAGTTATAGATCCAGTTGTATTCTAAACCAACTTTCACATACGTTATCCTTAAGGTATACAAAAGTTGCGGTGTTGGGATCAGTGACGGGAGTCATATAAATATGCACACTGGGTGGTATAAGCACTCACATATACCATAATGGCAGCAGAGGGAGGAGCACAGGGCCTGAGAAACAGAGGAGGGGCTGAGTGGAGGACAGGCGCCGGCGCAGCACGTGCAGAAACAACTTTGCACCCAATGTTAGTAGAATTAATGCATGATGGTTCTGTGGAAAAACTCACCACCAGGTTGGCGGTCTACAACTATCAGTCAAAACAGTAAAATCTACAAGTGTGGGCACCAGTTCCACAAACATCACCCTGGGTGGATTGTGAGATGGGACACACTGAAGAGAGTTTGACATGGCTGTTCTAGATGGTAAATTTATTTAAGAAACCAGTGTAATTATGAGTGCGGGAGATGCTGATCAAGCTGCAAAAAGCATTACACATAAAGCCCTGGGAGCAGCATGCAAGGTTATTAGGTTAACATTGCCCTGAGGCTTATTGCACTATTCTCTACCCTCCTCTGTGAGGCATAATCCTGCTTCGGTTCTTAGGTGGCAGAAACCAACACTGCTCCTTTTTGAACAGAGCCGTCTGATGTGTGTGGGGGGAATGGATTATGGAATTGAGTGAACACAAAATGGAATATGAAGCTAATGAAACAACATTGAGTTGTCTATATTCAGCATGATAAAAATGTATGTTTGCGTAACTCATTCTACTTCCTCGGACAGTCAGCAGAGCTCCAACGACCTTCCACTTACAGTACGGACCCAGTGGAAGAATTTTCCGAAAAGTCTCTGCATCACTGAGACTGTGGCTCACATTACCATGACACAACCGAATACCAGTCAGACTAGCCTGGATCATCCAGGTAGAAAGAGGCGGCGATACGGTTTTGCTTGAGAAGAGATGTTGCCCATACTAATTATGTACTTTTAAAGTCATCTTAAACTTTAGAAAGCAAAGACCCAAACTGAAGGTAATAATAAGTGGTCGACCTACTATATTTGCAATTGTGTGTCTCTCTATCTATACTGGCACAATACTCACCAGCAACTTAAGCCATTTCTTTAAGGAACTTATTACCATCATTCTATATTGATACCAACATACTAGGTAAAGTACTTGTTTGGATCCAACTGTACTTTACCATATATTCTTGGTGTAAATACCATGCAAATAGTGCACTTTGGAGTATATTTATATTTAATCTCATATGCTACATAAATATATTTTATATGTGTACTAAATGATTATTTGTAGAAAAAAAATTCTATTTCATACATTAGGCGTTTCATTTTTCTTCTGAATTTTGCTATGTTGGTTGGGAATCAGCAGGTGATTACATTGTAGCATTGGATACACATCAGGGTTTCCCCCTTCCTAAATATAAAGCGTTCCACTTCTTCTGGACTACTTCCAAAAGCAGACAGTATTTTCATTGCATGGAAAGTAGTAAAATGCATTGCACCATTGCCTCTCCCAGAGCAAAATCTGCTGTTTTTTCCCCTAACATTGCAACTACCCCAAATGTGAGCTATGATTACCTAAATTTGAGCATTTCTGGGCCAGTATTGTGTTGAGGCACTCATACCGCATGAGGAATAAAGAAGGTTAAGTCACAGCTTTATATCCAGGAGTAAGAAAATATAAAAAGATTTCAGATTTGTAAATTTCATGTACAGCACTGAAGTACCAGGAGAGTTAGTGCACAGTTCTGCAGCATCAAACAGGTTACATTCTGGAGCAAAGCAAATAGAGAGGTCTATTAAATGTGGCTTTAATTTCAAACGTAATTGTATCCACAGTGCTATGGTCCCATAGGTGTCCCATTACTTTGTGGTAAACATTGTAGGGGGCTCAATAGTGCATCCTGGATTCAAATAAATACAGGAGCAAATAATAAGATTTTACTCACAGGTAAATCTATTTCTCGTAGTCCGTAGTGGATGCTGGGGACTCCGTGAGGACCATGGGGATTAGCGGCTCCGCAGGAGACTGGGCACAACTAAAGAAAGCTTTAGGACTACCTGGTGTGCACTGGCTCCTCCCACTAAGACCCTCCTCCAGACCTCAGTTAGGATACTGTGCCCAGAAGAGCTGACACAATAAGGAAGGATTTTGAATCCCGGGTAAGACTCATACCAGCCACACCAATCACACCGTATAACTCGTGATACTATACCCAGTTAACAGTATGATAACAACTGAGCCTCTCAACAGATGGCTCAACAATAACCGTTTAGTTAACAATAACTATATACAAGTATTGCAGACAATCCGCACTTGGGATGGGCGCCCAGCATCCACTACGGACTACGAGAAATAGATTTACCGGTGAGTAAAATCTTATTTTCTCTAACGTCCTAAGTGGATGCTGGGGACTCCGTAAGGACCATGGGGATTATACCAAAGCTCCCAAACGGGCGGGAGAGTGCGGATGACTCTGCAGTACCGAATGAGCAAACTCTAGGTCCTCCTCAGCCAGGGTATCAAACTTGTAGACTCTTGCAAGAGTGTTTGAACCCGACCAAGTAACAGCTCGGCAAATTTGTAAAGCCGAGACCCCTCGGGCAGCCGCCCAAGAAGAGCCCACTTTCCTCGTGGAATGGGCTTTCACAGATTTAGGGTGCGGCAGTCTAGCCGCAGAATGTGCAAGTTGAATCGTGCTACAGATCCAGCGAGCAATAGTCTGCTTAGAAGCAGGAGCACCCAGCTTGTTGGGTGCATACAGGATAAATAGCGAGTCAGTTTTCCTGACTCCAGCCGTCATGGAAACATATACTTTTCAGGGCCCTGACTACGTCCAGAAACTTGGAATCCTCCAAGTCCCAAGTAGCCGCAGGCACCACAATAGGTTGGTTCACATGAAAAACTGCTACCACCTTAGGAAGGAATTGGGAACGAGTCCTCAATTCCGCCTTATCCATATAAAATACAGATAAGGGCTTTTGACAAAGCCGCCAATTCTGATACACGCCTGGCCGACGCCAAGGCCCACAGCATGACCACTTTCCACGTGAGGTATTGTAGCTCCACGGATTTAAGTGGCTCAACTCAATGCGACTTCAGGAAATCCAACACTACGTTGAGATCCCACTGTGCCACTGGAGGCACAAACGGGGGCTGCAGTACTCCCTTAACAAAACGGGGTATGCAGTACTCCCTTAACAAAAGTCTGAACTTCAGGCAGTGAAGCCAGTTCTATTTTGGAAGAAAATCGATAGAGCCGAAATCTGGACCTTAATGGAATCCAATTTTAGGCCCATAGTCACCTCTGACTTGTAGGAAGTGCAGAAATCGACCTAGCTGAAATTCCTCCTTTGGGGCCTTACTGGCCTCACAGCACGCAACATATTTCCGCCATATGCGGTGATAATGGTTTGCGTTCACTTCTTTCCTAGCTTTAAATAGCGTAGGGATAACTTCCTCCGGAATGCCCTTTTCCTTCAGGATCTGGCGTTCAACCGCCATGCCGTCAAACGCAGCCGCGGTAAGTCTTGGAACAGACAGGGCCCCTGCTGCAGCAGGTCCTGTCTGAGCGGCAGAGGCCATGGGTCCTCTGAGATCATTTCTTGGAGTTCTGGGTACCAAGCTCTTCTTGGCCACCCAAAACAATGAGTATAGTTCTTACTCCTCTCCTTCTTATTATTCTCATTACCCTGGGTATGAGAGGCAGAGAAGGGAACACATACACCGACTGGTACACCCACGGTGTTACCAGAGCGTCCACAGCTATCGCCTGAGGGTCCCTTGACCTGGCGCAATATCTTTGTAGCTTTTTGTTGAGGCGGGACGCCATCCTGTCCACCTGTGGCCTTTCCCCACGGTGTACAATCATTTGGAAGACTTCTGGATGAAGTCCCCACTCTCCCGGGTGGAGGTCGTGTCTGCTGCGAAAGTCTGCTTCTCAGTTGTCCACTCCGGGAATGAACACTGCTGACAGTGCTAACACATGATTTTCCGCCCATCGGAGAATCCTTGTGGCTTCTGCCATCGCCATCCTGCTTCTTGTGCCGCCCTGTCGGTTTACATGAGCGACCGCCGTGATGTTGTCTGACTGGATCAGCACCGGCCGGTGTTGAAGCAGGGGTCTAGCCTGACTTAGGGCATTGGAAATGGCCCATAGTTACAGAACATTTATGTGTAGGGAAGTCTCCTGACTTTTCCATAGGCCTTGGAAGTTTCTTCCCTGTGTGACTGCCCCCCAGCCTTGAAGGCTGGCATCCGTGGTCACCAGGACCCAGTCCTGTATGCCGAATCTGCGGCCCCCTAGAAGATGAGCACTCTGCAGTCACCACCACAGCGACACCCTGGCCCTTGGAGACAGGGTTATCCGCCGATGCATCTGAGGATGCGACCCGGACCACTTGTCCAACAGATCCCACTGGAAGATCCTTGCATGGGACTTGGCGAATGGAAATTCTTCGTAAGAAGCTACCATCTTTTCCAAGGCTCGCGTGCATTGATGCACCGATACCTGTATTTGTATTAGGAGGTCTCCGTCTAGAGACGCCAACTCCTTGGACTTCTCCTCCGGGAGAAACCCTTTTTATCCTGTTCTGTGTCCAGAACCATAGCCAGGAACAGTAGACGCGTCGTAGGAACCAGCTGCGACTTTGGAATATTCAGAATCCAGCCGTGCTGTTGTAGCACTTCCCGAGATAGTGCTACTCCGACAAACAACTGCTCCCTGGACCTCGCCTTTATAAGGAGATCGTCCAAGTACGGGATAAGTACTTCGGCCATTACCTTGGTAAATACCCTCGGTGCCGGGGACAGACCAACGGCAACGTCTGGAATTGGTAATGACAATCCTGTACCACAATTTTGAGGTACACCTGGTGAAGATGGTAAATAGGGACATGCAGGTAAGTATCCTTGATGTCCAGTGATACCCTGAAATTTTCCAGGCTTGCAATAATCGCCCTGAGCGATTCCATTTTGAACTTGAACCTTCGTATATAAGTGTTCAAGGATTTCAATTTTAGAATGGGTCTCACCGAACCGTCTGGTTTCGGTACCACAATAATTTTGGAATAGTAACCCCGGCCTTGTTGAAGGAGGGGTACCTTGATTTCACCTGCTGGAAGTACAGCTTGTGAATTGCCGCCAGTACTACCTTTCTCCGAGGGCAGCAGGCAAGGCTGATGTGAGGCAACGGCGAGGGGGAGTCGTCTCGAACTCCAGCCTGTATCCCTGTGATACTACTTGCAGAAGCTAGGGATCCACCTGTGGGCAAGCCCACTGGTCCCTGCAGTTCCTGAGATGCGCCCCCACCGCACCTGTCTCCACCTGTGGAGCCCCAGCGTCATGCGGTGGACTCAGAGGAAGCGAGGGAAGATATCTGATCCTGGGAACTGGCTGACTGGTGCAGCTTTTTCCTTCTTCCCTTGTCTCTGTGCAGAAAGGAATCGCCTTTGACCCGTTTGCTTTTCTGAAGCCGAAAGGACTGTACCTGAAAATACGGTGCTTTCTTAGGCTTTTGTGAGGAAACCTGAGGTAAAAATTTTTCTTCCCAGCTGTTGCTGTGGATACGAGGTCCCAGAGACCATCCCCAAACAATTCCTCACCCTTATAAGGCAGAATCTCTATGTGCTTTTTAAAGGCAGCATCACCTGTCCACTGCCGGGTTTCTAATACCCTCCTGGCAGAATGGACATTGCATTAATTCTGGATGCCAGCCGGCAAATATCCCTCTGTGCATCCTTTATATATAAGACAACGTCTTAAATATGCTCAATGTTAGCAAAATATTATCCCTGTCTTAGCATATTAATATTATCTGACAGGGTATCAGACCACGCTGCAGCAGCACTATTTATGCTGAGGCAATTGCAGGTTTCAGTATATAACCTGAGTGTGTAAATACAGACTTCAGGATCGCCTCCTGCTTTTTATCAGCAGGTTCCTTCAAGGTGGCCGTATCCTAAGACGGCAGTGCCACCTATTGACAAACGTGTGAGCGCCTTATCCACCCTAAGGGATATCTCCCAACGTGACCTATCCTCTGGCGGGAAAGGGTACGCCATCAGTAACTTTTTAGAAATTACCAGTTTCTTATCGGGGGAAACCACGCTTCTTTACACACTTCATTCATTCATCTGATGGGGGAACAAAACACTGGCTGCTTTTTCTCCCCAAAAATAAAACCCCTTTTATGTGGTACTTGGGTTCATGTCAGAAAATGCGTAACACATTTTTCATTGCCGAGATCATGTAACGGATGTTCCTAGTGGATTGTGTATATGTCTCAACCTCGTCGACACTGGAGTCCGACTCCGTGTCGACATCTGTGTCTGCCATCTGAGGTAACGGGCGTTGTTTGAGCCCCTGATGGCCTTTGAGACGCCTGGGCAGGTGCGGGCTGAGAAGCCGGCTGTCGTCATCCAGCCTTTTATGTAAGGAGTTGACACTGTCGGTTAATACCTTCCACCTATCCATCCACTCTGGTGTCGGCCCCACAGGGGGCGACATCCCATTTATCGGCCTCTGCTCCGCCTCCACGTAACCTTCCTCATCCAACATGTCGACACAGCCGTACCGACACACCGCACACACACAGGGAATGCTCTGACTGAGGACAGGACCCCACAAAGTCCTTTGGGGAGACCGAGAGAGAGTATGCCAGCACACACCAGAGCGCTATATAATGCAGGGATTAACACTATAACTGAGTGATTTTTCCCCAAATAGCTGCTTATATACATATATTGCGCCTAAATTTAGTGCCCCCCCTCTCTTTTTAACCCTTTGAGCCTAAAAACTACTGGGGAGAGCCTGGGGAGCTGTCTTCAAGCTGCACTGTGAAGAGAAAATGGCGCCAGTGTGCTGAGGGAGAAGCCCCGCCCCTTTTTCGGCTGACTTTCTCTCGCTTTTTCTGGAATACTGGCAGGGGTAATTTTACATCTATATAGCCTCTAGGACTATATATGATGTAGATTTGCCAGCCAAGGTGTCATATATTGCCCTCAGGGCGCCCCCCCCCAGCGCCCTGCACCCATCAGTGACCGGAGTGTGAGGTGTACATGAGGAGCAATGGCGCACAGCTGCAGTGCTGTGCGCTACCTTGGTGAAGACCGAAGTCTTCTGCCGACGATTTTCCGGACTCTTCATGCTTCTGGCTCTGTAAGGGGGACGGCGGCGCGGCTCCGGGAACGAACACCAAGGTCGGGTCCTGCGGTCGATCCCTCTGGAGCTAATGGTGTCCAGTAGCCTAAGAAGCCCAAACTACCACCTGTTAGGTAGGTTCGCTTCTTCTCCCCTTAGTCCCTCGCTGCAGTGAGTCTTTTGCCAGCAGATCTCACTGTAAAATAAAAAACCTAAATATACTTTCTTTCTAGGAGCTCAGGAGAGCCCCTAGTGTGCATCCACCTCAGCCGGGCACAAGAATCTAACTGAGGTCTGGAGGAGGGTCTTAGTGGGAGGAGCCAGTGCACACCAGGTAGTCCTAAAGCTTTCTTTAGTTGTGCCCAGTCTCCTGCGGAGCCGCTAATCCCCATGGTCCTTACGGAGTCCCCAGCATCCACTTAGGACGTTAGAGAAATAACACTGGGAACCGCCCAACCAGCAAGGTTCCACACTAGAGCGCTTAGGTCTCTAGTACCGCTTTCACATCGCAAACCCAGGTTGGACGTGGCTTTTGAACCTGGGTCCAAGCAGGCTCAGACCCTTTCACATCGCCGTTTCGACCCGGGTATTTCCCGAGTTATTCTCGGGTTGGTGCCTTTCACACTGAACCCGGGTCACCCATATTAAACAATGTGACGTGATTTAAAATGGACTTTTCTGGCTCACATTGATGAGGGGGGGCTGGGGACTGCTCTGAGCAGACACATACACATCCAATCAGCACCTTTTTCTGAGACCCGGGTTTAACCCTTCTTTTAATCTGGGTTGAAATGCAGGGTTGCTCGACTCGTGTTATTCACTTTGGCGCTTTCACACTACATCTTGACCCTGGTCGACCCGGCAACAACCCAGTAATAACCTGGGTTCTTTTGGTGATGTCAAAGGGGTATAGTAGTGGCAGCAGCTGAACCAGGAATTGGAAATTCACCCCACACAGGCAATATCAGCTTGGAAGTGAGAACCAGACCCTGAAGCAGGTCTCCTGCAAGTATACTGTGCAAGAGAGTTAAAGATTACAACTCCCAGTACAAACATACTGGTGCTTATGATGAAGAGAAGGATGAGCTGCCCCCTGCTCCCTCTAAACACACATTCGCACTGGCAGTGCATGGTCCAGGGAACCGATTAATAGTGTGAAAGAAATCCCGTCTGATTTACAAGATAGCTATGTGACTTAGTGTTAAAATGACTGACTTACCCACCTCCGATAGGTGTGTAGAAATCATATATAAATGGTAATATAGTTCCATGTAAAGAGTGTACTATTTTAGACTTCTGGATTAGTCATCAGTGCCATGGACTGATGTGTAATATTCCTTGTATATAGTATTGAGAGCAATAAACACAATTTTGCTCGTAGGATCCTGCATGGTATCTACTGCCATCTGATATTATCTGGCCTACAGATAAGAGCTAAACTCTGACCCATTCTTCATCTGTACGGTGTTCAACCCAACATTCAACGCTGTGCCTGCTACCTTCACCTAAATAAGTGGCCAGGAGGAACTAGCCATCACTAACAGGACAGAGGTGCTGCAGGTGCTATAACAAACAATGAGAAGTAGGCAAATCCAAGTACCAGTGAAGCAGTCCGCTTAAGGAAGCTACTACTCTACTACTCTGAGGGTCATTCAGACCCTGCCGTCAAAGAAGCTTGCAGTGCAGTTTGCAGACATCAGCAAACTGCGCATGTGTAGCAGCTGCGTGGCCACATACACTGCGGTCGCATCCTCGATGTATGCGACTGCAATGTGATTGACAGCGGCAGGCATTTTCGGGGTGGCAAAGCGGCGTTTGGGGGCGGCTGTGAGGCGTCATCTGAAAAAAAAAAAACGGGTAAGGGTACTGACCAGCTGACAGCGGAGCCAGGAGTCAACCTTAAATCCGATGTGTTCACAATTAGATTGCGAACGCATCAGGAGGCGGCCCCCAGCATGTGGAGAGATGAACGCAGATCTGGCTGCAAATGCAGCCATCTTGCGTTCATCTCAGAATAACCCACATAGTGTGCAGTTGGCACTCACAGCCAGTGAGTGTCTGGTATAAAAGTGTTAAAAACTCTAAAAAATAAATACAAAAAAAGTGAAAAGACGTGATGGCAGTGTAAACTATTATCTATGATCTCTATTGGGTTATTTTTAGGCTATTTTTAAGTTGAGGCTTTGAATAGCTGATGATTCCTGGTACATTTAATCTGGAAATTTAAAAGGGCAATGCTTAAAATAGCCAAGCACTCAAGTGTTTTATGATTAAAAGCATTACCCTTATACATTTTCAGCATAAACAGGTCGAGAAGCCATGACTTTTACAAGCAACCATTTACTAAATAAACCCCTATGGGAGGAATTCAATTGGTTCCTGTAGGTTAATTCAACTGACACCGATAGCAGGCATTATCAGGGATTTTGATTCACCTACCCAGAAGCAAGAGTAACAAACTACCTGATAAATGCCATGTTTTTGTGGACACGATTGTGAACTAAAACACATTTGATCAGAGAACTTATACCAGATCCTGTGTGTTTTTGCATGAAAACGGGTACATTTTTCCACAAAAAAGGAGGCATTAATTGAATTGGGCATAAAAAAAAATCAGGCAATAGAATCGTGAAAAAGCCATTTTTTCATGGAAAAATGAATCGCTGCAAAATTTTCTGCAAAAACAAAAGCAAGCTTTTTCACAATTGTTTGGCCAATGTTATTTTGTTTTGTCTTTTTGGGGGGGTAATTCAATGAATGCCTGTTCTTTTCCCTTATAAAGGGAATTCAATTATATGCAATCAATTTTGCTGCAGAAAAGAAACAGGCTTTTTCAAGATTTTCGGCCCAACTCTTTTATCAGACAACTCAATTAATGCCCTTATTGGGGATTTTCTTTGTCCTGACTTGTGGCAGGTGAAACAAATACCTGATAATGCCAATTGGCGCCAATTGTATTATCCCCCCGGGATAAATTAGCTGCGGTTATTTACCGCAACTAAGTGAATTCCCCCCTATGCCTGCATTTTCTTACCCAGGATTTTTTTATACATTCTATACTTCTAGAAAAAGAAATATAAAGTATTTCTATATGGTGTGCCTGATTGAGTCACTACAAGCACAAATTTAAGTTAAGATATACCCATCAACCAATTTATTATTGCTCCAAGGATACTTAAGATACTGTATATAATAAGATTTTAAACCTACCGGTAAATCTTTTTATCCTAGTCCGTAGAGGATGCTGGGGACTCTGTAAGGACCATGGGGTATAGACGGGCTCCGCAGGAGACATGGGCACTATAAAGAACTTTAGAATGGGTGTGCACTGGCTCCTCCCTCTATGTCCCTCCTCCAGACCTCAGTTAGAGAAACTGTGCCCAGAGGAGACGGACAGTACGAGGAAAGGATTTTGTTAATCTAAGGGCAAGATTCATACCAGCCCACACCATCCACACCGTATAACCAGGAATATACGAACCAGTCAACAGTATGAAATAAACAGCATCAGTTAAATACCGATAAAAAACTGTAACATAACCCTTATACAAGCAATAACTATATACAAGTCTTGCAGAATGTTGTCCGCACTGGGACGGGCGCCCAGCATCCTCTACGGACTAGGAGAAAAAGATTTACCGGTAGGTTTAAAATCTTATTTTCTCTTACGTCCTAGTGTATGCTGGGGTCTCCGTAAGGACCATGGAGATTATACCAAAGCTCCAAAATGGGCGGGAGAGTGCGGATGACTCTGCAGCACCGATTGAGCAAACATGAGGTCCTCATCAGCCAGGGTATCAAACTTGTAGAATTTTGCAAAGGTGTTTGAACCCGACCAAGTCGCCGCTCGGCAAAGCTGCAATGCCGAGACGCTTCGGGCAGCCGCCCAAGAAGAGCCCACCTTCCTAGTGGAATGGGCCTTTACCGAATTTGGTAACGGCAATCCAGCCGCAGAATGAGCCTGCTGAATCATGTTACCGATCCAGCGAACAATAGTCTGATTAGAAGCAGGAGCGCCATCCTTGTTGGCTGCATACAGGACAAACAGTGCCTCTGTTTTCCTAACCTGAGCCGTTCTGGCTACATAAATTTTCAACGCCCTGACCACATCAAGGGACTCGGAATCCTCCAAGTCCCGCGTAGCCACAGGCACCACAATAGGTTAGTTCATATGAAAAGAGGAAACCACCTTAGGCAAAAATTGAGGACGAGTCCGCAACTCAGCTCTATCCACATGGAAAATCAGATAGGGGCTTTTATGAGACAAAGCCGCCAACTCAGACACTCGCCTTGCCGATGCCAAGGCCAACAACATGACCACCTTCCAAGTGAGATACTTTAATTCCACGGATTGAAGAGGCTCAAACCAGGGAGACTTAAGAAATCGTAACACCACGTTAAGGTCCCATGGTGCCACTGGATGCACAAAAGGAGGCTGAATATGCAGCACTCCCTTCACAAAAGTCTGGACTTCTGGGAGAGAAGCCAATTCCTTCTGAAAGAAAATGGATAGGGCCGAAATCAGAACCTTAATGGAGCCTAATTTTAGGCCCATATTCACCCCAGTCTGTAGGAAGTGGAGAAAACGGCCCAGATGGAAATCTTCCAGAGGAGCATTCTTGGTTTCACACCAAGAGACATACTTCCTCCAGATACGGTGATAATGTTTCGCTGTCACCTCCTTCCTAGCCTTTATCAGAGTAGGGATGACCTCGTCCTGAATGCCCTTCCCAGCTAGGATCTGGCGTTCAACCGCCATGCCGTCAAACGCAGCCGCGGTAAGTCTTGGAACAGACAGGGCCCCTGTTGCAACAGGTCCTCTCTGAGAGGAAGCGGCCACGGATCTTCTGTGAGCATTTCCTGCAGATCCGGATACCAGGCCCTTCGAGGCCACTCTGGAACAATGAGAATTGTCTGTACTCCTTTTCGTCTTTTGATTCTCAATACTTTTGAGATGAGAGGAAGAGGAGGGAACACATAGACCGACTAAAACACCCACGGTGTCACCAGGGCGTCCACTGCTACTGCCTGAGGGTCCCTTGACCTGGCACAATGCCTCGGAAGCTTTTTGTTGAGGCGCGACGCCATCATGTCTATTTGAGGAAGTCCCCAAAGACTTGCTATTTCTGCAAAGACTTCTTGATGAAGACCCCACTCTCCTGGATGGAGATCGTGTCTGCTGAGGAAGTCTGATTCCCAGTTGTCCACTCCCGGAATGAATACCGCTGACAGAGCGCTTACGTGATTTTCCGCCCAGCGCAGAATCCTGGTGGCCTCCGCCATTGCCACTCTGCTCCTTGTCCCGCCTTGGCGGTTTACATGAGCCACGGCTGTGACGTCGTCTGATTGAATCAGAACTGGTAGGTCGCGAAGAAGATTCTCCGCTTGACGGAGGCCGTTGTAAATGGCCCTCAATTCCAGTACGTTGATGTGTAGACAAGCCACTTGGCTTGACCACAGTCCCTGGAAGTTTCTTCCCAGTGTGACTGCTCCCCATCCTCGGAGGCTCGCGTCCATGGTCACCAGAATCCAGTCTTGAATGCCGAACCTGCGACCCTCTAGAAGGTGAGTACTCTGCAGCCACCACAAGAGAGATACCCTGGCCCTGGGGGACAGGCTGATCTTCTGATGAATATGCAGATGGGACCCGGACCACTTGTCCAGAAGGTCCCACTGAAAAGTCCTCGCATGGAAACCTGCCAAAGGGAATGGCCTCCTAAGACGCCACCATCTTTACCAGAACTCGAGTGCATTGATGGACCGACACCCTTTTCGGCTTCAACAGGTCCCTGACCAAGCTCTGGAGTTACTGGGCCTTTTCCATCGGAAGAAAAACCCATTTTTGTTCAGTGTCCAGAATCATGCCTAAGAAAGGCAATCGGGTCGTTGGAACCAACTGTGACTTTGGTAGATTGAGAATCCAGCCGTGCTGCTGCAACACCCTCAGGGAGAGTGACACGTTGTTCAGCAACTGTTCTCTCGATCTCGCTTTTATCAGGAGATTGTCCAAGTACGGGATAATTGTGACTCCCTGCTTGCGCAGGAGCACCATCATTTCCGCCATTACTTGGTGAAAATCCTCGGGGCCGTGGAAAGTCCAAACGGCAACGTCTGAAATTGGTAATGACAATCCTGTACAGCAAACCTCAGGAACGCCTGATGAGGAGGATATGCATCCTTTATGTCCAGAGACACCATATAACCCCCCCTTCCAGGCTGGCGATGACCGCTCTGAGCGATTCCATCTTGAATTTGAACCTGTTCAAGTATAGGTTTAAGGATTTTAAATTCAGAATGGGTCTGACCGAACCGTCCGGTTTCGGGACCACAAACAGGGTTGAGTAGTACCCCGTCCCCTGTTGAAGCAGGGGAACTTTGACCACCACTTGTTGAAGACACAGTTTTTGAATTGCACTTAAAACTACCTCCCTCTCTGGGGAAGAAGCTGGTAGGGCCGATTTGAAAAACCGGCGAGGAGGCACATCTTCGAATTCCAGCTTGTAACCCTGGGAAATAATTTCTATTGCCCAGGGATCCACCTGTGATTGAACCCAGACGTGGCTGAAAACTTGAAGACGTGCCCCCACTGGGGCGGACTCCATCAGCGGAGCCCCAGCGTCATGCGGTGGATTTAGTAGAAGCCGGGGAGGACTTCTGCTCCTGGGAACTAGCTGTAGCTGGCAGCTTTTTCCCTCTGCCCTTACCTCTGGCGAGAAAGGAAGATCCCCGTCCTTTTTTGGATTTATGCGACCGAAAGTACTGCATCTGATAATGTGGCGTTTTCTTTGGCTGTGAGGAAACGTAAGGTAAAAAAGCGGATTTACCTGCGGTAGCTGTGGAAACCAGGTCCGTGAGACCTTCCCCAAATAAGTCCTCACCCTTGTAAGGCAAAACCTCCATATGCCTCTTTGAGTCGGCATCACCCGTCCATTGGCGGGTCCACAGGGCTCGCCTAGCAGAAATCGCCATGGTGTTGGCTCTGGAACCCAGTAGGCCAACGTCTCTCTGAGCATCTCTCATATATAGGACAGCATCCTTTATATGACCCAAGGTCAGTAAAATGGTATCTTTATCCAGGGTATCAATGTCAGCAGACAAGGTATCTGTCCACGCTGCTATAGCGCTACAAACCCAAGCCGACGCTATCGCCGATCTGAGCAAGGTACCAGTATGTGTATAAATTGACTTCAAGGTAGTCTCCTGCCTGCGATCAGCAGGATCCTTGAGGGCTGCGGTATCTTGCGACGGCAGCGCACCCTTTTTGGATAAGCGCGTTAACGCCTTGTCCACCCCGGGGGAGGATTCCCACCGTATCCTGTCCTTAGCCGGGAAAGGATACGCCATAAGAATCCTTTTGGGAATCTGCAGTTTCTTGTCTGGAGTTTCCCAAGCCCTTTCAAATAACTCATTTAACTCATGGGAAGGGGGGAAAGTAACTTCCGGTTTCTTTTCTTTAAACATGTGGACCCTCGTGTCAGGTACAGAGGGGTCATCCGTGATATGCAACACATTTTTTATTGCAATAATCATATAATGAATACTTTTTGCCAAGTTTGGCTGCAACCTCGCATCATCGTAGTCGACACTGGAGTCAGAATCCGTGTCGGTATCAGTGTCTGCTATTTGGGATAGTGGCCGCTTCTGAGACCCAGAAGGGCCCTGTGACATAGTAAAAGGCAAGGATGGACTTCCTGCATTTTCCCTGGACTCCGCTTTGTCCAACCTTTTATGTAATAAATTCACATTTGCATTTAAAACATTCCACAAATCCAAACTAATCAGGTGTCAGCGTTGCCGACGGAGACACCAAACTCATTTGCTCCACCTCCTCCCTAGAAGAGCCTTCCGATTCAGACATGCCGACACACGCGTACCGACACCCCCACACACTCAGGGAAATATCCAATCTGGAGACAGTCCCCCAATAAGGCCCTTTGGAGAGACAGAGAGAGAGTATGCCAGCACACACCCAGCGCCAATGACCCTGGAAAACAATTTCCCAGACACACAGCGCTTTAATATTATTCAATATACCTTCACTGCCAAATGAAGTGCCCCCCCCCACACACTCTTTTTAAGCCCTCTGTCACCGTGTTCAGCAGGGGACAGTCCGGGGAGCCAGCTTCTCTGCAGTGTGCTGGAGAAAATGGCGCTGGTCAGTGCTGTGGAATCAAGCTCCACCCCCTCAGCGGCGGGCTTCGGTCCCATTCAAAAATACAATACTGGCGGGGGATTTGTATATATATATTGCCTTCGCTGCCCATATATACTAAAATGCCACCCTAGAGGTTTTATATTGCTGCCCAGGGCGCCGCCCCTGCGCCCTGCACCCAACCGTGCCTCAGTGTGTGTGGTGTGTGGGAGCAATGGCGCGCAGCGTTACCACTGCGCGTTACCTCAGTGAAGATCAGAAGTCTTCTGCCGCCTGTGATGTCTTCTTTCTTCTAATACTCACCCGGCTTCTATCTTCCGGCTCTGCAAGGAGGACGGCGGCGCGGCTCTGGGACGAACGGCGAGGGTGAGACCTGCGTTCCGATCCCTCTGGAGCTAATGGTGTCCAGTAGCCTAAGAAGCAGAGCCTATCACTTAAGTAGGTCTGCTTCTCTCTCCTCAGTCCCACGATGCAGGGAGCCTGTTGCCAGCAGGGCTCCCTGAAAATAAAAAACCTAACAAAATTCTTTCAATTCAGAGAAACTCAGGAGAGCTCCCCTGTAGTGCACCCAATCTCCTCTGGGCACAGGATCTAACTGAGGTCTGGAGGAGGGGCATAGAGGGAGGAGCCAGTGCACACCCATTCTAAAGTTCTTTATAGTGCCCATGTCTCCTGCGGAGCCCGTCTATACCCCATGGTCCTTACGGAGTCCCCAGCATCCTCTAGGACATAAGAAAAATGTTAGTTTCTTAATAAATATAAAATACAATATATACATACATACATATACACAGGTTGAGTATCCCTTATCCAAAATGCTTGGGACCAGAGGTATTTTGGATATGGGATTTTTCTGTATTTTGGAATAACTGCATATCATAATGAGATATCATGGTGATGGGACCAAAGTCTAAGCACAGAATGTATTTATGTTTCATATACACCTTATACACACAGCCTGAAGGTCATTTTAGCCAATATTTTTTATAACTTTGTGCATTAAACAAAGTGTGTGTACATTCACACAATTCATTTATGTTTCTTATACACCTTATACACACAGCCTGAAGGTCATTTAATACAATATTTTTTATAACTTTGTGTATTAAACAAGGTTTGTGTACATTGAGCCATCAGAAAACAACGGTTTCACTATCTCAGTCTCACTCAAAAAAGTCTGTATTCCGGAATATTCCGTATTTCGGATATTTGGATATGGGATACTCAACCTGTATATGTGTGTGTTTTATGTTAAACTAGCTGGAGTACCCAGCGTTGCCTGGGATTTTAAGAATGTCTGTTTACAAAAATAAATGTAAATATTAAACACACAGTATAAATAACATTGTGGATAGCTGAATACCCGTGTTTAGCTACGGCATGAGGATGGTAAATTAGAATGATAGTTGTTCATTAATTTACGTTGGTTGGAGATCTAGTATATATATATCTTGCTTCCCAGGTGCACTTTGTGTAGTGACCGGACCCTTTTTTGGTCGCCCAAGGGACCCTGCTCTTGTCACTATGCAACTCTCAGTCTGTGGGTTTCTGCTGCCTCCATTCCCCTCCTCACATCATGTCAGTGCCCCTGTGAAATTATCGATTTTATTTACAGTTTCTTATATAGCGCAGCAAATTATGTATATCCTGATATACTCTGTGCTGCTGGGGGACCCTGCTACTTCCACTATATAACTCTCAGCGTGTGGGTTTTTGCTACCTCCATTACCCTCCTCACATCATGTCACTGCCCCTGTCACATGCAGCCCTGTCATCACTGACATATCATGCATGTCCTGATATAGTGTGTGCTGCTGACCCACCCCTAGGGGTGCTAGTGGTGTGTTACCCCCACAGTGTTTATTCCCAGAGTGTAAGTCATATGTGTAGCAAGTTTAGGGTAAATTGCTCCAGGCATTCCAAAATTATGCTGTCTGCTGAAATACTCAGTGCTGCTGCCTCACCCCTAGGGGTGCTAGGTGTGTTACCTCCATAGTGTTTGTTCCCAGCTTGTACGTCATATGTGTACCAAGTTTGTTGTAAATAGGTCCAAGCATTCGGGAGTTATGCTGTCTCCTGAAATACTCTGTGTTGCTGTCCCACCCCTAGGGGTGCTAGGGGTGTCTAGCCGCCACAGAGTTTGTTCCCAGATTGTAAGTCAGATGTGTACCAAGTTTGGTGTAAATTGCTCCAGCCCTTTCACAATTATGCTGTCTGCTGACATACAATGTGCTGCTGTCCTACCCCTAGGGGTGTCTGACCCCCACAGTGTTTGTTTCCGCAGTGAAAGACATATGTGTACCAAGTTTGTTGTAAATTGCTGCAGCATTCCAGAGTTATGCTGTCTGCTGAAATACTCAATGCTGCTGCTTCACCCCTAGGGGTGCTAGGGGTGTCTGCCCCCCAAAGTGTTTGTTTCCAGAGTGTAAGGCAGACGTGTACCAATTTTGGAGTTCATGGGTGCCGCAATTCCGGAGTTATGCTGTCTCCTGATATACTCAGTGCTGCTGTCCCATCCCCTAGGGGTGCTAGGGATTTCTAATTTTTTTAGTTGCCTCCGGCGTGTTTTAATACACTCGTATGCCAAATTTCACGCTCTTCGCTTGTAAACTGTGGATTTGTATAGAAAGACAGACAGAAGGACAATTTTTCACTTTTATATAGTAGATAATTTAACACAATATATTGCTAATGAACAAAGATTCCATTTATTTAGTCTTACAGATTCTCAAAAGTGGGGCAGTTGGTAAAACAAGAGAAAAAACACCTTCCCACAATGCCGGCTCTGCCAACAGATTATTATTATTATATTATTATTATTATTATTGTTCATTCAGAGAGGAATAAAACTGCTGTCAAATAGGCTTTGTGGAAATGAAATTACCAGCAAAAAAAATCCAACCTTTCTATATCACCTCTAGAAGATGTTACTAATAAAATATCAGGGAGGAACAACAACTTAAAAGGAGTTTTATGGCTAAAGTGCTGAGGAGACTGAAACTTTCTCTCTGTTCAGCAGAAAGCTAGTGTAATTGGGGCAGTACAGATGGTGTAATGGTTAGCATTACTGCGTCACAGCACTGAGGTCAGGGGTTTAATTCCCTCGATGACCGTAACTGTGTGGAGTTTGTATATTCTCGCTAGAGAAAAAGCTCTCAATTACTTTATAGCTCACAAATAGCTGCCTTGACCCATTTAGAAACTGTCCCTATTATCCTTTTAACACTTTGTATCTTTCTTGAAGTTAAATTGTCCTTCTACCAATCTTTTCACAGCATTCCGATATAGCAGTAAGCAAATCAATTTCAATTACACTGGGTTTTTTTGTGTCTAAACCAAATGATTATTACCTCCTGGAAGGCTAGTGATGACATCACTGGTTATTTGGAAGGGATGACACTGACTAAATTCTTCTTTGCGGTGGAAGCAAGAGAGACTTTTGATGGTGATTTGGTAAAATAGGGTTTTGTAATACGCACTTCACATGGTCTAATGGGTGTGTCACTGTGTACAGGAACTGTATACAGTGTTTAGTAGATGCTGTATAATATGCATTCAGGCATGGTGAGTTATGCAAACAGGTGTGGCATAAGAGAAAAACACAGAAAATAAATTTAAAAAAGTGTGTAATCCTAAACAATAGCACAATTACATCCTGTAACTAAGGGCTTGGTGGCAAGAAACTGCTTCCTTGCTACTTTCATTAAATTAAGTTCCACATGAACAACATGAAAACAATGGTAGTGGTACAAGTATTGGAATTTATCAAATATCTCATCATATCTATTAATAAAATGTAAATTGTCCTGTCCTATCAGATACTGATACGAATGCAAATTATCCTTATAAAATATTCTTTTACATTTGAATTATTTTTTTCCATAAAAGGTAATTACCATCAAGAAGAAAAAAAAAGAAAGAAAGTAAGTGTCTCCTTAAGGCACTAAATAGAGGCACTAAATAGAGGCACTAAATAACAGTAACAGAAACATTCCAGGAATTCCAAATCCTACATTGCAAACATTCTATAATATGTCTGTAGCACACATTCTAACATACAGGCCTGCGTGTGCCAAACAATACTAGACCACAGATTGTAGCTGATCCATATGATACAGAATTCAGGCAGCAGTATGGATTTTACAAACAATCTATATAAAACATATCTGCTAAGACAACCATGCAAGAGTTAATGCCCAAGCAACATTGGGTGTAATAATTAGGTCACTACATGCATGAGCTGACACTCTACAGGAAACAATGTAATCTCCAGTGTTATAAACAAACATCATTATTTGTCTGTACATTTTTATTTCCTTCCCATTTCCATCTCTTGGATTCACAAGCATGACCTACTTCTCATAATAGATAGATAGATAGATAGATAGATAGATAGATAGATAGATAGATAGATAGATAGATAGATAGATAGATAGATAGATAGATAGATAGATAGATAGATAGATAGAGCGCAAAATGTAAAGTCCCTGTATACAGTACATTAATGTTACCTTTCAGTTAACTGTGTTGCTAGGTGGAAAGCCTTCATCTTCTCCCTGGCCTTCAAAGTCTAAATGTGTGGTATTCATAAAAAATGTATTCCTCCCAGTAAAGTACAAGACAGAGAGCACAGTCATCCTCTTCCTAATAATAAGAATTTACTTACCGATAATTCTATTTCTCGGAGTCCGTAGTGGATGCTGGGGTTCCTGAAAGGACCATGGGGAATAGCGGCTCCGCAGGAGACAGGGCACAAAAAAGTAAAGCTTTACTAGGTCAGGTGGTGTGCACTGGCTCCTCCCCCTATGACCCTCCTCCAGACTCCAGTTAGGTACTGTGCCCGGACGAGCATACACAATAAGGGAGGCATTTTGAATCCCGGGTAAGACTCATACCAGCCACACCAATCACACCGTACAACTTGTGATCTAAACCCAGTTAACAGTATGACAACAGAAAGGGCCTCTTAAAGATGGCTCCTTAACAATAACCCGAATTAGTTAACAATAACTATGTACAAGTATTGCAGATAATCCGCACTTGGGATGGGCGCCCAGCATCCACTACGGACTCCGAGAAATAGAATTATCGGTAAGTAAATTCTTATTTTCTCTATCGTCCTAAGTGGATGCTGGGGTTCCTGAAAGGACCATGGGGATTATACCAAAGCTCCCAAACGGGCGGGAGAGTGCGGATGACTCTGCAGCACCGAATGAGAGAACTCCAGGTCCTCCTTTGCCAGGGTATCAAATTTGTAAAATTTTACAAACGTGTTCTCCCCCGACCACGTAGCTGCTCGGCAGAGTTGTAATGCCGAGACCCCTCGGGCAGCCGCCCAAGATGAGCCCACCTTCCTTGTGGAGTGGGCTTTTACAGTTTTAGGCTGTGGCAGGCCTGCCACAGAATGTGCAAGTTGAATTGTGTTACAAATCCAACGAGCAATCGACTGCTTAGAAGCAGGTGCGCCCAACTTGTTGGGTGCATACAATATAAACAGCGAGTCAGATTTTCTGACTCCAGCCGTCCTTGCAATGTATATTTTTAAGGCTCTGACAACATCCAACAACTTGGAGTCCTCCAAGTCGCTAGTGGCCGCAGGCACCACAATAGGTTGGTTCAGATGAAATGCTGATACCACTTTAGGGAGAAAATGCGGACGAGTCCGCAGTTCTGCCCTATCCGAATGGAAGATTAGATAAGGACTTTTATAAGATAAAGCCGCCAATTCAGATACTCTCCTGGCAGAGGCCAGGGCTAGTAACATAGTCACTTTCAATGTGAGATATTTCAAATCCACCTTTTTCAATGGTTCAAACCAATGGGATTTGAGGAAATCTAAAACTACATTTAGATCCCACGGTGCCACCGGAGGCACCACAGGAGGCTGTATATGCAGTACTCCCTTGACAAAAGTCTGGACCTCAGGGACAGAGGCCAATTCTTTTTGGAAGAATATTGACAGGGCCGAAATTTGAACCTTAATGGATCCCAATTTGAGACCCATAGATAATCCTGATTGCAGGAAATGTAGGAAACGACCCAGTTGGAATTCCTCCGTCGGAACCCTCCGATCCTCGCACCACGCTACATATTTTCGCCAAATGCGGTGATAATGTTTCACGGTGACTTCCTTCCGTGCCTTAATCAAGGTAGGAATGACTTCTTCTGGAATGCCTTTCCCTTTTAGGATCTGGCGTTCAACCGCCATGCCGTCAAACGCAGCCGCGGTAAGTCTTGAAAAAGACAGGGACCCTGCTGTAGCAGGTCCCTTCTCAGAGGTAGAGGCCACGGTTCGTCCGTGAGCATCTCTTGAAGTTCCGGATACCAAGTCCTTCTCGGCCAATCCGGAACCACTAGTATTGTTCTTACTCTTCTTTGCCGTATGATCTTCAATACCTTTGGTATGAGCGGCAGAGGAGGAAACACATACACTGACTGGTACACCCAAGGAGTTACCAGTGCGTCCACAGCTATTGCCTGTGGATCTCTTGACCTGGCGCAATATTTGTCCAGTTTCTTGTTGAGGCGAGACGCCATCATGTCTACAATTGGTCTTTCCCAACGGTCTATTAACATGTTGAAGACTTCTGGATGTAGACCCCACTCTCCCGGATGAAGATCGTGTCTGCTGAGGAAGTCTGCTTCCCAGTTGTCCACGCCCGGGATGAACACTGCTGACAGTGCTATCACGTGATTCTCCGCCCAGCGAAGAATCTTGGCAGCTTCTGCCATTGCACTCCTGCTTCTTGTGCCGCCCTGCCTGTTTACATGGGCGACCGCCGTGATGTTGTCCGACTGAATCAACACCGGCTTTCCTTGCAGGAGAAGTTCCGCCTGGCTTAGAGCATTGTAGATTGCTCTTAGTTCCAGAATGTTTATGTGAAGAGACTTTTCCAGACTCGTCCATACTCCCTGGAAGTTTCTTCCTTGTGTGACTGCTCCCCAGCCTCTCAGGCTGGCGTCCGTGGTCACCAGGATCCAATCCTGAATGCCGAATCTGCGGCCTTCTAATAGGTGAGCCTTCTGCAACCACCACAGAAGTGACACCCTTGTCTTTGGTGACAGGGTTATTCGCAGGTGCATCTGCAGATGCGACCCTGACCATTTGTCCAACAGATCCCTTTGGAATATTCTTGCCTGGAATCTGCCGAATGGAATTGCTTCGTAAGAAGCCACCATTTTTCCCAGGACTCTTGTGCATTGATGTACTGACACTTTTCCTGGTTTTAGGAGGTTCCTGACCAGATCGGATAACTCCTTGGCTTTTTCCTCTGGAAGGAAAACCTTTTTCTGAACCGTGTCCAGAATCATTCCTAGGAACAGCAGACGAGTTGTCGGGATTAAATGGGATTTTGGAATATTCAGAATCCACCCGTGTAGTCTTAGCACCTCTTGAGATAGTGCTAAAGCTGTCTCCAGCTGTTCTCTGGACCTTGCCCTTATTAGGAGATCGTCCAAGTATGGGATAACTAATACGCCTTTTCTTCGAAGAAGAATCATCATCTCGGCCATTACCTTGGTAAAGACCCGAGGCGCCGTGGACAATCCGAACGGCAGCGTCTGAAACTGATAGTGACAGTTTTTGAACAATGAACCTGAGGTACCCCTGGTGTGCGGGGTAAATCGGAACGTGTAGATACGCATCCTTGATGTCCAAGGATACCATAAAGTCCCCTTCTTCCAGGTTCGCTATCACTGCTCTGAGTGACTCCATCTTGAACTTGAACTTTTTTATGTAGAGGTTCAAGGACTTCAGATTTAGAATAGGCCTTACCGAGCCATCCGGCTTCGGTACCACAAATAGAGTGGAATAATACCCCTTTCCTTGTTGTAATAGGGGTACTTTGACTATCACCTGCTGAGCGTACAGCTTGTGAATGGCTTCCAACACCCTCTCCCTTTCGGAAGAGACGGTTGGTAAGGCAGACTTCAGGAAACGATGAGGAGGATCCGTCTCTAATTCCAACCTGTACCCCTGAGATATTATCTGCAGGATCCAGGGGTCTACCTGCGAGTGAGCCCACTGCGCGCTGTAATTTTTGAGACGGCCCCCCACTGTCCCCGAGTCCGCTTGAGAGGCCCCAGCGTCATGCTGAGGTTTTTGCAGGAGCCGGGGAGGGCTTCTGTTCCTGGGAAGGAGCTGCCTGTTGGTGTCTCTTCCCTCTTCCTCTGCCTCGTGGCAGGTACGACAAGCCCTTTGCTCTCTTATTTTTGTAGGAGCGAAAAGGCTGCGGTTGAAAGGTCGGTGCCTTTCTCTGTTGGGGAGTGACTTGAGGTAAAAAAGTGGATTTCCCGGCAGTAGCCGTGGCCACCAAGTCTGATAGACCAACTCCAAATAACTCCTCCCCTTTATACGGCAAAACCTCCATGTGACGTTTTGAATCCGCATCGCCTGTCCACTGTCGTGTCCATAAGGCTCTTCTGGCTGAAATGGACATAGCACTCACCCGAGATGCCAGTGTGCAAATATCCCTCTGTGCATCACGCATATAGATAAATGCATCCTTTATTTATTCTAACGACAGTAAAACATTGTCCCTATCTAGGGTATCAATATTTTCAATCAGGGATTCTGACCAAACTACTCCAGCACTGCACATCCAGGCAGTTGCTATAGCTGGTCGTAGTATAACACCTGCATGTGTGTATATATTCTTTTGAATAACTTCCATCTTTCTATCTGATGGATCCTTAAGTGCGGCCGTCTCAGGAGAGGGTAACGCCACTTGTTTGGATAAGCGTGTGAGCGCCTTGTCCACCTTAGGGGGTGTTTCCCAGCGCGCCCTAACCTCTGGCGGGAAAGGGTATAATGCCAATAACTTTTTTGAAATTATCAACTTTTTATCAGGAGCAACCCACGCTTCATCACACACGTCATTTAATTCTTCTGATTCAGGAAAAACTGTTTGTAGTTTTTTCACACCATACATAATACCCTGTTTTACGGTATCTGTAGTATCAGCTAAATGTAACGTCTCCTTCATTGCCAAAATCATATAACGTGTGGCCCTACTGGAAAATACGTTTGAATTTCTACCGTCGTCACTGGAATCAGTGCCCGTGTCTGGGTCTGTGTCGACCGACTGAGGCAAAGGGCGTTTTACAGCCCCTGACGGTGTTTGAGGCGCCTGGACAGGCATTAATTGATTGTCCGGCCGCCTCATGTCCTCAACTGACTGTTTAAGGGAAGATAAACCATCACGTAATTCCACAAATAAAGGCATCCATTCTGGTGTCGACCCCCTGGGGGGTGACATCTGCATATTTGGCAATTGCTCCGCCTCCACACCAATATCGTCCTCATACATGTCGACACCACGTACCGACACACACCGCAAACTCACAGGGAATGCTCTAATGAAGACAGGACCCACTAGCCCTTTTGGGGAGACAGAGGGAGAGTCTGCCAGCACACACCACAAAGCGCTATATATACAAGGGATATCCTTATATTAAGTGCTCCCTTATAGCTGCTTTAATATATATATATATAGCCATTAATGTGCCCCCCCTCTCTGTTTTACCCTGTTTCTGTAGTGCAGTGCAGGGGAGAGACCTGGGAGCCGTTCTGACCAGCGGAGCTGTGACAGAAAATGGCGCCGTGTGCTGAGGAGATAGGCCCCGCCCCTTTTTCGGCGGGTTCTTCTCCCGCTATTTTTCCAGTCAGGCAGGGGTTAAATATCTCCATATAGCCCCTATGGGCTATATGTGAGGTATTTTTAGCCTTGTATAAGGTTTATATTTGCCTCTCAGAGCGCCCCCCCCCAGCGCTCTGCACCCTCAGTGACTGCCCAGTGAAGTGTGCTGAGAGGAAAATGGCGCACAGCTGCAGTGCTGTGCGCTACCTTATGAAGACTGAGGAGTCTTCAGCCGCCGGTTTCCGGACCTCTTCACGCTTCAGCATCTGCAAGGGGGTCGGCGGCGCGGCTCCGGGACCGGACTCCACGGCTGGGCCTGTGTTCGATCCCTCTGGAGCTAATGGTGTCCAGTAGCCAAGCAGCAAATCCACTCTGCATGCAGGTGAGTTTACTACTTTCCCCCTAAGTCCCACGTTGCAGTGATCCTGTTGCCAGCAGGACTCACTGTAAAGAAAAAAACCTAAACTAAACTTTCTCTAAGCAGCTCTTTAGGAGAGCCACCTAGATTGCACCCTTCTCGTTCGGGCACAAAATCTAACTGGAGTCTGGAGGAGGGTCATAGGGGGAGGAGCCAGTGCACACCACCTGACCTAGTAAAGCTTTACTTTTTTGTGCCCTGTCTCCTGCGGAGCCGCTATTCCCCATGGTCCTTTCAGGAACCCCAGCATCCACTTAGGACGATAGAGAAAAATAGTTAATGCAAAGCACAGGTTGAAGGCGAGTCCTTTGTGAGCTTATGTTTTGCAATGACACATCCTCAGGCCTATGGAGGTTTCTGCTGTTGCTGCAGCATCATGTACGTCACAATCATCAAAAGGATACCAAGCCCTGTGTGTCCCAGCCCTCTTGTAACAGAACTGGATACATTCATTGGATTGTATTATTGGCTGTACAGTCACGCCACAATAGACTAGAACAATTATAAAATCATGGTACGCAGTCGTTTCTTTAATCATCACTAACAAAAAGCTTTGAAACAGTAGCACACACAAAAATGTAGAGAACACCACCACACATGTAACTGGCCCTAAGTACAGTAGATTAGCTAAAGCAGGGATGGGGAACCTTTGTCCGTCCAGCTGTTGTTGAAGAACACATCCCAGCATGCCCTGCAACAGTTTAACATGACCAAATTGAAAAACTGTTGCAGGGCATGCTGGTATGTGTAGTATAGCAACAACTGGAGGGCCAAAGGTTCCCCATCCCTGTGCTAAAGTAAACGTTTATTGTTTTCCACTTTCTTAATAACTTTGTCCCACTGCTTTCTTTAAACCTGGTATTATTTAAATGACTTTGGAATTTCTCAGCTCAGACCCCAGTTTTTACCTTCAGCAAAATCCTGGCTTTTTGCTCAAGAACCCCTTTCACACTACATCTGCGACCCGGGAATTTCCTGGGTCACCCCTTTCAGACATAAGCCAGGTTTTCCTGGTTTTAATGCAGTTCCTCATAGTCTTGTCATTTAAGGGGTACTATTTGCTGGCCCACAATAATGAGGTCATGTAAAGGTGTGGGCAAGCTATAAATGGACTGGGTGGCATTGGCGTTTCTATATTGGGTGCAGTGCGCATGGGCCCATGAGTCTCGGGGGGGGGCCACACCGCACCCATTTCCCCTATACTTACCTTTCCAGAGTCCATCGCTGACCGTGTGTGGGCCCCCTCCTCTCCCGTAGTCGTCACGCCGCTGCTAGCGCACTAACCACTAGAGACTCTGGCACAGTGCCAGAGTCTACATCGCATGAGCAGAACTCCGAAAAAATGGTGCGGCAGCCATTTTTCAGAGTCCTGCGCATGCGCTGTAGACTCTGGCACTGTGCTAGAGTCTACAGCGCTCAGAGCGCTAGCAGCTGCGCAACGGCTATGGGAGAGGAGGGGCCCGTACATGGAGTCTGCACACGGTTCCCCTCCTCTCTAGAGACGCCCCTGCTGGGTGGAGTCCCCATAATGCATTGCTGTTATGGCTACTGAGGATGTGTACTACGCAGCAAATGATGCATTGATGAACATGCTCACACTGGTTCTTCATTGCACAGAGTGAGATTAAGATTAGAAGGGAGCATTTTTTGGTGGAGAGGGAGATTAACTGACGACATCATTTATGCCGAAGGAGAGCCTTGATCATGTCCAGCGCTTGTCCAAATATACTATCTGAAAGAATATCATACAAATAACAAACCACACTGCTATTAAAAACTGGTAGTGGTAATAAAGCCTAGCACATGCTGACAAACTAGACTGGAGAATATATGTAAAATAAGGAGATAAGATACAGGACGTGTCAATAGAACAGAGGTTCTCAAACTCGGTCCTCAGGACCCCACACAGTGCATGTTTTGCAGGTCTCCTCACAGAATCACAAGTGAAATAATTAGCTCACCTGTGGACCTTTTAAAATGTGTCAGTGAGTAATTAATACACCTGTGCACCTGCTGGGTTACCTGCAAAACATGCACTGTTTGGGGTCCTGAGGACCGAGTTTGAGAACCTCTGCAATAGATAGTTGGGAACTGTCATGTGTATAAAACTAAACAGAAGACATGATAAAATAAAATGATAAGAACAGAAGGTGCACAAGTTGTGGCAAGAGCAGAATGCTGGGAACAACTGGAAGCAGATTATAATCTTGATTGGTACTCCTTTGCTCAAGTACTATAATAGTCTGTATTTCATATTCACAGAGCCTAATCATACAGAGAGAGGTGAATTGAAAGCCCCAGTTCACTAGTTGCCAAACCAAGAAGTGTATTTCTAAACCAAGCACTAGAGCCCTACCAAAACGAAGCCATTGTTGGAATTGGACCAGGGATAAAAGAGGACTTTGGAGCATAAGTGGCTATGGGATCTATTTTTCAAACCCAGCCTGTAAAATGTCAGTTAGGAGGGGATTGGCTGGTACTTTATCTCCATTGACTTCATCTCCATCCAAGGCTTAGTAAATACACCCTAAGGGTTATGGCTCCTGTTGGGATGATCCAGAATTGTGCCAGTGATCAGTTCTTCAAGTCTCTATGGATGTGATTATGTTATGAACCTGCAAAAGCAGGAGGAGGACAGCAAATCTGAATCCTGAATGTGTGGCAGAGAGCGAACAGTCTAGTTCAGTGATTGGGGATTCAATGATCCTGGGGAAATTGATAACTATAGCCACTTGAGTAGGGCTGTACAGTAGGCTTTTTTTGTGCAATAAATATATATTTTAGTGTTCACTCTAGGATCCGGGCAGGGCAGGGCAGGGCGCTGGACCTAGAGGGGCACAAGGGTGTGCACGCGGCGAAACGGGGCGCGTCAAAAGGGGGCGGGGTCATTACGCGTAATAAAAGTGGGCGGTTCAGCCAACAGATGCAAAAAAAAAAAAAAGGGGACGTGGGTGGTTGGCAGCGTCACTGTTGGGGGCGTGCCCAGCACCTACGGAGGTGCTGGGCTTCCCCTAAGCTCTCTCTCAGCGTGAATGGATGCCGCGCATACATACACACATATATATATATATATATATATATATATACATATATATACATATACATACATACATACACACACACACACACACACACATATACACCAATAATAACCAGTTATACATAACCAGTTGTTTGACTGGGCAGTTCCGAACGCATAGAGGTACCAGACAACCTTCAGCACATAAAGCATCCTTACGACTACCAAGCTTGCATTGAGAGACAAAAGAGCTTAATATGAACCTGGTATCCTTACAATTGTTGGCAGCAATTGGACCATTTAGTCCTGGACACTCACAAAGTACAAGCTGCATTGCTATTGTTTACAAGGTACGGATCAGAGTTCCACAAATAACTGGCACTCAATTTTGCTTAACAATTACCTGGCTGGAATGGCTGGCAGACTTATCCTGCAGAGTTATCACAGAGATTGCTGCAGATGTGGTACAGTTCTATCAAAAGTACCAAGACGATGCATTTACAGGATTTGCGACTGCTTAGGACAGTGGTTCCCAAACGGTGTGCCTAGTCATCCTGGGGTGCCTCAGGACACTAGCAGGGGTGCCTTGGATAGGTGGTCCAGGACCAATTCAAACTATTTTTGGTCAAAGTAATAGACAAAACCAGTGCTTGTGGTTGCCAATTATAAAATGAGGACAAACAGAAGCAAATTTTTCCCACACCACACTAAAGAAACTAAGGATGACACATAAACATAATATGCTAATTGTTTTCTAAAACTCTCAATAAGAAACTTTTGGGCCTAGGGTTGCCGAGAAAAAATTCTGATTCTCTAGGGCGCCATGATTCAAAAAAGTTTGGGAACCACTGGTTTAGGAACATAAGCCTCACTGGAGATAAGGGAAGTGCTACTTGCCTGCCTGGCAGAATGGGATTGAGAGCATACCAGTAATATGGGAAAGCTGGGATCACAGCAGTTACTAAGGAGTGGGAACTCCGGTGACACTGGCGCTCATATCACGTGCTACTGGCTTGTGAGAACAAATGTCACAGACTGCAATGATCCTGTACTATGCAGTCTATCCCTGTCTCCTACTGTTACTAGCCAAAGTAAGTTTGGAGACAGACAGACACATACCCTAACTGAGATGAGACATACCCACATTTAACAAAAATGCAGTATATATTGCTACTCTCTTGATGAAGTGCAAATTGATGATGATCTGTATTTGGAATCGATGAAGAAGACTAACCCCAATTCCTGGATCCTAGTCTAAAAGTTTAACGTTAGAGCCTATCACTCATTGAGTCTTGCAGAAAGAAAGATTTAGTCTCTTTCTACCCCACAGCCTCTCCTTCCCAGCCTGTTAACAATGGCTGGTTCCTGGAGGCAGCACAAAAGAAATGGCTCAGAGTTTCCCAAACCATGTTGATGTTATAAGGTCAAAACTGCCCCCAAATCAAAGGATAGTGCCTATAGTGGCTTGTTGCCAGACAGTCCTTCACTTACAAAGCAAAAATTATTATCCATTTTATTGCCATTTGCAATATAGTTCTAATTTGAGCTGGGAACGAGCTCAGGGATAATGTAGAGCTGATAAAGTGATGTGCCATATGAGAAGTGTGTGAAAAAAACGTTTAGAGTGACTGAATGCTATTTTTTGACCTGTATTTATTAGAGTCACATGACATACGCATGGTATCCACCACAAGGATGAGTGCTAATCTCAAAGACAAATGTTAAACATACATTGTATTTGTCCGCAACCACACTGTTTTGAAAATATTCAGCTCTGCAACAGTTTGCGATATGGCAACTAAGTTTCAATCAAGCTGAGCATGTGATTAGGAACACTGCTGAATTGGTACAGCGATGGCTCATATGTAAAGTGTAGCCAGGGTGTGGATCATAATCCAATGCCACTGCAAGAAGTGCATAAACTTTTTTCTTTTAAAATTCAACCAGATAATAAATGTATGTTTACACAGAGAGTGCGTTAGAATAGGGACTGATAGTCCTAGAGACATATACGAAATACGCTGTGATTACACAATTGTTCATTTATGATTTAACACTAGTATTAACACATTTGTTCATTCTTGAATTGATATTATGGGAGATAGGGACACTCATTGAATACGGGTGATACTTACCTCAGTGTCTGATATTAGATGTGTTTGAACACTCTCCCCTTTATTTTAGATTGGTAAGAAATAAAAGTTAAGTTTTAATACTATTCATTAACCCTCTATATACTATACCACTAATTACTTCAAAAGAGTGCTCCAAAAAAGGAATTTTCTTTGGGGCTAGTCCCCAAAATGTTTTTGAAATATGAGTCCTTCACTTACCCCTGGAATAATTATACATGTACTGTTTAGACAGCACAGACTAGGAGCCACGTCTCCTGTTGAGGTGATCTAGGACGGGGTGCTTGTTATTGGACTGCCAAGTCTCTTCGGATCCTGTATAAGTGTGTGGAGTGGAGTGCTAAATATAGTTACTGTAGGCAGAGATTAATTTCATATGTAGTTAGTATATTCGGGCTGCTACTGTATATTTTAAAGTGTACTGTTTATGGGCCTGATTCAGAGATGTGCATGCAAAATGTGCAGAACAAGTCCTGCATCACTGCTCGCAGGCAGTTAGCCGCAGCATGATTTACATGCTGCGCATTTAGGGGTGGAACGAGAGTGTCGATGGGGGCAATTCTACAAAAAAGGGACCTGTCAAGGCCAGCATGAGTACCAGTGGCCAGTCTTAGTATGCTTTGGCTTACTCATATGGCCAATGTATGTGACTATCGCTTGTTGTGCTGTTGTGTCTGTGGACGGAGTACTCGAATCAGCGATGTATACAGGAGGCGTCTTTTTCCTACAGGCACCTCCTGCTACATTAGATAACATGAAGATGGCTGCTGCATCCAAAGATACTCACTGCGGCCATCTATGAAACATACTCTATGTTCTTTAAATTATACTATGTGACTTCTTCAGGTAATGTAAAATTCTCCATCAAATGCCTTAAAAGGGCTAATCAGGACAACCAGTCCAAAGTGGACAGTTGTCGAGCCACTTTTGTACAAAAAGACACTCATCGATAACTCTGGAATGGGACAGGTAATTGATAAATTATAGTTTTTGATCAAGGAAATGTGTGTCTTTTGTTCTTTTCCAATTTTAAACAGCTTTCTCAGATATATAAAAGGGAAATATTAAGTTCAGTAACATCAAAGCAATGATGTGAACCAGATAGGGCTTAAAAAAAGGGGACTCCAGCCACCTAAGCAAAGCTCTACCTTCTGCGTTCAAAAAGGCTGTCTAGAAGTCACTACTCCAGTTAGTACAGTATTGTGCCTATGTGGTTATTGAATCCTCTACAGACTGCTTTGGTCCTCAACCTTCCAAAGGCAGGAGGACATGGAGATCAGTCTCTGCCAGCTTGGCAGTTGTGTGAAGATGGTACAGTATGTCTGGGTGGCTCATCCTCTATAGACTGCTTTGGTCCTCAACTTTCCAAAGGCAGGAGGACATGGAGATCAGTCTCTGCCAGCTTGGCGGTTGTGTGAAGATGGTACAGTATGTCTGGGTGGCCAGCACATTGATCTAGAGGACACAGTGATTATAGTTTCTTTAGTAAACAGTAGCACCCTGTGCGATGAAACCCATGGGTTTTGTTAACTGTATACTGTACCTAAAGATACATAATTTTTTTGTAACTATTTGGTAAAACAAGATTTAAGGTAAGAAATTACCGTTGTTAAATCTCTGTCTGCGAGGTACACTGTGCTCCACAGGGAATGACATTGGGGGTGTAGAGTAGGATCTTGATCCGAGGCACCAACAGGCTCAAAGCTTTGACTGTTCCCAGAATACATAATGCAGCCTCCTCCATAACCCCGCCTCTGTGCACAGGAGCTCAGTATTTGTTAACCAGTCCAATGCAGTAGCAGGCACAAGAGACAACCGTTAGTAGCCACATACACCACATTCTCACGACAGGAGAAAGTGTCAGCGGCTAATGCCATGCCATACCAACCCAAAAAAGCTAAGTGCATCAAGGTGGGCGCCCTGTGGAGCCCAGTGTACCTCACAGAAAGATTTAACAACGGTAAGTTCTTACCATAAATCTTGTTTTCTGCTGCGGGGTAAACTGGGCTCCACATGGAATAACATCGGGGATGTCCTAAAGCAGTTCCTTATGGGAGGGGACACACTGTAGTGGGCACAAGAACCCGGCGTCCAAAGGAAGCATCCTGGGAGGCGGAAGTATCGAAGGCATAGAACCTTATGAACGTGTTTACTGAGGACTACGTAGCCGCCTTGCACAATTGTTCAAGGGTCGCACCACGGCAGGCCACCCAAGAAGGTCCAACCGACCGAGTAGAATGGGCCTTAATGGTAGCAGGAGCTGGAAGGCCAGCCTGTACATAAGCATGTGCAATCACCACTCTAATCCATCTGGCTTGTGAGCAGGCCAGCCACCTTTGTTAAAACCAAACAAAACAAAGAGAGAATCCGACTTCCGAAGGGAAGCAGTTCTCTTCACATAGATACGGAGAGCCCGTACCACATCCAAAGACCACTCTTTGGAAGACAATTCAGGAGAGGCAAAGGCCGGAACCACAATCTCTTGATTAAGGTGGAAAGACGACACCACCTTAGGTAAATACCCGGGATGTGTTCTAAGAACCGCCCAATTACGGTGAAAAATCAGACAAGACAAGGCACCCAAATCCGACACCCGTCTAGCAGAGGCAATAGCCAGCAGAAAGCATACCTTAAGAGCAAGCCATTTAAGGTCTGCAGATTCAAGAGGCTCAAACGAAGACCCTTTCAACGCCTCCAGAACCACCGACAAGTCCCAAGGAGCCACAGGCGGGACATAAGGAGGTTGAATACGCAACACACCCTGAGTGAACGTATGTACATCACGTAACGTCGCAATTTTCCTCTGGAACCAAACCGACAAGGCAGAAATATGAACCTTGATGGAGGCCAGACGAAGGCCCATGTCCAGGCCCTGTTGTAGAAAGGCCAAAAGTTTGGCCGTACTAAACTTGTAAGCATCATGATTGTTAGATGCGCACCAAGCAAAGTAAGAATTCCAGACCTTATGGTAAATCCGAGCAGAAGCCAGTTTCCTGGCCTTCAACATAGTTTGAATGACCGCCTCAGGAAAACCTTTGGCCCTCAAGACGGAAGCTTCAAGAGCCACGCCGTCAAAGCCAACTGGGCTAAATCCTGATATACACAGGGGCCCTGAACAAGGAGATCTGGGCGCTGTGGAAGTAGAAGGGGACGCTCTATCGAGACCCTGAAGGTCTTAGAAACAATGCCGCCTGGGCCACGCGGGAGCGATAAGAAATAGGATTCCTCCTTCTTGCTTGAACTTCCTTATTACTCTGGGCAGGAGTGACACCAAAGGAAACACGTATGGCAGCTGAAAGTTCCATGGAATTGCCAGTGCGTCCACGAATGCTGCTATAGGATCCCTTGTCCTTGCTACGAAGACCGGAACCTTGTGATTGTGTTGAGACGCCATCAGGTCCACATCTGGAAGGCCCCACCTGTCCACGAGGAGTTGAAACACTTCTAGCTGGAGGCTCCACTCTCCGGCGTGTACATCCTGACAACTGAGAAAGTCCGCTTCCCAGTTTAGGACCCCTGGAATGAATACTGCCGATATGGCTGGCAGATGGTGTTCCGCCCACTGAAGAATCCTTGATACTTCCCTCATTGCCATGCGGCTTCGAGTGGCGCCTTGATGATTGGTATACGCCACCGTGGTGGCTTTGTCCGACTGTACTTGAACAGGTCTGTTCTCTATTAAATGCTGGGCCAAGTTCAATGAGTTGAACACCGCCCGCAATTCCAGAATGTTTATCATGAGGAGAGACTCCTCCTTGGTCCACCGACCCTGAAGGGAGAGTTGCTCCAACACCGCACCCCAACCTCTCAGACTGGCATCCATCGTCAGAAGGACCAAGTTGGAGATCCAGAACGGACGACCCCTGCTCAATCGTTGGTCCTGAAGCCACCAGCTCAGTGACAGACGAACCTCCGGAGACAAGGAGATGATTTGAGACCTGATCCGGTGAGGCAGGCCATCCCACTTGGCAAGAATCAGCTTCTGCAGAGGGCGGGAATGGAATTGAGCGTACTCCACCATGTCGAAAGCCGACACCATGAGACCTAGCACTTGCCGAATTAGTATTGCCGAATGTATCAACACTTGCGGACGAGAAGCATCAGGACTTTCTCCTGAGACAAGAACAACCGGATGTTAGTGTCCAACAACGCCCCCAGGTGCACCATGCTCTGAGCAGGGACCAGGGAAGATTTCTTCCAGTTGATGAGCCACCCGAGGGCTTGAAGAAACTGGATAATCAGATCCAGATGGCGTAGGAGAAATTCTGGGGAATTTGCCAGGATCAACAAGTCGTCCAGGTACGGTAGGATCCTGACCAATTGACGGCGGAGCACAGCCGTCATTACCGCCATGACCTTGGTGAAGACTCGCGGAGCCGTGGTTAAACCAAAAGGTAATGCCCAAAATTGGTAATGGAGGTTGCCAACCGCAAACCTCAGGTATTGCTGATGAGACATTGCAATGGGAATATGCAGGTAAGCATCCTGTATGTCCAGGGAGACCGTATAATCCCCAGGTTCCAATGCCAGAACAATAGAGCAAAGAGTTTCCAAACGAAACTTGGAGACCTTCACAATTTGTTCAAGGACTTGAGGTTGAGAATGGGCCGGGATGACTCATTTGGTTTCGGGACTAGGAACAGCGGTGAACAGTACCCCTTGCCTCTCTAAGCCAGAGGCACCTGTACTACCACTCCTGAGTCCAGGAGGGACTGTACCACCGAATGAAGAGTTTTTGCATTCACCTGATCCGAAGGGACGTCTGTCAGCCAAAATCGATGAGGGGGATGATTTTTGAAGGATACGGCGTAACCTTGAGTGACGACTTCCCATACCCAGGCATCAGAAGTGGTCTTCAACCATTCCTGGGTATACCCTAGAAATCGGCCTCCCACCCTGGGAACCCCCAGAGGGAGGCCCGCCCCGTCATGCAGCAGACTTGTCAGTTTTGGAAGCAGGCTGACGGGCAGCCCAGGCCCGTTTGGGTTTGGTCTTATTGGGATTGAAAGTGCGAGACGGTTTTGGGTACGCCTGACCCTTTGCTTTCCCTGAAGGATCAAAGGAGCGAAAGGAAGTACTCTTAGCCTTCGGTACCGAATGAGCAGTACTAGGTAGACAAGCTGTTATAGCAGAAGCTGAGTCAGCCACAATCTTGTTGAGGTCTTCTCCGAAAAGGATGTCTCCCTTAAAAGGGAGTACCTCCAGGGATTTCTTAGAGTACAGATCCACGGACCAGGACCGCAACCATAGAATCCGGCGATCCAGTATTGATGTAGTAGAAGCCTTGGCTGCCAGGATACCGGCATCAGAAGCCACCTCTTTAATGTAATGAGAAGCTTTGACAATATACGATAAGCATTGTCTAGCATGATCAGAAGCGTTGGAAGACGTCTCCAACTCCTGAGCCCTCGCTTCAATAGCCTCTGCAGCCCATGTCGCTGCAATGTTGGGCCGATGCGCAGCACCTGCTAAGGTGTAAATCGCCTTTAAACAACCCTCCACATGCTTATTCATCGGTTCTTTCAAAGACATGACGGCAGTTACTGGCAGAGCTGAGGATACCACTAGCCGCGCCATCTGCGAATCCACTGGCGGGGGTGTTTCCCAATTTTTACTTTGCTCCACAGCGAGGGGATAGCGAGCCAGCATCTTCTTGTGAGGCGTGAATTTCTTTCCTGGATTTTCCCAGGACTCCTGACGTATGTCAACTAAATGATCAGAATGAGGTAAAACTTGTTTAACCACTTAGACGTTTAAATCTGGCCGGTTTCTTAGGGGCAGCATCAGGCTCCGGGTCATCAGTAATCTGAAGAATAAGCCGGATAGCCTGTCAGGAACATCCACCTGTGAAATAGATTCCCCATCAGAAGCGTCAGGATCAGAATCAGTGGGGTCAGTATAAACGCCATCCGTTGGTGGATTGTGAGGAAGTAATGGCCCGCTTAGAGGACCCCTTGGTCTTAGGCGGGCGAAGAGCAGACTTCTGAGTAGTCAGTGATTGGTTCAATTGCTGTAACTGAGCAGACAGTTGATCTGCCCAAGGTGGGTTAACGGCAGGGACCATAAGCTGTTGTACCAGCTTATGGTCCCTGGGGGGGTTAATCTAGTTACCAGCATATTCAAAAGCGTGGAGAAAGTAGCCCAAGGCGGGTCATTTTGAACCCCCGTTGCTACAATCCCACTGGGGGGTAAGGAGCCCCCAGAACCTGAATCCTCAGCTGCTATATTTTCCTCTAATGTGTCTGCAGCGTCACCACCACACAATGTGGGATCAGCCCCAGCGCCACATATCCGAAAGCTCAATGCAGGGCAACCCAGTACAATATCAGCAACACAATACCGGACAAGAACCCCCTGTGTAGTTGTAACAGCACAAACAGGGAATTCAAGAGGTATATGGTGACTAAAATTCACACAGAAAAATACACACTGAGTATATCTTGTGAAACACCTATATTAAAATGATAAACCTGACACACTTAGCCCCCTCAGGTTATAGAATATAGGGATAGCATTCTGAGTGTGATACACGAAATGGAGGTCACACAGCAGCTATATGCACACACACATAGTCACATAACACAATGCAGAAATTATGACATGCAATAAAACTGCACTGGACTAGCAATACAAAGTAGTACTAAGTATAGCTATACACTCAATAGATATAACAATGCACAGTAAATACTAGATGTATATCACAGGGTACTTGTACGATATAACCCTGACTAAATGCACTCTCTCTTAACTAACACTGTCAGCAGACATGTAGAATACTTAAGTGTCCTGTAAAATGCACAGCGCTGACATGCAGGCGGCTTTACAGAGGAGGATTTGCCCAAACAGTCCCAGGATCAGCTCAGCTTGTCCTAATGGCGCCCAAACGCTGAGAGGGAGTGAGGGAGAGAGAGATATGCAGCTCCAGGGCGGGAACATTTACTCTAAATGGCGCCCTGGCACTGGGGGAGGGGCTACAGGTCAAAACCTTATCCTCCTGCTGGACTTCACCACCGGGTACTGTGGGCTTATAAAAAACGGTTTCTGAGAGGAAACCGACCTGTGGTCTAGCGGGGTCCCTGTACTGCAAGTGTCCACGCCAGCGCGCGCGGGCCGCCTCCCACCGGCAGCGTCGGATTGCGATTTACAGCGGGTCCCACCGAGGGGACCCACTTACCTCCTCCCTGAGTGCGGCCACGCGATCCAGGAGAACAGCGGTAGAGTGTGAGACTAACTGGAAGAAACCGAAGCCTCCGCTGTAAGTACCCAGCAACCAGGGCGCAGGAGTATACAGCGCCGCTGGGGGAGGTGATGGAGCTGTAGCAGATGTCTGACTGACATCTAACACAGTCAGTGTCTCTGCTGCAGCCCTTGAAGTCTTCATTTTTCATTAAAAGCTTCTTCTCAGGGCTGCTGGAGCAGCCCCCCTGTTGTATGCCTGCTTACTGCATGGCACCAACTACAAAACTGAGCTCCTGTGCACAGAGGCGGGTTATAGAGGAGGCGGAGATATGTATTCTGGGAACAGTCAAAGCTTTGAGCCTGTTGGTGCCTCGGATCAAGATCCTACTCTACACCCCCAATGTCATGCACTGTGGAGCCCAGTGTACCCCGCAGCAGAAAATTATTTATTCACTGTTGTTTTAATAAGAGATTCTGAACTCAATGAGATACCAGGTGGCCTCAAATAAAGGCATTTTTAAGTAACCAGCCAGCACCTTCTCGGCAAAAGGAGCTAAACGTTAGTCCAAAAACCTCACATCTATTTTAATATCTGCAAAATTTTACGCTTTTACGTTTAGGCAGCGGTGCGGAAAGGATTATAGTTAGGGGAAAGTATACTTACCTTTCCCGTCAGGATTCACATTGTCGGGATGCTGCGGTCGTTAGTCTGACCGCCGGCATTGTGAACCCGACACCTGCAAAATAAAGCATAAAGGAGCCCAAAAGGGACAAAGCCAGAAACTAAAGAATCTATTATCATCATCATTTATTAATATGGCGCTACAAGTGGTATGCATCGCCTTACAAAAGTGCATATATAAAAACAGAACAGGTATAACAATTCAGAAGACAGAGGGGAAATGTTTTATCACGGCAAAAACTCTGTCATGCCGCTCAGTGCGAGTGAACATTATTTCTTTGGGTGCGCAATCACAGCGCCCAGTAGTTTGAATAGGTTTAGCTACTTTACGTATCTTAAGTCTGGTGCGTGATCAGTAATAGGCGCCCAGTAACTTTAGAGGGAGCTGCAGGCATGAGAAAACAATTCAAAACAATGCAGGACATAGCAGGATTCAAGCACTAATGCAGAAACTGTCATCATACCCCGAATGGCAGTGCCTGCTGAACCAGACAGCTCAGTGCTGCTGTTTGGGAGGAGGAGTAAGAGAAGATGGTAAGGTTGAGAAAAAGGGAGAACATATGAGGTAAGTGGGCCCTGTTCGGGAGAGATTACACTATGCAGTGTAGGGGAAGACAGTCATGGGTGACGAGTGTACTACGAGTTGCCGGCTGTCGGGATCCCAGCAACCAGCATAGCGGTGCAGGGATCCTGACAGCCAGAATACCGCAAAACAGCACCCTTGCGGGCGCCACGCTGCGGGAACTGTGGCGCGCAACACTATTTATTCTCCCTCCAGGGGTGTAGTGGACACCTCAAGAGGGAGAATAGTTGTCGGTATACCGGTGGTCGGGATCCCGGCGCAGGTATGCTGAGCGCTGGGATTCCGACAGCCGCTATATCGAGTGCCATTCATGGGTAACACGGGGTTGAAGTCTGTGTGTTAGGAACATAGGTTGAGTTAGGAAGACAGCATACTTTTCAAAATGACCTAGGGCAGCATAAAACTTAAATACAACCTGTTGACAGGTTCAACCAGTTTAAGTATTACTACAGTTAACACTTCGACTCCACCAATCAATAAACATGAACAAATCACTGTAGAAGATGGGTGAGATACTGATGCTAATAGAGATGGTCAGCAGCCTTGGATACACTCAAATAGGGATTCCCTTATATACCCTGATTTGCCTGACCTCAAACCTGTCTGCTTTGATTGACCATGAATTACAACCTCTGGTCATAAAGAATCCCTATTTAAAAGATACTGGAAACACCATCAAAATACTTGAAGAATTAACTTGGGATCCAGAAATGATCATGATAACGGCTGACGTTTCTTCACTATATACCATTATTGAACATCAAAAAGGTTTAGAAGCAACATCATGGTTTTTGAATACATCTGATCTTTCAGAAACAAGAAAATCCTTCATCATGGATTCCATTGATTTCATCTTAAACAATAATTACTTTTATTTTGAAGGGAATTATCTACAAAAAAAGGGGACGGCGATGGGAACACGTTTTGCCCCGAGTTATGCAAGCCTTTTCATGGCGCATAGGGAGAAAAGAGCTCATGGAATAACTCCTTGATTAAAATGAATCACTATATAGATATTTTTTTTGGAAAGGAGATATGGACACCTTAACACAATTCTGTTAAAGTCTCAATTAGAATGATAGGAACATTATACTTACTTTTGTCAACAGTAAAACTGAGGTTAATTTCTTGGACTTGACTATATACATTAAAGACAATAAATTACAAACGAAAACCTTCAACAAACCAACATATGCGAACAATTATATATCCAAAGATAGCGGTCACCATGCCAATTGGCTCAATGGTATACCCAAAGGTCAATTTATCAGAATGCGCAGAAATTGAAGCGAGGACGTTTGTATATCCCAAATTGATAAATTGTAAAATAGTTTTTTAGAGAAGGGATATGACTCCAACACCCTTGAGAAAATAAAAGAAACCCTCAAAATAAACAGATCATCGCTTATACACAGAAGTCAGAATAAAAAAAGAAACAAACCATTCACAATTGTCATTCATCACAAAATATGACTCAACACAAGAAAATCGAATACATTATTAAAAAACACTGGCATTTACTATGCAAAGATAATACTCTAGGAGAGATTATTCCGAAAAAACCCACCTTCATTTATCGAAAAGCTTCGAATTTAAAAGATACACAGTGCTTTACCCCAAAAATCCATTAACCCGGTGAGGACAAGTGGTTTCCACAGATGTGGCACTTGCCTTCCATGTAGGCATATTACATCAGATACATCCAAATTTACAGAAATTACGGTTAATGGAATAATTATAAGATCATGGACTTCATCACGTCACACTAGCAACGTTGTCTACCTGGTTGAATGTACATGTGGAAAATGTTATATTGGGAGAACATCAAGATCTTTAAAAACCCAGCTTGGAGAACACTTGCGCAATATAAAAAATGGACTTCTTACACATAACCTATATGAACATTTTAAAATAGAACACAGTTGTTCGTATAAACACATTAGAAAATGTGTGGGTCTTAAACACATTAAGTCAATGTGGCGAGATAGAAATACAGAGAAAAATCTTGCCAAAGCCGAAATTAAATGAATATACAAATTGCAGTCCCCTTCACCGAAAGGCCTCAATAAAGATTTCGAATTAAAATGGTTTTTATAAAAATAAAAAAAATGTATAATCAGTTAGATTTTATTTTTGTTTTGTAAAAACATTATCTGCACATTCTAATCAATTGCTTCATTCTCTTATTCCTTTCACCCACTGAGCATGCTCTCTTTGGGAATAGTTTGACGATCATAGACTGGAAACACCAAGATTCTAAGACTTTGTAAATGGACCTCATCACCTCATATTTTATTCACTACGGTTGAACCTCTAAATCTCCTTATTGAATATAAAGAAAGAATTTCTCTTGGAGATTTTTTTCCCACTTCCGGAAACAGTGGACTGAGAAGAGAACCTCAGATGCCACACTTCCGGGACCATAGAACGGGACGACAGACATAGATGCCACACTTCCGGCTATGGATGCCCCACTTCCGGTCACGGCACATTTAGGAACCAGGATCTGCCCCACTTCCGGAAAACACGGACTGAAAAGAGGATCCCAAATGCCACACTTCCGGGACCAGAGAACGGGATGACAGCCACAGATGCCACACTCCCGGCTACGAATGCCCCACTTCCGGTAGCGGCACTTCCAGGAATTAGGTGACGCGGCAAGTCCAATAGAACATTAATTCTTCTTCTGCAGTGTACATAACACCTATCGTCCCCATACCTACCATATATAAACGAAATCCTCATATCTACTGTGGATAAAATTACAATATATTGCAGTACCCGTTCCCCAGTGGCCCACCCGTTCCCCAGACCTGAATCCAATTGAGCACATCTGGGACATCATGTCTCGCTCCATCCATCAATGCCACGTTGCACCACACACTGTCCAGGAGTTGGCGGATGCTTTAGTCCAGGTCTGGGAGGAGATCCCTCAGGAGACCATCCGCCACCTCATCAGGAGCATGCCCAGGCATTGTAGGGAGGTCATACAGGCACGTGGAGGCCACACACACTACTGAGCCTCATTTTGACTTGTTTTAAGGACATTACATCAAAGTTGGATCAGCCTGTAGTGTGTCTTTCCACTTTAATTTTGAGGGCGACTCCAAATCCAGACCTCCACGGGTTAATAAATTTGATTTCCATTGATAATTTTTGTGTGATTTTGTTGTCAGCACATTCAACTATGTAAAGAACAAAGTATTTAATAAGAATATTTCATTCATTCAGATCTAGGATGTGTTATTTTAGTGTTCCCTTCATTTTTTTGAGCAGTGTATTATTCTTAAGAAGTGTACCGCAAGTATCACGTTAGTGTATGCAAACTTCAAAATGCCCAAAAGTTGAATAAGATGAGCAATGAACTGGCTCCGGATAATGGCACATAAGTGAAGTTAGAACGTTCTTTTATCTATCACAGAAAATAAATGAAAGTTTAAAGAGCTCTTTTGACACGTGTCAGCGCCCGGGCTCTAACCGGTACGCTGGGGCCGCGGGACTTGCTTCACTGGCGGCGTGCGGGCAGCGGCGGAGGGCTGCCGCGCCGGGTCTGTGCACAGCGGTAGGCGGCGGTGGGGGGTCCGCTCGTAGCGGCGGGACGCCGCTGCAGCGGATCTCGCTCATCCTAGTGGTTGCTAGGAGACCAGGGGCAGGGAGCTGAGTGCTGATGCAGGAAGGTCTGCCTCACTGGGCGTCGCCATGTTGGAGACCAAAGTTGAAGCATAGTGCAGGCTTCCTATTTCTTCCAGCCTATCAAGGGAAAGTTCTTCCTATAGAAGGGGGCTGGTTTAGGACAAGGACGCCAGTGCTTCAAGTTACAACTCTGTTGTAGGTGCTTTAGCCTGTGCTCCCAGGATTCTTGCCATGTTCTGGTTACTCCTATTCTGCTAAGCCGTTTTCTCAGTTGCTGCTGCAGCCCTGCCGTTCCTAGCCTACTGCCGCCTGTGGAAGCGCTCCTGGAAAACCCGGTCCAGTAAGAGCCTTAGGGCCCGGGCTTTCTGCCTCGTCCTTCAGCCACGTCTTCAAGCCACCATCCTCAGTCCATAGTTCATTATCTACAGCCTCGTCTTTCAAGCCACAGCCCGCAGTTTTTCTTCTTCAGCCACGCCTTCAAAGCCACTATCCACAGTCCCCAGTTCATCATCTACAACTTCATCTTTCAAGCCACAGTCCGCAGTTCTTTATCTTCAGCCACGTCTTTAAAACGGCATCCACAGTCTACAGTTCATTATCCACAGCCTCGTCTTCCAAGTCACAGTCCGCAGTTCTTGCCTTGTTTCTTAGTCATCGTTCACAGTTCTTTTTCTTCAGTCTCATTCTCAGGAACTGTTACTCATTGACTCATAGTCCCACTAATGCAGAAACGGTCATCATACCCCGAATGGCAGTGCCTGCTGAACCATTGATTCCCATTGATTCCTGTCCCATGAGAAGGAACTATATTCAGCCCCCACGCCTTCTTCACCCGCAGACAACCACTTCCTTGGGCAAGACCCAGCTGCCAGATCCTCAAATCCAGCCGAGCGTGACAACACGTCCATCAAAGTAGAGTGCATAATCATTTCTCGATAGCTACACACGCACATATAAAAAAATACATATTCAGCTCATTATATTCCTGACTGTATAATTCATTTAAAAACAGGGAATGTTCGTTTCCAAAATATTGCTATGATTTGTCAAAGCTCATTCTGGTCCATACACTGACCCTCAAAAAAATGTGAGCATTGCTCTGCATTGTTTGTCTCAATGAATTACAGATTTTCAATACAACAAACGCTGCTCAAATGGGTTTAGGGCAGTGATTTTCAACCTTTTTTAATTCGCGGCACACCAAACAATATTTTTAAATTGCCAAGGCACACCATCAGTCCACCACGGGGTAAAAAAACAAAGACGTTGGCCCCCCACAGTAAAACAACCCCACCCCCCCCCCAACACACACACACACACACACACACACACACACACATTGGCCTCCACAGAAAAAACGATTACATTATTCCCCATAGAAAAAAAACAATTACATTGCACCCCACATAAACCATTTTGCTCCCCACATACATTGCTCCCCACATAAGTTGCATTGCCTGCCCCCCCCCCCCCCCTCATTTTCTGTCCCCCAGTGGCGGGGGTTGCTTGCAGTGCTGCGAGCACTGAGCAGCAGGTGGGCAGGTGCGGATGCCTGCATGCGGGTGGGTGGCGGCAGGATTGGATGCAGGAGGGTGGCGGGCAAGAGGGAGGGCAGGCGGACTGGCTGCCTGGCTTCTGGGATGCGGCGGGCGTGACCTATGATGTCACCGCTGCATCTCCATGGCATTGGTCACGGCCCATGCGCGTTTGTGTCTGAGCCTCCCAGGGGATCCCAGCGCTACGGCTGCCTGGGTTCACACTTGTTTTGAAGGTGCAGCAGAGGCTCTGGCTCCGCGGCACACCTTACAACCGGTCATGGCACACCGATTGAAAAAGCCTGGTTTAGGGACTGGCTCACTGGTTTAAAGACACAGAACACACCTAAGTATATTAATTATTGAGCACTTGGGAAATTAACTGACAAAATTTGACTTACATATGGGAAGTAGGGGTGCAAGAGAAAGTGTGACCACAAAGTTTTACATAAACAATTGGTGAACAAAAGAACTTGAAGTGGTTGGTGAGCTTTAACAAATTATTGCAATATTTTGGAAACTAACATTCCCTGTTTTTGAAATAGTTAGGAATATAATTAGGCGAGTGCTGAGTATAATTACAAGGACAAGTAAAGAATGAGATATAAGTAGCACTCTGAAAGCTTGTAAGCAAAGGAACTGCTGATATCTATATACAATTATCTGTAGTGCTAAAACTTATTTATATTATATAAGGATATCTTATTCATATTATGTACAGAACAAAAGAAAAAAAGGTTCATTTAAAATATATAGAGATATAGACCAAAAAGTGTTTAAGGAAATGAAATAAAGTGAATAAAAACAAAGAATTTCCATGAGTCTTTATTTGTTGTATATTTGTTGTCTTTCTGCCAAATAGTTGCTATTGTATTGACACAAATGTGTAAAAACATTGTTCTATGCATCTTATGAGTATATATTAGTGGCCACTAAAATCAGGATCAGCAGTAAAGGGCTCCATACACTAGAACGATTATGCCCGATTTCAGCCCAATTCGGGCATTCGGCCCGATATATTGGGTGAAATCGGGCATTTTAGCTGTGTATCCGATCCGATCCAATGCGCGGCCCCGTAAGCATCGTATCGGATCCTCCAGATTGAATGTGCTGCACATTCAATCTGGTCCAACCCCGCAGGCGTGGCTGGGATCGCCCAAGATACATTGTATGCAAAAGGACACCATACAATGTATCTTGGCCGATCCTGTCGCCAGGGAGGCTGCCGGGGTGATCGCCAGTGACATGTCAGATGGACATGTCGCAGTAGTGTATGGGGCCCTTAAGACTCCAAGGGCAGCCATGCTGTCACTTCGGTTACGAATAGATGGATGCATAGAACAATTATTTTTACACATTTGATTAATGTTATAAACAACATCACTACCTATAAACAGACATATTTTCTGTGCAACCCCTTCTGTTCTCATCTGGGGCAGATGTAATAAGCCTGGAGAAACAATAAAGTGGAAGGTGAAGGTGCGTTATCACCTTCCACTTTATCACTTCTCCAGGCTTAGGGAGTTATTCAGAGATGAACACGGGGATGGGGGGAGATTCAGGCCTTATCGCTGGGCTGCAAAATTTGTTGTGTTGCGTTAAGCTAGTCGCCACCCAAGGGGAGTGTATATTCGCTGTGAAAGTGTGCGATCGCATGTGTACGCTGAGCTGCAAAAAATCCCTTGCACCTCACTCACTATTGAATGATTTGTCCACTGTGTGCAGTCTGTGCGCAGCCCAGGACTTACTCCTACAGTGCGATGAGAACAGGCTGATCGGGGCCGGAGCTGACGTCACACACCCTCCCTGAAAACGCTTGGGAACGCCTGTGGTCAGTTACCACCCACAAACGACCTCTTCCTGTCAATCACCTTGCGAACACCCGTGCAATCAAAATTTTCGCACAAGCCTGTCGCTGTCTGGCAATGCCTGTTTGGCGATGCACATGCGCATTGCGGTGCATACGTATGCGCAGCCTATTGCTGATCGCCCACTGTGCGAAAATGCACAGCAGCGATCAGATCAAAATCACCCCCAAAGATCGCAGTATATGCAGCTAGATCTGCTTTCAGCTCCTCACATGCTGGGGGCCGCCCAGCATTTATGAGGCCTCCCAATTAAATTGCAGGCACATCTGAACTAATGTTGACCCCTGACCACACGTCAAACGGTCCACCGCCATTTTTTATAATCAGAACGGCTGCGTGTGACATCACGCAGCATCCCAGAAGATGGTCCCAGTCCGCCTCCACTTAGAATGCCCCACCCCCTAACACCGCAATGACGACCCCCCGATGGCCTTCATGTGGCCGCAATTTGTAAGGTCGCGCACACGCACTGCGGCCAGTGCACATGCGCAGACCACACAAATGCAGCCGCTGCACACAGACGCGGTTGCGTTTGTGTCTGAATTAGGCCTTTAATACATTTGCCCCCTGCTTTGTGAAACACTAGAAGGAATACTTGTAAATAGCAAAATATTATGTCAATACAAGAGCAACAATATAACATGTAAACATAACATAATGGTAATGGTGTGTACACAAGGGGAGATATTTTCTTACGATTTTGACTATATAGTCAAAATCGTAAGAAAAGTTAGTGCAGATCGCAAGGTGAAAGTCACCTCGCGATCCCGATTCGATGCCAATGCGTGGATGGCATCGCAAGCCTAGATAGTCAAAATTGACTTGCCTGCACAGTCTATCTCATAGAAGAGATAGTCAAAATTGACACTTAGCCAAAATCGCACAGTCAGTATCGCAAGCACACTCATTATGTGCTTGCAATGCCGACCTAGCCCCTGTCGCATAGTGAGAATCGGGCATAGCACGAATCTCACCGTGTGTATAGGCCTAAACACTGATCTTGTGTCAATACAATAGCAACTATCTGACAAAAAGACAACAAATATTCAACTCTTCGTTTTTAATCACTTTATTTCATATCTTTAAACACTTTTTGATCTATATCTATATTTTGAACCTTTTTTCTGCAAATATTATGAATAAGATATCCTTTTAATATATAAATAATTCAAAGTTATGTTTTGGCACTACACATACAGTAATTGTAAATAGAGATCAGCAGAGTCATTGCTAACAAACTTCCACAGTGCACCTTATATCATTCTTTTCTTGTCCTTTTAATTTAACTTGTCATAGGAGATTGGTAGCACCATCACTTTAAAAAGTACATAAAAAGAAATACAAAAAAAAATAAGATTTTACTTACCGGTAAATCTATTTCTCGTAGTCCGTAGTGGATGCTGGGGACTCCGTAAGGACCATGGGGAATAGACGGGCTCCGCAGGAGACATGGGCACTTTAAGAAAGAATTTAGATTCTGGTGTACTCTGGCTCCTCCCTCTATGTCCCTCCTCCAGACCTCAGTTAGAGAAACTGTGCCCGGAAGAGCTGGCAGTACAAGGAAAGGATTTTGGTAATCCAGGGCAAGATACATACCAGCCACACCAATCACACCGTATAACTTGTGATAAACTTACCCAGTTAACAGTATGAACAACAACAGAGCATCAGATCAACCCTGATGCAACTATAACATAACCCTTATTTAAGCAATAACTATATACAAGCATTGCAGAAGAAGTCCGCACTTGGGACGGGCGCCCAGCACCCACTACGGACTACGAGAAATAGATTTACCGGTAAGTAAAATCTTACTTTCTCTAACGTCCTAGTGGATGCTGGGGACTCCGTAAGGACCATGGGGATTATACCAAAGCTCCCAAACGGGCGGGAGAGAGCGGATGACTGAGCACCGATTGAGCAACCACAAGGTCCTCCTCAGCCAGGGTATCAAACTTATAGAACTTTGCAAAAGTGTTTGAACCTGACCAAGTAGCCGCTCGGCAAAGCTGTAATGCAGAGACCCCTCGGGCAGCCGCCCAAGAAGAGCCCACCTTCCTAGTGGAATGGGCCTTAACTGATTTTGGCAGCGGCAATCCAGCCGCAGAATGAGCCTGCTGAATCGTGTTACAGATCCAGCGAGCAATAGTTTGCTTTGAAGCAGGAGCACCAAGCTTGTTGGAAGCACACAGGATAAACAAAGAGTCTGTTTTTCCTGACCCTAGCCATTCTGGCTACATAAACCTTCAAAACCCTGACCACATCAAGCAACTCGGAATCCTCCAAGTCAGTAGTAGCCACAGGCACCACAATAGGTTGGTTTATATGAAAAGATGAAACCACTATCTGCAGGAATTGTGGACGGGTCCTCAATTCTGCTCTATCCGCATGGAAAACCAGATAGGGGCTTTTATGTGACAAAGCCGCCAATTCTGACACACACCTAGCCGAAGCCAAGGCTAGTAGCATGACCACCTTCAAAGTGAGACATTTCAATTCCACCGTTTTGAGTGGTTCAAACCAGTGGGATTTCAGGAAACTCAACACCACGTTAAGATCCCAAGGTGCCACTGGAGGCACAAAAGGGGGCTGAATATGCAGCACTCCCTTTACAAACGTCTGAACTTCAGGTAGAGAAGCCAGCTCTTTTTGAAAGAAAATGGATAGGGCCGAAATCTGGACCTTAATGGAACCCAATTTTAGGCCCAAAGTCACTCCTGACTGTAGGAAGTGAAGGAAACGGCCCAGCTGGAATTCCTCCATAGGGGCATTCCTGGCCTCACACCAAGCAACATATTTTCGCCATATACGGTGATAATGTTGAGCTGTCACGTCCTTCCTAGCCATTATCAGCGTAGGAATAACCTCATCCGGAATGCCTTTCTCTGCTAGGATCCGGCGTTCAACCGCCATGCCGTCAAACGCAGCAGCGGTAAGTCTTGGAACAGACAGGGCCCCTGTTGCAACAAGTCCTGTCTTAAAGGCAGAGGCCACGGGTCCTCTGTGAGCATTTCTTGCAGATCTGGATACCAAGTCCTTCTTGGCCAATCCGGAACAATGAGTATTGTTCTCACTCCTCTTCTTCTTATGATTCTCAGCACCTTGGGTATGAGAGGAAGAGGAGGAAATACATAGACCGACAGGAACACCCACGGTGCCACCAGTGCGTCCACAGCTATCGCCTGAGGGTCTCTTGACCTGGCGCAATACCTCTGTAGCTTTTTGTTGAGGCGGGATGCCATCATGTCCATCTGTGGCAGTTCCCACCGACTTGCAATCTGCGTGAAGACTTCTTGATGAAGTCCCCACTCTCCCGAGTGGAGGTCGTGCCTGCTGAGGAAGTATGCTTCCCAGTTGTCCACTCCCGGGATGAACACTGCTGACAGTGTGCTTACGTGATTCTCCGCCCAGCGAAGAATTCTGGTGGCTTCCGCCATCGCCACCCTGCTCCTTGTGCCGCCTTGTCGGTTTACATGAGCCACAGCAGTGATGTTGTCTGACTGAATCAGAACCGGTTGGTCGCGAAGCAGGGTCTCCACTTGACGTAGGGCGTTGTATATGGCCCTTAGTTCCAGGATGTTGATGTGAAGGCAAGTCTCCTGACTTGACCACAGACCTTGGAAATTTCTTCCCTGTGTAACTGCCCCCCACCCTCGGAGGCTTGCATCCGTGGTCACCAGGACCCAGTCCTGAATGCTGAATCTGCGGCCCTCGAGAAGGTGAGCACTCTGCAGCCACCACAGGAGAGAAACCCTGGCCCTGGGGAATAGGGTGATTAACCGATGCATCTGAAGATGTGTCATGAGTTCCTGAGCTTTCGCTATCGGGAGATAAACCCTTTTCTGGTCTGTGTCCAGAATCATGCCCAGGAAAGGCAGACGAGTCGTAGGAATCAACTACGACTTTGGAATATTTAGAATCCAGCCGTGTTGATGTAACACTTCCAGAGAACGTGCTATGCTGATCAGCAACTGCTCTCTTGACCTCGCTTTTATGAGGAGATCGTCCCAGTATGGGATAATTGTGACCCCTTGCTTCCGCAGGAGTACCATCATTTCCGCCATTACCTTGGTAAATATTCTCGGAGCCGTGGAGAGACCAAACGGCAACGTCTGAAATTGGTAATGAAAATCCTGTACCACAAATCTGAGGTACGCTTGATGAGGTGGATAAATGGGGACATGAAGGTATGCATCCTTTATGTCCAGAGACACCATAAAATCCCCCCCTTCCAGGCTTGCGATGACCGCTCTCAGCGATTCCATTTTGAACCGGAACCTTTTCAGGTACATGTTCAGGGATTTTAAATTCAATATGGGTCTGACCGAACCGTCCGGTTTCGGTACTACAAACATGGTCGAATAATAACCCCTTCCTTGTTGAAGAAGGGGAACCTTGACCACCACCTGTTGAAGATACAATTTGTGAATTGCAGTTAACACTATTTCCCTCTCGTGGGGGGAAGCCGGCAGGGCCGTCGGTGAGGGGGCATCTCCTCGAAGTCCAGCTTGTATCCCTGAGACACAATATCTATTGCCCAGGGATCCAACAGGGAGTGAACCCAGTTGTGGCTGAAATTTCGTAGACGTGCCCCCACCGCGCCTAGCTCCGCCTGTGGAGCCCAAGCGACATGCTGTGGATTTTGTAGAGGCCGGGGAGGACTTCTGTTCCTGGGAACTAGCTGTGTTGTGCAGCTTCTTTCCTCTGCCCCTGTCTCTGGCAAGAAAGGACGCACCTCGGACTTTCTTGTTTCTTTGTGATCGAAAGGCTGCATTTGATAATGTCGTGCTTTCCTAGGCTGTGCAGGAATATAAAGCAAAAGATCAGAATTACCAGCTATAGCTGTGGAGACCAGGTCCGAGATCCCCTCTCCACACAATCCTCAGCCTTCCATATGCCTCTTAAGTCGGCATCACCTGTCTATTGCATATTCTACAGGACACGTCAAGCAGAAATACATATAGACAAAGGTTAGATACAACCACTGATAACAAATTAATACAGTCTGTATAAGGAATTAGTAAGGATCAAAGGAGCTTATTATCGATTGAGTACATTTATACCCCTTTCACACCAAAAATGCAGAGTCTTACCCGGAAATACGGTCCCGGGATCATGCAGGGACATTCCCGGGTAAGACGCCTTGCATACCGCAGTCAGCAGCCCGGCAAATTGCCGGGTTGCTGACGCGGCGCTAGAGATAACATGTTCTCCAAGCGCCGCCTGTACATACAGAGTGAACGGGAGCCAGGGCGCATTGACCCGGCTCCCGTTCACACCGCAAAGTGAGCCGGGTTGAACGCGGGTTCAACCCTGGTCAAGAGCAGGGTTGAAATACCAGGTCACTGGACCCGGTATTTCAGCCCGGTACCCTTTCATACCGCACATAAACATGGGATATGCGCGTTTATGTGCCAATAACCCGTGTTCAGAGGTGCTGGTGTGAAAGTGGTATAAGAAACTGGTTCTGAGCGGGATCATCACTCTATTGAACTTTTAAGTGCTAGTATGTATGATTTTTTTATGTAAACGTTGTGGTCACATACCACTGGCACCTCAGTAGGTCTTAACCTAGCTGCTATGGATTGAAACCAATTGTTTATTATATGCGCTAGTGAGACAAACATTAAAGGCGTAATATGATTTTTTTCTGTTTTCTTTAAGTTGGGATTGACAACAGATATTTTGAAGTTACTGTATGCTCCCCCAGTACATTATTTTCAAGTGCATTGGCAACTGAAATACTGGGATTTGCCAATACTTTATCTTAAGATAATGTACTCTTTTTTGGTATAACCATGTTCTTGAAAATCAGCATGTGAAATTATTTATTACTGTTAAACTGAGAGCAGTGTTAACCTGGATATTTTTTTTCCAAAACTGCCCCCGAAATAGTTGATTTTTTCATATTATATAAATTATTGCTTCAGTTTAATTTTATTTAAGAATCTGCAGATTACAAACGGCGTAGGCTATCACAATTGGCAGAATGTATGGAGTCATCAGCTGGCCTCTTCCCAACATCAGATTCATTCATTCCTTAAGACACTGTGTCCATCTTCATCATTAAAAGATAATCTAACAGCTCTGGAAATAGATTGTCAGAATGAAGATTAGCACTATGCTTTATTAATTTCTACTTTAGGATAGTTTAATGTCTGCCTTAGCTAAGTGTATGTCGCTGCATGGGTGCAAGTTATGGACACAGAGTGGAAAATGCAGTTTTGTAGAAGACAATGCTTAGCACCAGCCAGCCATGAAATACAGCAAATCCAGGTTGAATAGCGCCGGGAGTTAGCACCCATCGCTATTCAATTCAGCTTAAGTTAAATCGGCGAAGGCCCGTTCTCCCGGACTTAACAGGTTGAATTGTCGGGGGGAGAACGGGCATTCTCCGACTTAACTCCCCGCCGCGATGCTGATTCCCGACAGAATCAGCCTTGCGGCAGCACTTTTGTCGGATTTCTTCTGTCATCCCCCAGGGGTGAGAGAAGAATTCCCGACAATTGAGGGTCACTTGTCGCTGTATTGAATAGCGCTGGGAGCTAACTCCCGGCGCTATTTAACTGTCAGTGAATTGAATCGACCCCATTGTGATGTGATATTGGCAGTACCAAGATACCTGGAAAGTCACATCTGTGTCTTCTGTGCTAACAGTACAGACAAAACATGATCACTGCGTTGCCAACTACACTCATGGGCAGTTTGACACTGCCCCAGAGATCAAGCTGGAGTCCACAGGGAGCAGTGGTGCAGCATGCCAGGTGCTACAGGGATAGAGAGGACATGCAGCAGAAACACCAATTCTCCTCCATCTCAAGGTTGCCGCTTCCAGGGAATCAGGATCACAAACTGAAAAGGTATAGCTAGTGAAAAAGTAGGCTGACACTGGGATTCCAATGTATACTTAGACAGTCAATTGGTAGACATGCAATAGGTGGACTGTGCTTATAGCTGACCGGTTCAAAAGGTCAACAAAAGTTGGGGGATTTTTTTTTTTCAACGTTTGCTTCATTTACCATCCCTGTGGACTATGGGGTATATGCAATTGCGGTCGAATTCGCGGCAATTTTCGCCGTTTTTCAAATTCGACCAAATTCGCCAGGTGAATTCCGGAAGGTGGCTTCCGGAATTCACCATATTCAATGAAAAACGGATTCGCCAGGGTCGCGGGCGAAAATCGGCCGATTTGGCGGATTTTGCCGCGATTTTAAAAAACGGGAAAAATCGTGAAAAACCCGAAAAAAAAATGGCGTGGGGTCCCCCCCCAAAGCATAACCAGCCTCGGGCTCTTTGAGCTGGTCCTGGTTCTAAAAATGCAGGGGAAAAATTGGCCAGGGATCCCCCGTATTTTTAAAACCAGCACCGGGCTCTGCGCCTGATGCTGGTGCCAAAAATACGGGGGACAAAAAGAGTAGGGGTCCCCCGTATTTTTAACACCAGCATCGGGCTCCACTAGCTGGACAGATAATGCCACAGCCGGGGGTCACTTTTATGCCGTGCCCTGCGGCCGTGGCATTAAATATCCAACTAGTCACCCCTGGCCGGGGTACCCTGGGGGAGTGGGGACCCCTTCAATCAAGGGGTCCCCCCCCCCCAGCCACCCAAGGGCCAGGGGTGAAGCCCGAGGCTGTCCCCCCCCATCCAATGGGCTGCGGATGGGGGGGCTGATAGCCTTTGTGAAAATTAAAAGATATTGTTTTTTCCAGTAGTACTACAAGTCCCAGCAAGCCTCCCCCGCAAGCTGGTACTTGGAGAACCACAAGTACCAGCATGCGGGAGAAAAACGGGCCCGCTGGTACCTGTAGTACTACTGGGAAAAAAATACCCAAATAAAAACAGGACACAGACACCTTTGACAGTAAAACTTTATTACACACTACCGACACACACATACTTACCTATGTTGACACGCCGACTGCCACGGTCTCCGACGATCCGAGGGTACCTGTGAAAAAATGATACTCACCTTCCAGCGTCCAGAGAGATAAATCCACGTACTTGTTAAAAAAAAAAGAAAACGCAAAAACCCGAGCCATACCGGACTAGAAAGGGGTCCAATGTTTTCACATCAGACCCCTTTCTCCCGAATGCCGGGACATCACGTGACTCCTGTCACTGATGTCCCTTCAGCCAATCAGGAAGCGCTACTGCCGTTGCGCTCACCTGATTGGCTGAGCGCTGTCTGTACTGTGACAGCGCCTCGCATAGCCGCTCCATTACTTTCAATGGTGGGAACTTTGCGGGTAGCGGTGGGGTCACCCGCCGGTCAGCCGCTGACCGGCGGGTGACCTTACCGCTAGCCGCTAAGTTCCCACCATTGAATATAATGGAGGGAGCTGTGCGATGCGCTGTCACAGTGCAGACAGCGCTCAGCCAATCAGGTGAGCGCAACGAAGTTCGCTTTGTTTTTTTGCCAAGTACGTGGATTTATCTCTGGACCATGGCTGAGGTGAGTATATTGAACTTTTCTTTTCAGGTATCCGTGGATTCTACATGGAGAAGAGGACCGATGTCGGCGTGTGAACATAGGTAAGTATGTGTGTGTCGACGTATGAAATAAAGTTTTACTGTCGACGGTGTGTGTGTCCTGTTTTTATTTGGGTATTTTTTTCCCAGTAGTACTACAGGTACCAGCGGGCCCGTTTTTCTCCCGCATGCTGGTACTTGTGGTTCTCCAAGTACCAGCTTGCGGGGGAGGCTTGCTGGGACTTGTAGTACTACTGGAAAAAACAATATCTTTTTATTATCACAAAAGGCTATCAGCCCCCCCATCCGCAGCCCATTGGATGGGGGGGGGGACAGCCTCGGGCTTCACCCCTGGCCCTTGGGTGGCTGGGGGGGGGGGGGGACCCCTTGATTGAAGGGGTCCCCACTCCCCCAGGGTACCCCGGCCAGGGGTGACTAGTTGGATATTTAATGCCACGGCCGCAGGGCACGGCATAAAAGTGACCCCCGGCTGTGGCATTATCTGTCCAGCTAGTGGAGCCCGATGCTGGTGTTAAAAATACGGGGGACCCCTACTCTTTTTGTCCCCCGTATTTTTGGCACCAGCACCAGGCGCAGAGCCCGGTGCTGGTTTTAAAAATACGGGGGATCCCCTGTCAATTTTTTCCCCGCATTTTTAGAACCAGGACCAGCTCGAAGAGCCCGAGGCTGGTTATGCTTTGGAGGGGGGACCCCACGCCATTTTTTTTTATGATTTTACCGTTCCAGCATTAAAAAAAAAATAAAAAAAAAAATAATATTTTAAAAAATATATAAATAATATTTGTGCCTCCAAAAAAAAAAAAAAAAAAGTACCTAATCCCTTCTAATATAAATAGATCTTCTATTCCCAGAAAAAAAAACACAAAAAAAAACATGTTTAAAATTTTTTTATTTGTTTTCACCCTCCAAAGTGTGGCGGATTGAAAATGACGAATTTGCTGTCTAAAAGCCCTGCTGTCGAATTTCCAAACTTGAATTGAATATGCTTTGGTCGAATTGCAGCACTTGTATCATTGCGGAAAAGTCGAATTTGCAAAAATTCGAATTTCAAAAAGTCGAATTTTGAAAGTCCGTTTTTTGGTCGGAAAGCACTGAATTGCATAGGCGATTTTTTTTTTTGGTCGAAAATGACCCGAAATTCGACAATTTCGGGAATTCGACCGCAATTGCATATACCCCTATGACTGGGAATAGTAACCTGTGGCGAGTGGTAGTGGAGTGAGCCACCTTGCCCGAAGCAAGCCCGCAAGGATCTACGATTGCATTGATCGCTGGCAAAGACTGTGAAATAGACAGATTTTGGCCAAAAAACTTGTGTCAACCTTTTTTGTCAACCATTTCCATGTCGACCTTTTGTACCTGTTGACCTTAGATACAGTCAACCTTTTGACCCTGTCTACCACATGGGGTGGACCTATTGGGTGGTATTCATGTGACCGCCGGTCAGCTGACCGACAGTCACATGACCTCCTCCACCAGCCCGACGGGTCACTGTCCCGATGGTCGGCATGCCGACCAACAGGGACAATTTCCACTCGTGGGTGTCCACGACACCCATAGAGTGGGAATAGAACCCGTGGCGAGTGCAGCGAGCCCGCAAGGGGCTTGCTGCACTCGCCCCTCCCCACCGGGATCCCGGCGTCGGTAAGCTGCCGGGATCCCGGCGTCGGTAAGCTGACCGGCGGTCAGGAGACCGCCGGTCAGCCGTACTACACCCGGACCTATTGACTGTCTATCTATTATGTGTAAATCTATTATACCACACCCTGGACACTGCCGGTCAGTGTACACCTACTTATCGATAAGGCAGGGGGGGAGCGTTTGAAACTAGATTGATTACTTGGGAAAACACACGTTTGATTTACCCAACTATTTGGAATGACCATTTTCTGACGTGTGGGAGCAGGCGAGTGATTATCGTTTGCAACCACGCACTGTCAGATTATCATTCCAACCACCCAACTAGTTGGCTGGTTGGAACGATATTGTTCTGGTGTATGTCCAGCTTAAGAATGCCCATTCAGCTGCATCACATATCCAACATTAATGGGTTGGGACTGAGAGGTGGCCACTCCTTTACATCCGCTTGAAGGCCAGGAAATCTGTCAGATCGAGACTAAATGTTCTTTTTGTTTTGTTTATTGTTAAAATGGTCATGGCTATTATCTTTTTTCACTATCCAAATAACAGATACAGTTATAAAGTGTACAATTACATGGTCCTAAGTACTAATTACCATTTTATTGCTCATGCATTATGCAACATATTTTCCTGATATTTAAAATGAATCACTCAATATCTATTTGCCTAATGACAATGAATTAAATATTCCTTACCACCCAAACAGTGCATTTAAGAAAACTCAACCAAAAAGTACAAGTCCGAACCGTATTTTACAATTGCCACTGAAATCCCTGCATTACAGAAGCCTGTCAGCCACTATAACTGGACAGAACTAGAGCTACATCTGACAAAACTTTGAATTGTTTCCAGCACCAAAGTTTAAGAGCACAGAAAATGAAGGCGATTCCATTGGCAATCATGAGTTAAGAATGTAGATATCCAGGGAAGGATCCCCGTTTGAATGCGAGTTGTAAAGGGCCCTACACACTGGCCGATTTTTTGAAAGATATGAACGATCTTGTTCATAAATGAACGAGAACTCGTTCATATCTTTTAGTGTGGAGACTCCTGCGATGAACGATGCGCGGCCCCGCGCTCGTTCATCGCTGGTCTCCCGTCGGCTGTGCATGCAGGCCAATATGGACGATCTCGTCCATATTTGCCTGCACTTCAATGCAGCCGCGTGACGGGGGGAGTGAAGAAACTTCACTCCCCCCGTCACTGTCCCCCCCCGCCGCCGGGTCGCTCGTCGGCCGTATACGCCGTCGGGCAGCTCGGCGGCGGGTCGGCCAGTGAGTAGGGCCCTTAAGAGTCACATGTTTATTGTGTGATACGATGGGAAATTACCCTAAAACTGTTTTATTAGTAAGAGTAAAGTCTAAAGACGCTTTTAGTGGCAGATTAGATATAATAGATGCCAGAATGCCAAACTAGTCATCATTAAGTGTCAGGCAAGACTAGTCACAATGACTAGTGTATAAATAAATTCACAAGACTTGTATGGAACATGCTGACCTACATTACAGATCAAAGAAGTAGTGCCAAGGCCTCTGCGAGAGCAATAATTTCCTTCATACTCAACACTCTCACAAGATCAGCGGAGAACTTCCCATACTACATAAAAAGGTGGTTAGGACCTCCACTTTGGGCATAAGATCCAAATGATCACTATAAACATTTGCACTTTCAAGTTACCAACATTCTTGGCAGCATTACCACAACCAATAACACACAGTAGTGCCGCACATGTGGGCAATAGCTGATCTGAAAGTAGCTATCCCAAACAAGAACCAGACTTCCTAATTTTAGCAATTCAGCGCCAAAATACATTTCATATGCACATAAGTGCTCTGTAACTAAGAGAGAGCTGTTAAAGCCCTTACTGCTATTGTAGGCACTAGGCCCTATTAATACCATTACAAAGTGGGCTCGTGTAACCATACTGTGCCATACCTAACGCCATATATTCCTTCTTACAGCTACAATGGGGGGTACCCAATTAGCCGCGATATTGCGGCTTCGTGATAAATTATCGCAAATGTGATAATTCGGTATCCTATTATCTGCAATAAGTTATCGCCAATAAGTCTCCATAGGTTTATCTCAGGATTTCACTTCACTATCTCAGAGCTGGGGAGAAGTACTGCAAAATCTCTATTTTAAGGTAAACATGTCGGGGTATGTCTCAGAACCCCTGGGACACCCCCCTGAATGACTAATTAGGCACTTTAATGTTTTCAATTATCTTTAATTAGCCAATAAGGGTCAAACAAAGCAAAGTGATGGAAATTGGGGTACAAGGTATGGGATAAGTATATTGGAGTTCTTTACGAGTGGCACAAGTGTTTTTAGGATTGCAGGTGGGAGTAATCAGTCTGTTTCAACTTTTTTTGAAATTCCCACAAATTATCCGAAATATATAATTATACCTATTTTTTTCATGTACCCCAAATTTAATGAGAGCACTTATTTTGCAGGAAAAAATAGCTTTCTATCAATTTTCAATATTTAAAAAAAAAAATGCATATAACAGCCATTTGACCGGATTTAATGACACCAATAAGTTTTATTATGGCCACCAACAGACTTGTATAATGTTTTCTGATATTAGTTTGCCATTTTGGGGGGTACAGGCACATTTCCCCACTTTTTCCTACACTTTTGCCGGCAACAGTTATCGTGCACTTGTAGTTATTGCCCATTTGGAATTGGATAGGTGCAGTAAACGGGAGAGCTGAGGGTGCGATAACCCAATTTTTCTGGAGATAGGTGCAATAACATTACATTACCCCATCTGTGTCACCCCTGTCTGTCTACCCCTCCCCTTTAGAATGTAAGCTCTCACGAGCAGGGCCCTCTTCCCTCATGTGCTTATCCTTTCTTTAATAATCTTCAACTGCATCAAATCCATCAGTCTTCTGCCACCTGATGCTTATTCCAGTGTCATCTGCTGATGTAACTATGCTTATTTACCCTGTACTTACCCTATACTGTCATCAACTGTAAGTTGCTGTTTTCATGTTTGATTATTTGTTTATGTACTCTGTAATTGGGCGCTGCGGAACCCTTGTGGCGCCATATAAATAAAAGATAATAATAATAATTAGCTGGATTGCGTTATCGCAGATAATTGGATACTCCCTATGTATGCAGCATGCTCTGACAGACAGCATGTACCCGGCCCCATCACCTGTGGGCTCCTAGATAGAGAACACAGCATGAGAGTGTATGAATGAGGGTCAGTGGAGCATCCGATGTGCCTGCATATGTCACATATATGCATAGTGTCTTATAAACCATGTCCTGGCTGCCTGCCACACTAAGCACCCACCATACAGTCCCTCTTGCCCCTAAGATGAAATGTCCCTTATACCCCGTAGCTCCTCCCCCCTACAGCTGGCGCAGACTTACCTCTGGGATGGCGGTGCCCGGCAGCCGCTTCCTGTGTCCGGCTCACATCCCTTCTTCACCTTAATGTAGCGGAGATAGACGTGGAGCAGAGAGGGTGACAGCAGCCATCCTCCGCAGCCACTGCCACTGCCGCCGCCGCACACAGTTTCTCCCGCTGCTCACGTGACTCTGCTCACCCTCTCGCCTCTCTCTCGCAGACTCAGTCAGGACACCGGGGGAACCGGCCAGTGCTCGCTCCCAGTGCGAGGGCGCGCGCGAGTGACGTTACCAGGACAGCACGCATGCGCGCTCCTGGACAGCGGTGTCATGCAGCTGGGAGCGCAGGCACATCACGTGGCACATTGGTCTCGCTTGCTCGCGTTGTGCTGCTGCTAGTCCTCCCATTCAACTGTAGTAGTGCCGCTGACTCCGCTCCTCCTCGATCCTGTGACAGCCAGTGGAGTCATGCAGCGCTGCAGGCAGGGACAGGCGGCACAAGGAGGGAGGCAGTTAGAGACAGGGTGGATGGCTCATTCACTGACTCACCCCCGGGCAATGGCTTGATTTTAGGACAGCTGTACTAAGCCTTGGAGAGTGATAAAGTGGAGAGAGATAAACTGTCAATCATCAGCTCCTGTCATTTTTCAAACACATCCAGTAACATGGCAGTTACCACTCTCCAAGGCTTTGCACGTTCCCCCAGTGTGTGTAAAGGTGCCTATATTCGAATGCGCTTTTGCCCAATTTTGACGCATCGGGCCAAGAAATCGGATGAAAAGTGGCAAATTTCAGGCCAATCCGATGCGTGGTCATGTGCTCATCGGATCAGAGACTGTGGATCGCAGCGGCTGCACTACAGATTTCTTAGGAGGCTGCAAGTTTCGACAGCCTTGGCTGGGATCACATACGACACATCGTATGCAATACTGCCACTCAGGAAGCTGCCGGACAGTTCAAGGGCATCGTATGCGACTTCTCCCCTCGGACAGTCGCACTAGTGTATGGCCATAATTACTGTGACGTTGATTTATCAAAACTTGAAGAGAGACAAAGTACCAACCAATCATTAAATATCACTACAAATCAATATATATTATATACATTAATAGAAACACTCCCCATCCCCCCATAAAATGCCTGTCTTTGCCCCAGTATCTCGCTGGTTGGAATGATACTCGTATACCGTGGGGTATATGCAATAAGAGTCGGGTCCATTCCGACATGCAGTTGTCGGAATGGACCCGACAACCCCTATTCAAAGAGCGGCCAAATCCGACTGTCGGATTTGGCCATTCCCTGTGTCTTGCCGGGTGCACTGACAGCAGCGGGGGGGGGAGACAGTGAGAGGCGTCCGGCGGGGGGAACAGTGTGGTGGCCGGCGGGGGAGCTGAGATTGGCGGCCGGAGCTGGCAACGGGGGTGATGTATGCGGCGGGGGAGGCACTGCAGGGAGAGGTGCCTGGCCGGGGGACAGCCGTCAAGGTACCTCTCAACCCCAATCCCCGTAGCCCGCCGCAGCACTCCCCGTCTCCTCACCTCAATCCGACTTGTTTTCAAGTCGGATTGAGTTTGTCGGAAAGGGGGCCAAAACCTGTCGGATTTTGCCCCCGTTTCCGACAGCAAGAGGCGGATCAGCTGGTATTCCGCCGATCCACCTGCTGTCAGACAGCATTCCGACAAGTCTGGTTTTCCCGACTTGTCCGGAAAAAATTGCCCGTATTGAATAGGTCGGAACCCCTTCTGACCTATTCCAGTCGGAAACTGCCGTCTTTCCGACAAGACGGCAGTTTCTGACTCTTATTGAATATACCCCTGTGTAGGAGCAAGCAATATCAGCCCTTTGCTTCCACATAGTATAAAATGGTTGTTCCAACTAGTTGGAAAAATTGAACCTGTTTGATGTTTCCAAACTAATTGTTCTAATGTAGGTGGAACTTCCCCCTAACTTAACGAGAATTGATTCCTGCGCATCCTGGATAGCATCTGTAGGAACCTTGTCCTGAAGACTCGCTCAATTCCCATAAGGGTCAGCCTACCATCTTTTGGGAAAAGAATTAGATCACAGTATAGGGCGAGATGTACTAAGCATCACATTCATGATGCGATACATCCCGCCACTTATCAGGTACATACCAGCATCAATAAACCTGGTATGTACATAGAAATGTGATTAAAATAGCAAAGGACAGGCCTCCCGATAAGAGCTGTCCTTTGCGATCACTAGACTTCTTGGTTAGCCCAGTTTTATTGACACACGCAAAAGTTTTTAAGTTGGAGAGAAGATGGCTGGTTGGATGGTCTGATGAAAAAGTTTGTTAGGTGAGTGGGGCACTGTTTTAGTTGTGCAGACAAGTTGGCAGGTTGGTGTCTTTTGGCAGATCTGTACTCTCTGAAATGTTGACTTATTCGCATTCCAGGCACTGAGGTCAGCTGTTCTGCTGCCACCACCCATATCCACCTCCCCTAGTTTTGAATTGGTGTGCCATCACTTTATCTATGAATTCAAGACCCAACCAATTCTGAATTATGCATGTTATGTACTAGGGGGGTAATTCAGATCTGATTGTAGATGTGCTAAATTTACCACATATCAGTTTCTCTGACATGCGGGGGAACATCCAGCACAGGTCTAGTCCGCTCCACATGTCAGGCCCTAACTATCCCCCCTGCAAGGGTGCAAAAGCATCTCATGGCAGTGACCCTTTTACATTTCAGTTTCTACCTGGATTATTCCCATGTTGGTGACTTTCACACTAAACCCGGGTCACCCATTTTAAACACTGTGATGTGTTCTGGCTCACATGAGGTTTCAAAGAAAATAAAAGGAGGGTCTGGGGACTGCTCTGACCATACACATACACAGCCAGTCAGCACCTTTTTCTGAGACCTGGGTTGAATAACTCGGGTCAGAGGCTTTCACACTGCACAATGACCCAGGTCCGACACGTGTTTAACCCTTCTTTTAACCCGGGTTGCTCGGCCCGGGTTATTCACTTTGGCTCTTTCACACTGCACATAGACCCGGGTCGACCCCGCAATAATCCGGTTTATTTTGGCAATGTGAAAGGGGTATTAGCTCTTGAAAGTTTGATACATTTCTTCAGAGAGACTTATATAGCATAGAGAATGTTTACCTCTAGTCTTTTATAATTCACTGTACTTGCCAGAGGAGCTGTCCAGCTCTTTTGAGCCTTACGCTACTTCCTACAATGAGGCACAAAAAAGGATGGCCATCAGCCACTGATGTTTAACAACCATAGATGGTTTGCCACTGATCGTCAATGATTTTGCTGTCAATGGCAGAGATCCAGTGGTATGGGGATATCCAAGGCTTTGTTCACTGTTGATTGAAAAAGCCTCCTTGGTATAATGGGGGATTGGTTACGGGATCCTGGCACTTAGAATGCCGGCGGTCACATGACGACAGGCATCCCGATGCTCAGAATTCCGGAACCTGGAGGGTAAGTATATTAACCCTCTCCCCACCTTAACCCTCCCTTCTTGCAGCCTAAGTTTCCTCCCAGCAGCCTAACCCTAACCCTCCCTGGCATACTTATGTTCAGGATGTCAGCTATCGAGATTCCGGAGCCGGTCTCCTGCCCTCTAGGAGTTTTGATTAGATTTGCCACTATCCCACACCTGAATAGTGGGAGGAGCAGTAACCCCTGTAAAAACAACAATTTCCCTCTGACTTCAAGGATGACATTTTAAGTGACCTGGTAGGCATTTTAATCGTTTTGCCATTGTGTGGCGAGCCAGTGCTTCAGATTTGCCATACTAAATTTGGCATACTGAAAATTATACATATTTATCAAATAAAAATTTGAGATGTAGAGAAATGCCTCAACAAGCAACTTTTGCTGGAATTAGTAGTATAGACTTCATAAAATTAATATATTGGTGATTGAAAACAAGATTACCCTAATCTTGTACTCATTCTATTATTAGGAAACTGGTGCTTGTGTTCCCACTTCATTTGTAAATAGTCACTGAAATACAGTAGATCTTATTGATTTTTGCACAAACTGAAAACTAGAGATGAGCGGGTTCGGTTCCTCGGAATCCGAACCCGCCCGAACTTCAGTTTTTTTTACACGGGTCCGAGCGACTCGGATCTTCCCGCCTTGCTCGGTTAACCCGAGAGCACCCGAACGTCATCATCACGCTGTCGGATTCTCGCGAGGCTCGGATTCTATCGCGAGACTCGGATTCTATATAAGGAGCCTCGCGTCGCCGCCATTTTTCACACGTGCATTGAGATTCATAGGGAGAGGACGTGGCTGGCGTCCTCTCCGTTTATAGAGATTCGAGAAGAGAGTGAGACAGAGAGAGACACAGTAGTAATTTGGGGAGCATTAGGAGGAGTACTACTACTACTAGTACTTGCTGAAGTGATAGAGAGAGATAGTGTGACTGTATTATCTGACTTGTGGGGAAGACACTGACAGTGGGGAGCAGTTAGAGTCTGAGAGCAGGACTCAGGACTCAGGAGTACATATAACGTACAGTGCTCACTTTTGCTGCCAGAGTGCCAGCCACACTGCCATTGTTTGTGACCACACTGACCACCAGTATAATATATATTGTGATTGTCTGCTTAGGACTCAGGAGTACTACTTGCAAGTTGCTGATAGTGTGACCAGTGACCTGACCACCAGTTTAATAATCACCACCAGTTTATGAGTTTAATATATATTATATATATATATATATATAATTGTATATAATATATATATAATATTGTATACCACCTAGCACCTACCCGTGTTTTTTTTTTTTTTTTCTTTATACATACTACTATAGTAGCTTACTGTAGCAGTCTGCGGTGCTGCTGAGCTGACAGTGTCCAGCAGGTCCGTCATCAGTCATTACATAATAAATATATAATATATACCTGTCCGGCTGCAGTACTAGTGATATTATATATACATATATATTGATTTCATCTCATTATCATCCAGTCTATATTATCAGCAGACACAGTACGTTAGTCCACGGCTGTAGCTACCTCTGTGTCGGCACTCGGCAGTCCATCCATAATTGTATACCACCTACCCGTGGTTGTTTTTTTTTTCTTTCTTCTTTATACATACTACTATAGTAGCTTACTGTAGCAGTCTGCGGTGCTGCTGAGCTGACAGTGTCCAGCAGGTCCGTCATCAGTCATTACATAATAAATATATAATATATACCTGTCCGGCTGCAGTACTAGTGATATTATATATACATATATATTGATTTCATCTCATTATCATCCAGTCTATATTATCAGCAGACACAGTACGTTAGTCCACGGCTGTAGCTACCTCTGTGTCGGCACTCGGCAGTCCATCCATAATTGTATACCACCTACCCGTGGTTGTTGTTTTTTTCTTTCTTCTTTATACATACTACTATAGTAGCTTACTGTAACAGTCTGCGGTGATGCTGAGCTGACAGTGTCCAGCAGGTCCGTCATCAGTCATTACATAATAAATATATAATATATACCTGTCCGGCTGCAGTACTAGTGATATTATATATACATATATATTGATTTCATCTCATTATCATCCAGTCTATATTATCAGCAGACACAGTACGTTAGTCCACGGCTGTAGCTACCTCTGTGTCGGCACTCGGCAGTCCATCCATAATTGTATACCACCTACCCGTGGTTGTTTTTTTTTTCTTTCTTCTTTATACATACTACTATAGTAGCTTACTGTAGCAGTCTGCGGTGCTGCTGAGCTGACAGTGTCCAGCAGGTCCGTCATCAGTCATTACATAATAAATATATAATATATACCTGTCCGGCTGCAGTACTAGTGATATTATATATACATATATATTGATTTCATCTCATTATCATCCAGTCTATATTATCAGCAGACACAGTACGTTAGTCCACGGCTGTAGCTACCTCTGTGTCGGCACTCGGCAGTCCATCCATAATTGTATACCACCTACCCGTGGTTGTTTTTTTTTCTTTCTTCTTTATACATACTACTATAGTAGCTTACTGTAGCAGTCTGCGGTGCTGCTGAGCTGACAGTGTCCAGCAGGTCCGTCATCAGTCATTACATAATAAATATATAATATATACCTGTCCGGCTGCAGTACTAGTGATATTATATATACATATATATTGATTTCATCTCATTATCATCCAGTCTATATTATCAGCAGACACAGTACGTTAGTCCACGGCTGTAGCTACCTCTGTGTCGGCACTCGGCAGTCCATCCATAATTGTATACCACCTACCCGTGGTTGTTTTTTTTTTTTCTTTCTTCTTTATACATACTACTATAGTAGCTTACTGTAGCAGTCTGCGGTGCTGCTGAGCTGACAGTGTCCAGCAGGTCCGTCATCAGTCATTACATAATAAATATATAATATATACCTGTCCGGCTGCAGTACTAGTGATATTATATATACATATATATTGATTTCATCTCATTATCATCCAGTCTATATTATCAGCAGACACAGTACGTTAGTCCACGGCTGTAGCTACCTCTGTGTCGGCACTCGGCAGTCCATCCATAATTGTATACCACCTACCCGTGGTTGTTGTTTTTTTCTTTCTTCTTTATACATACTACTATAGTAGCTTACTGTAGCAGTCTGCGGTGCTGCTGAGCTGACAGTGTCCAGCAGGTCCGTCATCAGTCATTACATAATAAATATATAATATATACCTGTCCGGCTGCAGTACTAGTGATATTATATATACATATATATTGATTTCATCTCATTATCATCCAGTCTATATTATCAGCAGACACAGTACGGTAGTCCACGGCTGTAGCTACCTCTGTGTCGGCACTCGGCAGTCCATCCATAATTGTATACCACCTACCCGTGGTTGTTGTTTTTTTCTTTCTTCTTTATACATACTACTATAGTAGCTTACTGTAACAGTCTGCGGTGATGCTGAGCTGACAGTGTCCAGCAGGTCCGTCATCAGTCATTACATAATAAATATATAATATATACCTGTCCGGCTGCAGTACTAGTGATATTATATATACATATATATTGATTTCATCTCATTATCATCCAGTCTATATTATCAGCAGACACAGTACGTTAGTCCACGGCTGTAGCTACCTCTGTGTCGGCACTCGGCAGTCCATCCATAATTGTATACCACCTACCCGTGGTTGTTTTTTTTTTCTTTCTTCTTTATACATACTACTATAGTAGCTTACTGTAGCAGTCTGCGGTGCTGCTGAGCTGACAGTGTCCAGCAGGTCCGTCATCAGTCATTACATAATAAATATATAATATATACCTGTCCGGCTGCAGTACTAGTGATATTATATATACATATATATTGATTTCATCTCATTATCATCCAGTCTATATTATCAGCAGACACAGTACGTTAGTCCACGGCTGTAGCTACCTCTGTGTCGGCACTCGGCAGTCCATCCATAATTGTATACCACCTACCCGTGGTTGTTTTTTTTTCTTTCTTCTTTATACATACTACTATAGTAGCTTACTGTAGCAGTCTGCGGTGCTGCTGAGCTGACAGTGTCCAGCAGGTCCGTCATCAGTCATTACATAATAAATATATAATATATACCTGTCCGGCTGCAGTACTAGTGATATTATATATACATATATATTGATTTCATCTCATTATCATCCAGTCTATATTATCAGCAGACACAGTACGTTAGTCCACGGCTGTAGCTACCTCTGTGTCGGCACTCGGCAGTCCATCCATAATTGTATACCACCTACCCGTGGTTGTTTTTTTTTTTTCTTTCTTCTTTATACATACTACTATAGTAGCTTACTGTAGCAGTCTGCGGTGCTGCTGAGCTGACAGTGTCCAGCAGGTCCGTCATCAGTCATTACATAATAAATATATAATATATACCTGTCCGGCTGCAGTACTAGTGATATTATATATACATATATATTGATTTCATCTCATTATCATCCAGTCTATATTATCAGCAGACACAGTACGTTAGTCCACGGCTGTAGCTACCTCTGTGTCGGCACTCGGCAGTCCATCCATAATTGTATACCACCTACCCGTGGTTGTTGTTTTTTTCTTTCTTCTTTATACATACTACTATAGTAGCTTACTGTAGCAGTCTGCGGTGCTGCTGAGCTGACAGTGTCCAGCAGGTCCGTCATCAGTCATTACATAATAAATATATAATATATACCTGTCCGGCTGCAGTACTAGTGATATTATATATACATATATATTGATTTCATCTCATTATCATCCAGTCTATATTAGCAGCAGACACAGTACGGTAGTCCACGGCTGTAGCTACCTCTGTGTCGGCACTCGGCAGTCCATCCATAATTGTATACCACCTACCCGTGGTTTTTTTTTTTTCTTCTTTATACATACTACTATAGTAGCTTACTGTAGCAGTCTGCGGTGCTGCTGAGCTGACAGTGTCCAGCAGGTCCGTCATCAGTCATTACATAATAAATATATATACCTGTCCGGCTGCAGTACTAGTGATATTATATATATATATATATATATATATATATAAGGTAACAGTGTGGTGGCGGCACTCAACCAGACTTCACAATTGCAGTTCAAAGATTTATTGTGCCAACATGTTTCGGGGATTAGACCCCGTCCTCAGGGCCAGACAAACCTCTACAGACAAAACTAACACACATTTATAGACAACAAACAAGACATTAGAACAAACCCTACTCACCTGCTCCACGGCGCGACCGCCCGCCAGTCCGTCCGGCTACACTTCCGCATCGCCGTCATCTGACGTCACGGTGCGCCGCGTCGCAGGAGAGTTGCTATGGCAACCAGCCGCAGCTGGGCGATAGCTAGAATACAATGCAATGACAATACAATCAACATAAGCATACAGTTACTTAATTAAATAAACATGCAGCTAAAACGACTCTCCATTAGGCAGCCATTCAGAGAATAAGTTCACTGACAGAAACGTGGCAAAAACATAGCATGATACTACCAACATTAGTACTGAAACTCAGTTATATTTTTAAGAAAGGCTCAGTAGTTTTTAATTTATTTTTTAACTTGTTTATAGATTATCTTCGAATGTTTTGGAGTCATGCAGTGGATCACAATTGTCCGTGCAGCTGTGTTGTAAACAGAGGTGATCATGTCAGATCTAGCTAATTACAGAAAACATTGTATGCCCAGGTTTTCATTTAATCCTCTGGGCGACAATGTCCCCAGCATATAAATCCACCTGGATTCTCGCTGTAATAAAGTCCTGTCACGATTACCGCCCCGTAATGAGGTCGGAACATGATCAATTAATATTGCCCTAATACTGGCCACATTGTGCCCAGCAGCAAGGCAATGCCGTGCGAATGGTTGCTCACTGGTGCCCTTTTCATGGGCTTTCTTGATGGCACTCCGGTGTAGTGCCATCCTTTCCCGAAATTGGCGTATGGTCTTGCCAACATAGGCAAGACCACATGGGCAGGATAACATGTATATAACATGTGTGGTGGTACATGTCAACCGGTGATGGATCTTAAGTTTCTTACCCGTATGTGGGTGACTAAAGGTGGCCCCCGTAATCAAAGTGTTACAGGTAGCACACCCTAGGCACCTATAGCAACCATTCTTGGCCCGCAAAAAATGGGATTCCTTAATCTTGGTTAGATTGGTGATATCAAGCTTGATCACATAATCACCTATGTTACGACCACGTGTGTGACTGGGTAACAGGGTTGTTTCAGATAGGGATGACAGTGCTGGGTCTGTTTGAACAATTGGCCATAACTGTTTGGCTTTTTTAACTATCCTGTCTGTCCCTGTGGTATATTTATTAACCCAGGGAAGCCTATTGCATCCTGTTTTCTTACTGTTTCTACCCGGACCTAGTGTTTGTTCTCTAGTCATATTCAGCACTTTAAGTTTGGTCTTCTCCAATTCCCTCATGGGGTACCCTCTTTCAACGAACTTTAATAGCATCCGATCCATGGCTTTTACAGTCTCCTCTGGATCAGAGGTGATGCGCCGTACTCTAAGGAATTGCGAATATGGCAATCCTTTGCGCAAGGAGGTAGGATGGAAACTCTGGTGGTTTAATAAAGTGTTTCTATCAGTGGTTTTAACATAGATAGATGTGGCCAGAGATCCATCCTTGTTTGTAATGGTGACATCAAGATAATTAACTGTGCAGCCATCAATAGCATATGTAAACTGAACTACATGTTGTGTTTGATTATGATTTTCCCACAGGGCTATCAGCTGCTCTTTTGGACCTCGCCACAGGACTAACAGGTCATCTATATATCTTCTGTAATAGATGACATTCTGGGATACCTGGGGGTCCAAATAAAACATTTGGGTTTCTACCAAATGCATGAATGCATTAGCATACGATGGGGCCACCGCTGACCCCATCGCACACCCAGACAATTGTAACCAGAAGACACCATTAAATACAAAATAGTTTCTCTTCAACACCCTATCCAGAAGAGATAGGAAAAATGTAACCTCCGGGCCCTGATATATGGGGTTGTTGTCAATAAGCAGTCTCACCGCCTCTATACCCGCATCATGAGGGATGCAGGTATAGAGGCTGGTGACGTCCGCGCTACATAGTTGTACTCCCTCAGGTAATGGGCCCACCCTCTGCAACTGAAGCAATAAAGACGTAGTATCCTTAAGATACGAAGGTAAGGACTGAATGCAGGGGTTAAGGTATGCATCCAAATAAATGGATATGGGGTGATAGAGGGACCCTCTAGCCGACACTATGGGGCGACCTGGGGGGTCAACCATGGTCTTGTGGACCTTTGGCACCGTGTAAAACAACGGCACTCTGGGATGCTCAGTAGAAAGTGCTGATGTGACCTCTAACGGGATAATTCCCTGTTCTTTAGCGCTCTTCAGCATTAGATCCAACTCAATTTTATATTCTCTAGTAGGGTCTTTGCTGAGTCGCTTATACACTTCTACATTACTCAACTGTCGTTTGCATTCCTTAACATAGTCATCCAAATCTTGAATGACTATGGACCCCCCCTTGTCCGCCTTACGAATAACTATGTCCGTTCGTTGTGAGAGTTCTTTCAATGTAGACATTTCCTGCTTGGTCATATTGGAACGGGGTGGCGGGGTTTCTTCCAGGTTACCTTCTCTTTCCAACATCCTTATAAACGTGCGGATAGAGGGGTTCTGGCTCGGTGGATCAAATTGTGAACCCGGCAGGATTCTCCGTAATTGAGTTGGAACGGTGGAAACTGGACGCTCCTGTGCATTGTTATTGAAAATTTCTTTTCTTTTCAAATTCCTGTTCAGTCGAAAGACCTCCACCTTCCATTCAAGTGGATCTGGGAAGGTGGTGGGGACATATGTCAATCCCTTGGTTAGTGTCCGATACTCCAAATCAGAAAGCGGGGTAGATGATAGATTGAACACTAAGTCCTTTAGTGACGTGGCGGTTTGCGAGCGTAGGATCCTCTGGTTTTGGCCCGACCTCCTCGTCCTTTGCCGCTTCCTTGGGTAGGTGTATGGTCGGATCGGGTTTGTCTCCCCTGTGGAGCTTGGCCTAAAGGGAGCGGACCTTCTTGTGTGGAAGTATTGCCAGTGGCATATTCAGAATCGCTCGCCGATGTACTTGCCCCCTGATTTTGTTCTCTACGCCGGCGGGTCTGTTGTCTGCGATTCGGATATCTCTGTTCTTGAGATGGGCGTACGCTGCCCAGCCATGGATAGACTTGTCGCTGTTCATAATCCCTTTGTACCGTCTTCAACTTGTCTTTTTTAAAACGGATCAGATCTTGGCGATATGTATCCATCTGGCTAGTGAGCTTAGCTGTCCAATCTGTCTGGGTATCAGTAGTCAAGATAGGTTTATGTTCAGCTTCAAATGCTCGTATTTGCTCTTTAATGGCATTGAGCTCCCTCGTGGATTCCTCCACCACTAACAACATGAGGTCCATGGAGCATTTGTTCAGTACCGCAACCCACCTACGGCAGAATAGTGTGTTATATCTGCCAATGGTAGGCGAGTTGCGGATCCTGAACCCCCGCGGTATCAGATTGCTCCTATAATAGTCCGATAGCGTAATAGCATGGTACGTAAAGTCGCACTCTCTTTGTTTCATTCTTAATAATTTGTTGTGCAACTCTTCCTTGGTGTTGACCACAGGTTCATCCTCCAAACGCCTTTCAACTAAAATGGCTTTCGCCTCCGCATCGGAGAAACTCAACCGTTCACGAGCATCCCTATGTATGAGGTCCAGTGCTGCCTCCAAATCAGCGTTTAATTCCGCCATGTTCAGAAAAATGTCAGATCTAGCAAAGGCTGTCACTGTTGTTAATACTCTGTGCAGTGAATGGCTGACTTAAGGGAGCCTAGTTAAAATAATATACAGCTGGTGGAAGGGCTGTATTAGATGTCCTGATCCTGTTGGTCATGTAATGAATAGTATGGGGGTGCCCTGGAGCGAGGTCTACTTCACGGTAGGTAGTGAGCCTCCCTGTTTTGATCCTCCAGTATAAATAGCAAATAATCCCGGCACTCCCCTCAAAATGTGGTAACTGCTGCGGTGCCCTCCTGGTGGGAGCTTGCTTCCACTATGCAAGGTAACAGTGTGGTGGCGGCACTCAACCAGACTTCACAATTGCACCGTGTTTTACACGGTGCCAAAGGTCCACAAGACCATGGTTGACCCCCCAGGTCGCCCCATAGTGTCGGCTAGAGGGTCCCTCTATCACCCCATATCCATTTATTTGGATGCATACCTTAACCCCTGCATTCAGTCCTTACCTTCGTATCTTAAGGATACTACGTCTTTATTGCTTCAGTTGCAGAGGGTGGGCCCATTACCTGAGGGAGTACAACTATGTAGCGCGGACGTCACCAGCCTCTATACCTGCATCCCTCATGATGCGGGTATAGAGGCGGTGAGACTGCTTATTGACAACAACCCCATATATCAGGGCCCGGAGGTTACATTTTTCCTATCTCTTCTGGATAGGGTGTTGAAGAGAAACTATTTTGTATTTAATGGTGTCTTCTGGTTACAATTGTCTGGGTGTGCGATGGGGTCAGCGGTGGCCCCATCGTATGCTAATGCATTCATGCATTTGGTAGAAACCCAAATGTTTTATTTGGACCCCCAGGTATCCCAGAATGTCATCTATTACAGAAGATATATAGATGACCTGTTAGTCCTGTGGCGAGGTCCAAAAGAGCAGCTGATAGCCCTGTGGGAAAATCATAATCAAACACAACATGTAGTTCAGTTTACATATGCTATTGATGGCTGCACAGTTAATTATCTTGATGTCACCATTACAAACAAGGATGGATCTCTGGCCACATCTATCTATGTTAAAACCACTGATAGAAACACTTTATTAAACCACCAGAGTTTCCATCCTACCTCCTTGCGCAAAGGATTGCCATATTCGCAATTCCTTAGAGTACGGCGCATCACCTCTGATCCAGAGGAGACTGTAAAAGCCATGGATCGGATGCTATTAAAGTTCGTTGAAAGAGGGTACCCCATGAGGGAATTGGAGAAGACCAAACTTAAAGTGCTGAATATGACTAGAGAACAAACACTAGGTCCGGGTAGAAACAGTAAGAAAACAGGATGCAATAGGCTTCCCTGGGTTAATAAATATACCACAGGGACAGACAGGATAGTTAAAAAAGCCAAACAGTTATGGCCAATTGTTCAAACAGACCCAGCACTGTCATCCCTATCTGAAACAACCCTGTTACCCAGTCACACACGTGGTCGTAACATAGGTGATTATGTGATCAAGCTTGATATCACCAATCTAACCAAGATTAAGGAATCCCATTTTTTGCGGGCCAAGAATGGTTGCTATAGGTGCCTAGGGTGTGCTACCTGTAACACTTTGATTACGGGGGCCACCTTTAGTCACCCACATACGGGTAAGAAACTTAAGATCCATCACCGGTTGACATGTACCACCACACATGTTATATACATGTTATCCTGCCCATGTGGTCTTGCCTATGTTGGCAAGACCATACGCCAATTTCGGGAAAGGATGGCACTACACCGGAGTGCCATCAAGAAAGCCCATGAAAAGGGCACCAGTGAGCAACCATTCGCACGGCATTGCCTTGCTGCTGGGCACAATGTGGCCAGTATTAGGGCAATATTAATTGATCATGTTCCGACCTCATTACGGGGCGGTAATCGTGACAGGACTTTATTACAGCGAGAATCCAGGTGGATTTATATGCTGGGGACATTGTCGCCCAGAGGATTAAATGAAAACCTGGGCATACAATGTTTTCTGTAATTAGCTAGATCTGACATGATCACCTCTGTTTACAACACAGCTGCACGGACAATTGTGATCCACTGCATGACTCCAAAACATTCGAAGATAATCTATAAACAAGTTAAAAAATAAATTAAAAACTACTGAGCCTTTCTTAAAAATATAACTGAGTTTCAGTACTAATGTTGGTAGTATCATGCTATGTTTTTGCCACGTTTCTGTCAGTGAACTTATTCTCTGAATGGCTGCCTAATGGAGAGTCGTTTTAGCTGCATGTTTATTTAATTAAGTAACTGTATGCTTATGTTGATTGTATTGTCATTGCATTGTATTCTAGCTATCGCCCAGCTGCGGCTGGTTGCCATAGCAACTCTCCTGCGACGCGGCGCACCGTGATGTCAGATGACGGCGATGCGGAAGTGTAGCCGGACGGACTGGCGGGCGGTCGCGCCGTGGAGCAGGTGAGTAGGGTTTGTTCTAATGTCTTGTTTGTTGTCTATAAATGTGTGTTAGTTTTGTCTGTAGAGGTTTGTCTGGCCCTGAGGACGGGGTCTAATCCCCGAAACATGTTGGCACAATAAATCTTTGAACTGCAATTGTGAAGTCTGGTTGAGTGCCGCCACCACACTGTTACCTTGCATAGTGGAAGCAAGCTCCCACCAGGAGGGCACCGCAGCAGTTACCATATTTTTAGGGGAGTGCCGGGATTATTTGCTATTTATATATATATATATATATTGATTTCATCTCATTATCATCCAGTCTATATTAGCAGCAGACACAGTACGGTAGTCCACGGCTGTAGCTACCTCTGTGTCGGCAGTCGCTCGTCCATCCATAAGTATACTAGTATCCATCCATCTCCATTGTTTACCTGAGGTGCCTTTTAGTTGTGCCTATTAAAATATGGAGAACAAAAATGTTGAGGTTCCAAAATTAGGGAAAGATCAAGATCCACTTCCACCTCGTGCTGAAGCTGCTGCCACTAGTCATGGCCGAGACGATGAAATGCCAGCAACGTCGTCTGCCAAGGCCGATGCCCAATGTCATAGTACAGAGCATGTAAAATCCAAAACACCAAATATCAGTAAAAAAAGGACTCCAAAATCTAAAATAAAATTGTCGGAGGAGAAGCGTAAACTTGCCAATATGCCATTTACCACACGGAGTGGCAAGGAACGGCTGAGGCCCTGGCCTATGTTCATGGCTAGTGGTTCAGCTTCACATGAGGATGGAAGCACTCAGCCTCTCGCTAGAAAAATAAAAAGACTCAAGCTGGCAAAAGCACCGCAAAGAACTGTGCGTTCTTCAAAATCCCAAATCCACAAGGAGAGTCCAATTGTGTCGGTTGCGATGCCTGACCTTCCCAACACTGGACTGGAAGAGCATGCACCTTCCACCATTTGCACGCCCCCTGCAAGTGCTGGAAGGAGCACCCGCAGTCCAGTTCCTGATAGTCAGATTGAAGATGTCAGTGTTGAAGTACACCAGGATGAGGAGGATATGGGTGTTGCTGGCGCTGGGGAGGAAATTGACAAGGAGGATTCTGATGGTGAGGTGGTTTGTTTAAGTCAGGCACCCGGGGAGACACCTGTTGTCCGTGGGAGGAATATGGCCGTTGACATGCCTGGTGAAAATACCAAAAAAATCAGCTCTTCGGTGTGGAAGTATTTCAACAGAAATGCGGACAACATTTGTCAAGCCGTGTGTTGCCTTTGTCAAGCTGTAATAAGTAGGGGTAAGGACGTTAACCACCTCGGAACATCCTCCCTTATACGTCACCTGCAGCGCATTCATAATAAGTCAGTGACAAGTTCAAAAACTTTGGGCGACAGCGGAAGCAGTCCACTGACCAGTAAATCCCTTCCTCTTGTAACCAAGCTCACGCAAACCACCCCACCAACTCCCTCAGTGTCAATTTCCTCCTTCCTCAGGAATGCCAATAGTCCTGCAGGCCAAGTCACTGGCAATTCTGACGATTCCTCTCCTGCCTGGGATTCCTCCGATGCATCCTTGCGTGTAACGCCTACTGCTGCTGGCGCTGCTGTTGTTGCTGCTGGGAGTCGATGGTCATCCCAGAGGGGAAATCGTAAGACCACTTTTACTACTTCCACCAAGCAATTGACTGTCCAACAGTCCTTTGCGAGGAAGATGAAATATCACAGCAGTCATCCTGCTGCAAAGCGGATAACTGAGGCCTTGGCATCCTGGGTGGTGAGAAACGTGGTTCCGGTATCCATCATTACTGCAGAGCCAACTAGAGACTTGTTGGAGGTACTGTGTCCCCGGTACCAAATACCATCTAGGTTCCATTTCTCTAGGCAGGCGATACCGAAAATGTACACAGACCTCAGAAAAAGAGTCACCAGTGTCCTAAAAAATGCAGCTGTACCCAATGTCCACTTAACCACGGACATGTGGACAAGTGGAGCAGGGCAGGGTCAGGACTATATGACTGTGACAGCCCACTGGGTAGATGTATGGACTCCCGCCGCAAGAATAGCAGCGGCGGCACCAGTAGCAGCATCTCGCAAACGCCAACTCTTTCCTAGGCAGGCTACGCTTTGTATCACCGGTTTCCAGAATACGCACACAGCTGAAAACCTCTTACGGCAACTGAGGAAGATCATCGCGGAATGGCTTACCCCAATTGGACTCTCCTGTGGATTTGTGGCATCGGACAACGCCAGCAATATTGTGTGTGCATTAAATCTGGGCAAATTCCAGCACGTCCCATGTTTTGCACATACCTTGAATTTGGTGGTGCAGAATTTTTTAAAAAACGACAGGGGTGTGCAAGAGATGCTGTCGGTGGCCAGAAGAATTGCGGGACACTTTCGGCGTACAGGCACCACGTACAGAAGACTGGAGCAACACCAAAAACGCCTGAACCTGCCCTGCCATCATCTGAAGCAAGAAGTGGTAACGAGGTGGAATTCAACCCTATATATGCTTCAGAGGTTGGAGGAGCAGCAAAAGGCCATTCAAGCCTATACAATTCAGCACGATATAGGAGGTGGAATGCACCTGTCTCAAGCGCAGTGGAGAATGATTTCAACGTTGTGCAAGGTTCTGCTGCCCTTTGAACTTGCCACACGTGAAGTCAGTTCAGACACTGCCAGCCTGAGTCAGGTCATTCCCCTCATCAGGCTTTTGCAGAAGAAGCTGGAGACATTGAAGGAGGAGCTAACACGGAGCGATTCCGCTAGGCATGTGGGACTTGTGGATGGAGCCCTTAATTCGCTTAACAAGGATTCACGGGTGGTCAATCTGTTGAAATCAGAGCACTACATTTTGGCCACCGTGCTCGATCCTAGATTTAAAACCTACCTTGGATCTCTCTTTCCGGCAGACACAAGTCTGCTGGGGTTCAAAGAACTGCTGGTGACAAAATTGTCAAGTCAAGCGGAACGCGACCTGTCAACATCTCCTCCTTCACATTCTCCCGCAACTGGGGGTGCGAGGAAAAGGCTCAGAATTCCGAGCCCACCCGCTGGCGGTGATGCAGGGCAGTCTGGAGCGACTGCTGATGCTGACATCTGGTCCGGACTGAAGGACCTGTCAACGATTACGGACATGTCGTCTACTGTCACTGCATATGATTCTCTCCCCATTGAAAGAATGGTGGAGGATTATATGAGTGACCGCATCCAAGTAGGCACGTCACACAGTCCGTACTTATACTGGCAGGAAAAAGAGGCAATTTGGAGGCCCTTGCACAAACTGGCTTTATTCTACCTAAGTTGCCCTCCCACAAGTGTGTACTCCGAAAGAGTGTTTAGTGCCGCCGCTCACCTTGTCAGCAATCGGCGTACGAGGTTACTTCCAGAAAATGTGGAGAAGATGATGTTCATTAAAATGAATTATAATCAATTCCTCCGTGGAGACATTGACCAGCAGCAATTGCCTCCACAAAGTACACAGGGAGCTGAGATGGTGGATTCCAGTGGGGACGAATTGATAATCTGTGAGGAGGGGGATGTACACGGTGATATATCGGAGGATGATGATGAGGTGGACATCTTGCCTCTGTAGAGCCAGTTTGTGCAAGGAGAGATTAATTGCTTCTTTTTCGGTGGGGGTCCAAACCAACCCGTCATTTCAGTCACAGTCGTGTGGCAGACCCTGTCACTGAAATGATGGGTTGGTTAAAGTGTGCATGTCCTGTTTATACAACATAAGGGTGGGTGGGAGGGCCCAAGGACAATTCCATCTTGCACCTCTTTTTTCTTTAATTTTTCTTTGCGTCATGTGCTGTTTGGGGAGGGTTTTTTGGAAGGGCCATCCTGCGTGACACTGCAGTGCCACTCCTAGATGGGCCAGGTGTTTGTGTCGGCCACTAGGGTCGCTTATCTTACTCACACAGCTACCTCATTGCGCCTCTTTTTTTCTTTGCGTCATGTGCTGTTTGGGGAGGGTTTTTTGGAAGGGCCATCCTGCGTGACACTGCAGTGCCACTCCTAGATGGGCCAGGTGTTTGTGTCGGCCACTAGGGTCGCTTATCTTACTCACACAGCTACCTCATTGCGCCTCTTTTTTTCTTTGCGTCATGTGCTGTTTGGGGAGGGTTTTTTAGAAGGGACATCCTGCGTGACACTGCAGTGCCACTCCTAGATGGGCCCGGTGTTTGTGTCGGCCACTAGGGTCGCTTATCTTACTCACACAGCTACCTCATTGCGCCTCTTTTTTTCTTTGCGTCATGTGCTGTTTGGGGAGGGGTTTTTGGAAGGGACATCCTGCGTGACACTGCAGTGCCACTCCTAGATGGGCCCGGTGTTTGTGTCGGCCACTAGGGTCGCTTATCTTACTCACACAGCTACCTCATTGCGCCTCTTTTTTTCTTTGCGTCATGTGCTGTTTGGGGAGGGTTTTTTGAAAGGGACATCCTGCGTGACACCTCAGTGCCACTCCTAGATAGGCCCGGTGTTTGTGTCGGCCACTAGGGTCGCTTATCTTACTCACACAGCTACCTCATTGCGCCTCTTTTTTTCTTTGCGTCATGTGCTGTTTGGGGAGGGTTTTTTGGAAGGGCCATCCTGCGTGACACTGCAGTGCCACTCCTAGATGGGCCAGGTGTTTGTGTCGGCCACTAGGGTCGCTTAGCTTACTCACACAGCTACCTCATTGCGCCTCTTTTTTTCTTTGCGTCATGTGCTGTTTGGGGAGTGTTTTTTGGAAGGGCCATCCTGCGTGACACTGCAGTGACACTCCTAGATGGGCCAGGTGTTTGTGTCGGCCACTAGGGTCGCTTAGCTTAGTCATCCAGCGACCTCGGTGCAAATTTTAGGACTAAAAATAATATTGTGAGGTGTGAGGTATTCAGAATAGACTGAAAATGAGTGGAAATTATGGTTTTTGAGGTTAAAAATACTTTGGGATCAAAATGACCCCCAAATTCTATGATTTAAGCTGTTTTTTAGTGTTTTTTGAAAAAAACACCCGAATCCAAAACACACCCGAATCCGACAAAAAAAATTCGGTGAGGTTTTGCCAAAACGCGGTCGAACCCAAAACACGGCCGCGGAACCGAACCCAAAACCAAAACACAAAACCCGAAAAATTTCAAGTGCACATCTCTACTGAAAACAGAGGTTACTTGATTGACTCAGGAAGAAGTTCTGCATTTTTCAGATAAATAAGAAAGTTCATATCCTGCAACAGGCAAGTAAAACTCATATTGTGTACATGTCCAAATTCTACTATATCTCTCCCTGTTGCTAAATGATATTTACTGCTCAAAGTGTCTTTCAGTGAATACTCCATTTATTGTTTATTGTGACCCTTACAATGACAGTGCTTAAGGGCATGTAATATGGTTGAAGTCTTGCTGGTTTGGAGCCATTCCTCATTAATGGATATACAGTACTGTATTAATTTGGTGTTTTATGGTTTATAAACCAAGATTTGAATGTCTAGGACCGGTCATGTGGTTTTATACAGTATATTACAAAGGGCCAAACATGTTCTACAGAAATAGTTAAAGCAATACTTTATCTTGAAGAGAACCTGTCACATTTTAGATACAGGTTGAGTATCCCATATCCAAATATTCCGAAATACGGAATATTACGAAATACGGACTTTTTTGAGTGAGAGTGAGATAGTGAAATCTTTGTTTTCTGTGGCTCAATGTACACAAACTTTGTTTAATACACAAAGTTATTAAAAATATTGTATTAAATGACCTTCAGGCTGTGTGTATAAGGTGTATATAAAACATAAATGTATTGTGTGAATGTACACACACTTTGTTTAATGCACAAAGTTATTAAAAATATTGGCTAAAATTACCTTCAGGCTGTGAGTATAAGGTGTATATGTAACATAAATGCATTCTGTGCTTAGACTTAGGTCCCATCACCATGATATCTCATTATGGTATGCAATTATTCCAAAATACGGAAAAATCCCATATCCAAAATACCTCTGGTCCCAAGCATTTTGGATAAGGGATACTCAACCTGTATTTGTAATACTTAGTGCAAAACATTACAGTTTTAAAGCTCAGAAAACAGGATGTCCTGCATGCAATTATTCTCTGTCTTCCTCCAGCTTTCTTGTCTTGCAAACACTCTGCCCTAGAGGATGAGGATGCACAGTTGGTTCTATGTCGGAGGGGCTGAAGGGACCTTGTGACGTATTGAGGGGAGGAGCTACGTCACCAGGGGGAGGAGCTACGGGCGAACAGGGTACCCGAAAAGTACCCTCGCGGTCTCGCTTCACTCGCCACGCTTCGGGCACGGTGGCTCGCTCCGCTCCGCTCACCACCTAATTACTAAAGGTAATAGTTGGTGGCGTGGATAGTAGAGGAACTATCCCGCTGGCCTAGCTCCTCCCCCTTGCGTCGTAACTCCTCCCCCTTACGGAAAAGGTCCCTTAGCCCACTTGATTCTAGCATCTACCGAGGATGCACCTAATTCCTTGCTCCCCCCATGTGCATGAAACAAGTGTACATACTATAGGGCCTAATTCACTAAGGATTGCAATTGCAAAGCTGTTTGCTGCAGCTATGTAATTGCAATCCTTAGCAATGCGACTGCAGGAGAAGGTGCATAGCACCTCCTCCCTGCATGTGCAATGCATTCGCATCTGAGATGACCACTGTGACCATTGGTCCCTGTAAGCTTCTATAACAGGAAATTGTTGATGTTGCCCATAACAACCAATCAGATGCTGTCTATACACACCAGCATGGCCTGCAATGTAATAAAAAAATCCACATGTTAAAATAGGTGCGGAACATGCTGGGCTGTGTACTTCATACACATCTCGAGTGGCCTGGCCTCACCATTTAGTGTTTAGGCTCAGCCTCCTCAGACAGCGTATGTACATGTGCAGGTGAACTACATATCTCAGCATGTCCTGACTCAGTGATAAGATGCCTTAATACCTAAGCTGAGTCAGGGCCTGTTGTGTTTCAGATCATCATTTTCAGGGGCACATTTGGAGAACACATGTACGTGTACATAAATAAAAAGTACTTTACTAAAACATTTTTGTGTTACAAATGACTTACTCTCCCCCGATGGATGAGCAGCACCCTCTGCCTCCTCAGGGACCTCAGCTGCCCACTCTGATGTCCAGGGGGAAGTAGGTTGGATGGGGGAAGGAGGTTAGATGGGGGAAGGAGGTTGAAAGGGGGATGGAGGATGGATGGGTGAGGGGGAGGACCATTAGCCGGCTGCATGATCCATGGGGTCATGCAAGCCGGCTGCGAGTTCCAACAAATGTGCCAGAGAGTCTCCATTTTTTGATGGAGGTCCTGACCTCAGTACTCCTTCAAAACGCCAGTGACATGCCTCCATTTTGGAAAACGGAGGCTGTTGCAACCACCTCCCTGCCTCCAAACGACCTCAGACTGTTCATCTATTCATGTCGAATGACGCAAAACCCATACTGCACATGCACAGTACAGGTCCAGCGCATGCGCGCAATTACCAAACATCGCTACTCTGTGCTAGAACCTCAGATTCAGGGGCGTCACAAGCCCTGGTGACACCCGGTGCGGATTGAATACTCCATGCATGCGCCATAGCCACTAAAAAGGGGTGTGGCTTCTCAGGAAGGGGAGTGGGCTCACGGAAAGGGGGCATGACCTAGTGGCCCGTCTCCCATTTTCATCACTCCGGCATCCCAGAGATGCTGGGCTGCCCCTAGAGACAGTATTGGCTCCTACACTGTAACAGGAGCCAAGTACTGCATATAATGTTATAGTGCAGCATCCTGCTCCTGTCACTGAAGAGGAGCCAACATTTTGGTGTCACCCCTCGTCGTGTGACACCTGGAAGCACCCCATAGTGACGCCACTGCTGAGATCTGAATTAGGCCCTTTATACCATTTTCAGATCGCAAACCCGGGTCAGACCTGACTTTTGAACCCAGGTCTGAGCAGGCTCAGACCCTTTTACATTTCAGTTTCTACCTGTAGTATTCCCATGTTGGTGACTTTCACACTAAACCCGGGTCACCCATTTTAAACACTGTGATGTGTTCTGGCTCACATGAGGTTTCAAAGAAAATAAAAGGAGGGTCTGGGGACTGCTCTGACCATACACATACACAGCCAGTCAGCACCTTTTTCTGAGACCTGGGTTGAATAACTCGGGTCAGAGGCTTTCACACTGCACAATGACCCAGGTCCGACACGTGTTTAACCCTTCTTTTAACTAGTGATGAGCGGGTTCGGTTCCTCGGAATCCGAACCCCCCCGAACTTCAGCCTTTTTACACGGATCCGAGGCAGACTCGGATCTTCCCGCCTTGCTCGGCTAACCCGAGCGCGCCCGAACGTCATCATCCCGCTGTCGGATTCTCGCGAGGCTCGGATTCTATCGCGAGACTCGGATTCTATATAAGGAGCCGCGCGTCGCCGCCATTTTCACACGTGCATTGAGATTCATAGGGATAGGATGTGGCTGGCGTCCTCTCCATTTAGATTAGAAGAGAGAGAGTGAGAGTGAGACACTTGATTTACTGGAGCTTAGGAGTACTCAGAGAGTGCAGAGTTTACTAGTGACTGACCAGTGACCACCAGTGCAGTTTTATTATATTATTATTTAATATAATCCGTTGTCTGCCTGAAAAAAAACGATACACAGTGACACAGTAACAGTATACCATATCTGTGCTCAGCCTCAGTGTGCTGCATCATCTATGTATATCTGACTGTGCTGAGTGCTCAGTGCTCACACAGCTTAATTGTGGGGGAGACTGGGGAGCAGTAGCAGGAGTACATATTATTTAACAGTGCACACTTTTGCTGCCAGAGTGCCACTGCCAGTGTGACTGACCAGTGACCACTGTCTGACCACCAGTATATTGTGATTGTCTGCCTGAAAAAGTTAAACATTCGTCATGTGGTGTTTTTATTCTATAAACGCATTCTGCTGACAGTGTCCAGCAGGTCCGTCATTAATTATATAATATATACCTGTCCGACTGCAGTAGTGATATATATATATATTTTTTATATCATTATCATCCAGTCTATATTAGCAGCAGACGCAGTACGGTAGTCCACGGCTGTAGCTACCTCTGTGTCGGCAGTCGCTCGTCCATCCATAATTGTATACCACCTACCTGTGGTGTTGTTTTTTTTTCTATCTTCTTGATATTACTAGTAGCTTACTTTAGGAGTCTGCAGTGCTGCTGACAGTGTCCAGCAGGTCCGTCATTATATAATATATACCTGTCCGGCTGCAGTAGTGATATATATATATTTTTTATATCATTATCATCCAGTCTATATTAGCAGCAGACGCAGTACGGTAGTCCACGGCTGTAGCTACCTCTGTGTCGGCAGTCGCTCGTCCATCCATAATTGTATACCACCTACCTGTGGTGTTTTTTTTTTTCTATCTTCTTGATACTACTAGTAGCTTACTTTAGGAGTCTGCAGTGCTGCTGACAGTGTCCAGCAGGTCCGTCATTATATAATATATACCTGCCCGGCTGCAGTAGTGATATATATATATTTTTTATATCATTATCATCCAGTCTATATTAGCAGCAGACGCAGTACGGTAGTCCACGGCTGTAGCTACCTCTGTGTCGGCAGTCGCTCGTCCATCCATAATTGTATACCACCTACCTGTGGTGTTTTTTTTTTTTCTATCTTCTTGATACTACTAGTAGCTTACTTTAGGAGTCTGCAGTGCTGCTGACAGTGTCCAGCAGGTCCGTCATTATATAATATATACCTGTCCGGCTGCAGTAGTGATATATATATATTTTTTATATCATTATCATCCAGTCTATATTAGCAGCAGACGCAGTACGGTAGTCCACGGCTGTAGCTACCTCTGTGTCGGCAGTCGCTCGTCCATCCATAAGTATACTAGTATCCATCCATCTCCATTGTTTACCTGAGGTGCCTTTTAGTTGTGCCTATTAAAATATGGAGAACAAAAATGTTGAGGTTCCAAAAATAGGGAAAGATCAAGATCGACTTCCACCTCGTGCTGAAGCTGCTGCCACTAGTCATGGCCGAGACGATGAAATGCCAGCAACGTCGTCTGCCAAGGCCGATGCCCAATGTCATAGTACAGAGCATGTAAAATCCAAAACACCAAATATCAGTAAAAAAAGGACTCAAAAATCTAAAATAAAATTGTTAGAGGAGAAGCGTAAACTTGCCAATATGCCATTTACCACACGGAGTGGCAAGGAACGGCTGAGGCCCTGGCCTATGTTCATGGCTAGTGGTTCAGCTTCACATGAGGATGGAAGCACTCAGCCTCTCGCTAGAAAAATTAAAAGACTCAAGCTGGCAAAAGCACCGCAAAGAACTGTGCGTTCTTCGAAATCACAAATCCACAAGGAGAGTCCAATTGTGTCGTTTGCGATGCCTGACCTTCCCAACACTGGACGTGAAGAGCATGCGCCTTCCACCATTTGCACGCCCCCTGCAAGTGCTGGAAGGAGCACCCGCAGTCCAGTTCCTGATAGTCAGATTGAAGATGTCAGTGTTGAAGTACACCAGGATGAGGAGGATATGGGTGTTGCTGGCGCTGGGGAGGAAATTGACCAGGAGGATTCTTTTTTTGTATAATCTGTTTTTATTGTAACAATATAGACTTACAACAAGTTGTAAATATAACTGGGTATCAATCAATGGCAAAATGGTATGACGACATGAGCGTATACAGATCGATAGTCACATGTTCTGTACAGTTGTAGTCCACATTAACATTTTGGTTTAAGAAAACATAATAATGGATAGGTATGTAGCAAGAAGAAGAAAAAGAAAAGAGAAGAGAAACTTCAAAAGATTGGGGTGACTGAACCGAGTATGTTAAGCAAAGGAGAATAAGACATGTGCCGTGATTCAAGAGTTAGGCTTATTCATCCAAGACCCTATTACCAATTGAGCCAAGAGTTGGTTCCCGTCCTCTACTCTATTTTGTGGAGGAGATGTAAGTCTTATATGATTCGGATGTCTTGTAGTCTATCCAAGGCCACCATATAGCAGTAAATTCCGAGCGCCTGTCTCCCGCGCTCATTAATACATCTTCCATGTTCATGTAGTAATCTAATCTGGAGAACCAGGTGTTCCTTGTGGGGGGGTTGACAGATTTCCACATTGTGGGGATCACTGCTCGTGCGGCATTGCCCAGGTGTCGTATTAACGATGACTTGTAGGTAGAGATTGGGGTAGTGGAATGATTTAGTAGCCAAAAGGCTGGGTCAGACGGGACGGAAGTATGTAGAATGGTGTTGGAGGTTGAGATTACATCATCCCAGTAATTTTTGATAAGGGGACAGGTCCACCAGATGTGTAGCAGAGAACCTAGGTCCCTACGACATCTCCAGCAGGTAGGTGAGATGGATGGGGATATTACATGTAAGAGAGTGGGGTGTCTGTACCACCTCATTAGGATCTTATATTGCGTTTCTCTGACTTGGATACAGATGGAGCTCTTATGGGTTTTAAGAAAGATAGAGTCCCATTCCCTATCCGAGAGTGAGATGTTTAGATCTCTTTCCCACTTTTGAATAAAATGAGGAGGCATCAGGGAGTCAGACGCACATAGGAGTTTATATAGGGTGGAAACAGTGTGTATTGGATTCATAGGGGCCACACACATTTTTTCAAACGCGGTCAGCTCCCTTGATGCCTCACGGTATGCATTATTTGTATGTAGGAAGTGACGAATCTGTAGGAATTTCCAGAAATCTCTCTGTGGGATCTCCCATTTCTCTCGTACCTCCGAGAACTGTTTAACCCCGGATGGGTGGACCAACTGTCCTACTCTAAAGAGTCCCTCCAACGCCCAGTTTTGATAATATCCTAATGAGAGGCCCGGTGGGAAGGTCGGATTACTCAGAAAAGAGGTGAGGGGGCCAAAGACAGAAGAGATACACGATCTTCGTCGTATCTTCTTCCAAAAAGAAAGTGTAGGAGAAATGGTCGGATGCGTATGTTGTAATTTGGGCAAGGTCGGGAGCCATGGGAAGATTTCCGGGAACAGTTGCACGCATGAACCTTCTAAGACCACCCACTGTTTAATCTCCCGACTCCTGGTCCAATCCAAGACTCTGTTCAGGATAATTGCTTGGTAGTAAATTTCAATGTCTGGTAATAGGAAGCCCCCTTTCTGGGGAGGTCGAGTCAGGATTGACCTTTTGATTCTGGGTCTCTTACGACGCCATATAAATTGCTGGATCAAAGATCTCACGGTCCGGAACCAAGAGTCGGGGATCTGAATCGGTAAGGTCTGAAGAAGGTAAAGTAGTTTGGGTAGCGTGTTCATCTTTACAACATTGATTCTACCAAGCCATGAAAGATTATGATATTGCCATCTGCAATAGTCGTTTCTAATGGCTTGGAGAATGGGGTGGAAGTTCAAGGACAGTAAACGTGAGGAGTCGCTGGATAGCTGTACTCCCAGGTATGTAATGTGGGAGTCCCTCCACTGAAAAGGAAACGTAGTTTTCAAGCCCGTTAAGACCGAATGGGGAGTTGAGATGTGAAGAGCATAGGATTTGGATGTGTTGATTTTAAAACCTGATAGTGAGCTGAAAATGTCTAACTCGCTCATCAGGTTGGGGAGTGAGTGTGCGGGGTCTGTGACTGTCGCCAGCAGATCGTCTGCAAATAGAGCAAGTTTATAATCTATATCCCCTACTTGTAGTCCCTTAATCTTGTCATTAGCCCTAATTGCCCTGGCCAGGGCTTCAATACAAAGGACAAAGATCAGGGGGGATAAAGGACAGCCCTGTCTTGTTCCATTACTAATTAGAAAGTTATCAGAGAGAGTCCCGTTAACCCGTACCTTTGCTGATGGTTGTGTATACAAAGATAGTATTCTATGGAGAGCTCGTGGGCCCAACCCGATGTGCTCCAGCACCGCTCTCATGAAATCCCAATTTACCCTGTCAAAGGCCTTTTCGGCATCTGTGGACAGTAGTACAGTAGATATCTTACTGCTGGAGGCCAAATGGATTAGGTTAAGGAGTTTAGTCGTGTTATCCTTCGCTTCCCGACCGGGTACGAAACCCACTTGGTCGTTATGGACGAGCGACGGGAGAAATTCATTCAGTCTAAGAGCCATTAGTTTCGCGAAGAATTTGAGGTCTATATTAAGCAAGGAAATTGGCCTGTAGCTAGAGCACACTGAGGGGTCTTTTCCTTGTTTAGGAATCACCGTAATATGGGCCTCAAGTGATTGTCTAGAGAAGTGGGTCTCGGCGGATATGGAGTTAAAGGCCTGCAATAATTTGGGAGCTAGTATTTCTTTAAACATCTTATAGTAGGTGGCTGTGAAGCCATCTGGGCCCGGACTTTTACGTAGGGGAGCGATAGAGATGACATGGTCCACCTCGGCCAAAGCAAAAGGTGTTTCTAAAGATTTCTGGGCAGATTTTGATAGTTGAGGAAATGCCACATCGGCTAGATATTTCCTGGCTCTTAACATATTGGAGAGAGGGTCGTGGGCCTGGGAAGGGTTACCCAGGTTATATAGGGTGTTATAGTAGCTTTTAAAGCATGCTGCTATCTCTGGGGATTTAAAGCATGTGGAGCCCGTGTTGTTTTTCATTGATGGGATGAAGGAGGCCAATCTCTGGGTTCTAAGTGCCTGGGCCAAGAGCCTGCCTGGTTTATTCCCCCACTTATAATATTTACTATTACATCTACGCAGGGAGGCTTGGGTTTTGTTATTGAGGATTATTCGGAGTTGTGCTCGGGCCGCGGATAGTTCCATTAAGTCCGATGGTGTCAGGGAGGATTTGTGGCGGGTTTCTAAGGTGTGAATTTTGTGTAGTAATGTAGTGATCAAGGCCTGACTGTTTTTCTTCACAAACGAACCTAGTTGGATCAGTTTACCCCGTATAACACATTTGTGGGCCTCCCAAATCGTAATCTCGGATACTTCTCCTGTGTCATTGATATCAAAGTACTCGGACAATGTCTTATCCAATTCTGATTTACAATATGCATCGTATAGGAGCGATTCATTAAGGCGCCAGGTCCATGGACCGAGAGCACGAGATGGGGCCGATAGGGACAGGGATACTGGGGCATGGTCTGACCACGTGATGGATCCAATTGAGGCATCTACAATTAGGGGGAGGTGTCTATGGCTTAAGAACATGTAGTCTAGGCGTGAATAGACCTGATGTGGGTGTGAGAAAAAGGAAAAATCTCTGTCAGTGGGATGTGTGACCCGCCAGGTATCAGCAAATTGAAGTTCGTGGAAGATCTTTCTGACCTGTCTATGTTTGTGTTCAGAAAATCTAGGGGCTGGGGGAGAGGTGTCGACAGAAGGGTCCATGGACCAGTTGAGGTCGCCTCCCAAAACCACTATGCCCATCTCTAAGGCTTCAATCCGAGGTAGAAAGGATCGAAAAAAGGGGAGTTGCCCTTGATTTGGAGCGTAAAGGGATATGAGGGTGTATGCCTGGGAAAATATATTACATTGGACTACCAATAACCTCCCTGGGACAAGCTTATGGACCGAGACATTAGACACCTGGAGGGCCTTGGAAAATATTATAGCGACTCCCTTAGATTTACCTTCAGGGTTGTTGGAGTAGAAAGCCAGGGGATATTTTTGATTTACCAAGGAAGGGCCCCGAGCAGAGATCTTAAAATGTGTCTCCTGAATTAGAGCCACATCCACTCCGTCAGATCGTAGTGTCCGAAGTAAGTGGGATCTTTTCTCGGGGGTGTTGAGACCCTTTGCATTAATCGAGGTGAATTTGATTACACCTGGAAGAGACATCACATTATATCATAGCACAATGAAGCGTAACACTCGGACAGTTCACCAGAAGAAATAGAAAAACAATGAGAAGAAGAAGAGTGAAGAAAAGAGCAGGTTACAAGTAATAGAAACATCGTAAACATAATAACATCCGCAATGGGGAAGCAGGTAGGTATTTTAACCAGCATCCCCATGGGGCACAATGGCCGTATGCGGGATCGGGGTAAGGGAGTCACCCTTACAGGCACTTTCTTTAAACTTAAGTATTGTAATAGTGCAATTCTAACTTAGTAAAACTTATAATGACTGATAACATTAATAGGTAGAAACAAGTAATCATCTTCTGCCAATGTCCCATCGCTGAATTCCGGGGCTGCAAATGAGACCGGGGGGGAGGGGGAGGGAGGAAAGGGGGACACAGTAAGACAAGGTCAAAATGGCACTAGGCCGCGAGTAACGTGTCTCACCCGGTGTCTCACAGTCCAGACATTCAATCCGCCTAGGGAAATCAGCAGGGCTCATTCAGCAGAGTAATGAAAATCAGCTTCTTCAGGTGGGGGGGTGATCTTGGCGTGCAGGAAGTGGTTTTGAGGGTGTCTTTTGAGGACTGCCGACCACTTGCCATGACTCTCCCCCTCTCGAAGGCTGTGGTGGTTGTAGATCCGGGGGGGTGAAGTCCCAGTCCGGGACCTTTAAGGGTGGGAGACCGAGTCCTGAGCAGAAAGTAGGAAGGTCAGATGTGGTGTGGAGTGAATATATCTTGCCTGAGGAGGATACCTGTAGGCTGAAAGGGAAGCCCCATCTATATTTCAGCTGTCGCTTGCGTAGTTCTTCCGTCAGGGGGCGAAGAATCTTCCTTTGTTGCAGGGTATGCCAGGAGAGATCTTGAAAGACGGAGATAGGGTCACCGTTGTGTTTCAAGTCGTCAATATGTCGTGCTTTGTTCATGATTTCTTCCTTCTGGGAATAGTAATGTAGACGACATATGACATCTCGGGGACGATCTGAGGGAAGTCCCCTTGGTTTTAGGGCGCGATGGGCTCTATCAAATGTTATGGCGGTAGTTGGGTCTTTGCCCAGAATTGTGTTAAAAATTGTCGTCAGAGCATCCACTATGCCCGTCTGGGGGACCTCCTCTGGGATGCCTCTCACCCGAATATTATTCCTCCTCCCTCTGTTATCCAAATCCAATACGCGGGATCGTAGCGATCTGATCTCATCTGATTGGGATTTGATAACGTCTGTTAAGGATCCCAGAAAATTATCGGTGGAGTCTCGGTGTTCTTCCAGCGAGTTTACTCTATCAGAAAGCTGGGAAATCTCTTGTTTGATTGATGCCAGCTCTTTTCGTATGGTATCTTGGATATCCTTCTTTGTTGGGAGTGTTTTCATATATTGCAGGATATCTTGAAGAGCGGTGTCGCTGTGTGTGTGTGAGGTGGGCTGTTCCATCATTGACGGGGAAGCAGAGGAAGCAGAATGACAGGATGAGGGGCTGGAGGGAGAAAGGTTTTCAGATAGCCTTGCAGGTGTAGATTGTAGGAACGATCTCATTCCCGGTTGGGTCGCGGTCTCTTTAGGTTGTGCGGTGTTGCCTTTCTTTTTCCCGGATCTAACCATGCTTATAAATGATTGGATGTATACTTAATTGCAGAAGATGTCATGAGTATAGATTTAGAATTGCTTGGTGCGCTATGAAGTGCCTATAGCATGATGACTCCCAATGGAATGGCACTAGCACGTCATTAGTTGGTGATCATTGTTTCGGTAGCAGGCACATGGTGGGCCTCACATCTCGCTTCTTCGGTAATGTAGAGGTAGATATAAGGCATCTGCAATGTCGATTCCCAGGGAGCGACCTACTTCCCTTAAAGACTCTATCAGTGAAGTATAAAAGGGATTTAAATGACTTATGTATAACTCTGTATATGAATAGGCCACTAGAGGGTGCTCCAGCTCAAGATATGGGTCTCAGAAGGCACTGTCACTGGGAATTAGGCCCTAAGCCCACTGATCTTCAATAAGTATAATATCATTTATAATGATTGCTGATATTTATCAGGTGTTAGGTCTGCCACAGGTGGAGAGGGATCCTACGGCTGCGGAAGGTGATTGAAGGCGAATATTTTGGGGCCCGCCGTGTCTTCGTTCCGGTCCCGGAACTCGCGGCCGGGCTTCCTCCAAACTTCAGTCCCCTGCCTACGGATGCGGGGAGTGGAGGCCTCGGGTGACGAGCTCTAGTTAAGTGCCTCTTTGGCGTAAATATAGCGGGCGGGGGAGGCACAATGAATGCCGCTGAGCCGCCGGGGGACTAGGGACTGGCAGGCCAGTAAAGAACCTACCAGCCGTCGTCTCCGTCTGGCCCGCGGGTATCCTGGACCTCCGTCACCGCCGTCGCACCTCTATTGCGAGGATCAGAGGGGCCTGCGTCCTCACGTCCCGCGGTCTCCCTCTACTCTTGCCTCTGTCTCTCGCTGTGGGCAAATGCAGGCTTCGTCTCTGGGTCCCCAAGCAGGGGTGTGCCACTCGGCCGAGTGTCGACACCGCTCCAGGGGGGAATCCCCACTTTTGTCCCCGGCCTCCTATGGAGGGGCAGGCCGCACCTGTGTGTGACAGTAGGGCGTGAGTGGGCGCTGAGGGAAACAAATAGCGTGTGGATGATGACTGCCCCACCGGGGCCTCCGCCTCGTGTAGCAGGGAGAGGTCTCCCGGGGCGGCGCAGCCCAGGGCCGAGGGGAGAGCTCCAGCGTCTGTAGAATGTAGGGGGGAGCGGGTGCTGCCAGCCGCTAACTAAGTCGCTGGGCGGTCCGCTTAGCAGAGCGCTCAGTACTGCGCTGCAGGGCCGTGGATAGAACAGCGGGGTCACGTGGGTTGCGGCCGTCAAGGACCGTCACTTCAGTCACAGCCCGAGCTCCGTGCGTGGAGTGGACTTACCCTCGGATGCCGGACCCGTCCTTTGCTCCTCAGCCGAGGCTTGGTGAGTCCGGGTGGTGTTATGAGAACCGCCGGGCGCCCTCACGCAGCGGAGGTCTACTTTCGGGTGAATCGATCCGGGCTCTCCTTCAACTTTAGGCCCCGGCTTCTATCCGGGGAGAAGGCCGCAATCCGCAGAAGTGCTTAAAAGCACTTCTCGACTCCGCGGGACTCCCCAGATTGTGGTAGCCGGGTAAAGGGGTTTGCTGGGTTGCCTCTTGGCCGTATATGGGCTAGGTAGAGGGTTTTTAAAGGCTCTGATTTGTGTGTTCACCAGAGGAGCTGAAGTGAAACACAGCCACCTTCCTTGCTAGCCAAACCACGCCCCGACCAGGAGGATTCTGATGGTGAGGTGGTTTGTTTAAGTCAGGCACCCGGGGAGACACCTGTTGTCCGTGGGAGGAATAGGGCCATTGACATGCCTGGTGAAAATACCAAAAAAATCAGCTCTTCGGTGTGGAAGTATTTCAACAGAAATGCGGACAACATTTGTCAAGCCGTGTGTTGCCTTTGTCAAGCTGTAATAAGTAGGGGTAAGGACGTTAACCACCTCGGAACATCCTCCCTTATACGTCACCTGCAGCACATTCATCATAAGTCAGTGACAAGTTCAAAAACTTTGGGCGACAGCGGAAGCAGTCCACTGACCAGTAAATCCCTTCCTCTTGTAACCAAGCTCACGCAAACCACCCCACCAACTCCCTCAGTGTCAATTTCCTCCTTCCCCAGGAATGCCAATAGTCCTGCAGGCCATGTCACTGGCAATTCTGACGAGTCCTCTCCTGCCTGGGATTCCTCCGATGCATCCTTGCGTGTAACGCCTACTGCTGCTGGCACTGCTGTTGTTGCTGCTGGGAGTCGATGGTCATCCCAGAGGGGAAGTCGTACTCGTAAGACCACTTTTACTACTTCCACCAAGCAATTGACTGTCCAACAGTCCTTTGCGAGGAAGATGAAATATCACAGCAGTCATCCTGCTGCAAAGCGGATAACTGAGGCCTTGGCATCCTGGGCGGTGAGAAACGTGGTTCCGGTATCCATCATTACTGCAGAGCCAACTAGAGACTTGTTGGAGGTACTGTGTCCCCGGTACCAAATACCATCTAGGTTCCATTTCTCTAGGCAGGCGATACCGAAAATGTACACAGACCTCAGAAAAAGACTCACCAGTGTCCTAAAAAATGCAGTTGTACCCAATGTCCACTTAACCACGGACATGTGGACAAGTGGAGCAGGGCAGGCTCAGGACTATATGACTGTGACAGCCCACTGGGTAGATGTATGGACTCCCGCCGCAAGAACAGCAGCGGCGGCACCAGTAGCAGCATCTCGCAAACGCCAACTCTTTCCTAGGCAGGCTACGCTTTGTATCACCGCTTTCCAGAATACGCACACAGCTAAAAACCTCTTACGGCAACTGAGGAAGATCATCGCAGAATGGCTTACCCCAATTGGACTCTCCTGTGGATTTGTGGCATCGGACAACGCCAGCAATATTGTGTGTGCATTAAATCTGGGCAAATTCCAGCACGTCCCATGTTTTGCACATACCTTGAATTTGGTGGTGCAGAATTATTTAAAAAACGAGAGGGGCGTGCAAGAGATGCTGTCGGTGGCCAGAAGAATTGCGGGACACTTTCGGCGTACAGGCACCACGTACAGAAGACTGGAGCACCACCAAAAACGCCTGAACCTGCCCTGCCATCATCTGAAGCAAGAAGTGGTAACGAGGTGGAATTCAACCCTCTATATGCTTCAGAGGTTGGAGGAGCAGCAAAAGGCCATTCAAGCCTATACAACTGAGCACGATATAGGAGGTGGAATGCACCTGTCTCAAGCGCAGTGGAGAATGATTTCAACGTTGTGCAAGGTTCTGCAACCTTTTGAACTTGCCACACGTGAAGTCAGTTCAGACACTGCCAGCCTGAGTCAGGTCATTCCCCTCATCAGGCTTTTGCAGAAGAAGCTGGAGACATTGAAGGAGGAGCTAACACAGAGCGATTCCGCTAGGCATGTGGGACTTGTGGATGGAGCCCTTAATTCGCTTAACAAGGATTCACGGGTGGTCAATCTGTTGAAATCAGAGCACTACATTTTGGCCACCGTGCTCGATCCTAGATTTAAAACCTACCTTGGATCTCTCTTTCCGGCAGACACAAGTCTGCTGGGGTTCAAAGAACTGCTGGTGACAAAATTGTCAAGTCAAGCGGAACGCGACCTGTCAACATCTCCTCCTTCACATTCTCCCGCAACTGGGGGTGCGAGGAAAAGGCTCAGAATTCCGAGCCCACCCGCTGGCGGTGATGCAGGGCAGTCTGGAGCGACTGCTGATGCTGACATCTGGTCCGGACTGAAGGACCTGACAACGATTACGGACATGTCGTCTACTGTCACTGCATATGATTCTCTCCCCATTGAAAGAATGGTGGAGGATTATATGAGTGACCGCATCCAAGTAGGCACGTCAGACAGTCCGTACTTATACTGGCAGGAAAAAGAGGCAATTTGGAGGCCCTTGCACAAACTGGCTTTATTCTACCTAAGTTGCCCTCCCACAAGTGTGTACTCCGAGAGAGTGTTTAGTGCCGCCGCTCACCTTGTCAGCAATCGGCGTACGAGGTTACATCCAGAAAATGTGGAGAAGATGATGTTCATTAAAATTAATTATAATCAATTCCTCCGTGGAGACATTGACCAGCAGCAATTGCCTCCACAAAGTACACAGGGAGCTGAGATGGTGGATTCCAGTGGGGACAAATTGATAATCTGTGAGGAGGGGGATGTACACGGTGATATATCGGAGGATGATGATGAGGTGGACATCTTGCCTCTGTAGAGCCAGTTTGTGCAAGGAGAGATTAATTGCTTCTTTTTTGGTGGGGGTCCAAACCAACCCGTCATTTCAGTCACAGTCGTGTGGCAGACCCTGTCACTGAAATGATGGGTTGGTTAAAGTGTGCATGTCCTGTTTATACAACATAAGGGTGGGTGGGAGGGCCCAAGGACAATTCCATCTTGCACCTCTTTTTTCTTTCATTTTTCTTTGCGTCATGTGCTGTTTGGGGGGTGTTTTTTGGAAGGGCCATCCTGCGTGACACTGCAGTGCCACTTCTAGATGGGCCAGGTGTTTGTGTCGGCCACTAGGGTCGCTTAGCTTACTCACACAGCTACCTCATTGCGCCTCTTTTTTTCTTTGCGTCATGTGCTGTTTGGGGGGTGTCTTTTGGAAGGGCCATCCTGCGTGACACTGCAGTGACACTCCTAGATGGGCCAGGTGTTTGTGTCGGCCACTTGGGTCGCTTATCTTAGTCACACAGCTACCTCATTGCGCCTCTTTTTTTTCTTCTTTGCGTCATGTGCTGCTGTTTGGGGAGTGTTTTTTGGAAGGGCCATCCTGCGTGACACTGCAGTGCCACTCCTAGATGGGCCAGGTGTTTGTGTCGGCCACTAGGGTCGCTTAGCTTACTCACACAGCTACCTCATTGCGCCTCTTTTTTTCTTTGCGTCATGTGCTGTTTGGGGAGTGTTTTTTGGAAGGGCCATCCTGCGTGACACTGCAGTGCCACTCCTAGATGGGCCAGGTGTTTGTGTCGGCCACTAGGGTCGCTTAGCTTACTCACACAGCTACCTCATTGCGCCTCTTTTTTTCTTTGCGTCATGTGCTGTTTGGGGAGTGTTTTTTGGAAGGGCCATCCTGCGTGACACTGCAGTGCCACTCCTAGATGGGCCAGGTGTTTGTGTCGGCCACTAGGGTCGCTTAGCTTACTCACACAGCTACCTCATTGCGCCTCTTTTTTTCTTTGCGTCATGTGCTGTTTGGGGAGTGTTTTTTGGAAGGGCCATCCTGCGTGACACTGCAGTGCCACTCCTAGATGGGCCAGGTGTTTGTGTCGGCCACTTGGGTCGCTTAGCTTAGCCATCCAGCGACCTCGGTGCAAATTTTAGGACTAAAAATAATATTGTGAGGTGTGAGGTGTTCAGAATAGACTGAAAATGAGTGGAAATTATGGTTATTGAGGTTATTAATACTTTGGGATCAAAATGACCCCCAAATTCTATGATTTAAGCTGTTTTTTAGGGTTTTTTGAAAAAAACACCCGAATCCAAAACACACCCGAATCCGACAAAAAAAATTCGGTGAGGTTTTGCCAAAACGCGTTCGAACCCAAAACACGGCCGCGGAACTGAACCCAAAACCAAAACACAAAACCCGAAAAATTTCCGGTGCTCATCACTACTTTTAACCCGGGTTGCTCGGCCCGGGTTATTCACTTTGACTCTTTCACACTGCACCTTGACCCGGGTCAACCCCGCAATAATCCGGTTTATTTTGGCAATGTGAAAGGGGTATTAGCTCTTGAAAGTTTGATACATTTCTTCAGAGAGACTTATATAGCATAGAGAATGTTTACCTCTAGTCTTTTATAATTCACTGTACTTGCCAGAGGAGCTGTCCAGCTCTTTTGAGCCTTACGCTACTTCCTACAATGAGGCACAAAAAAGGATGGCCATCAGCCACTGATGTTTAACAACCATAGATGGTTTGCCACTGATCGTCAATGATTTTGCTGTCAATGGCAGAGATCCAGTGGTATGGGGATATCCAAGGCTTTGTTCACTGTTGATTGAAAAAGCCTCCTTGGTATAATGGGGGATTGGTTACGGGATCCTGGCACTTAGAATGCCGGCGGTCACATGACGACAGGCATCCCGATGCTCAGAATTCCGGAACCTGGAGGGTAAGTATACTAACCCTCTCCCCACCTTAACCCTCCCTTCTTGCAGCCTAAGTTTCCTCCCAGCAGCCTAACCCTAACCCTCCCTGGCATACTTATGTTCAGGATGTCAGCTGTCGAGATTCCGGAGCCGGTCTCCTGCCCCCTAGGAGTTTTGATTAGATTTGCCACTATCCCACACCTGAATAGTGGGAGGAGCAGTAACCCCTGTAAAAACAACAATTTCCCTCTGACTTCAAGGATGACATTTTAAGTGACCTGGTAGGCATTTTAATCGTTTTGCCATTGTGTGGCGAGCCAGTGCTTCAGATTTGCCATACTAAATTTGGCATACTGAAAATTATACATATTTATCAAATAAAAATTTGAGATGTAGAGAAATGCCTCAACAAGCAACTTTTGCTGGAATTAGTAGTATAGACTTCATAAAATTAATATATTGGTGATTGAAAACAAGATTACCCTAATCTTGTACTCATTCTATTATTAGGAAACTGGTGCTTGTGTTCCCACTTCATTTGTAAATAGTCACTGAAATACAGTAGATCTTATTGATTTTTGCACAAATTGAAAACAGAGGTTACTTGATTGACTCAGGAAGAAGTTCTGCTTTTTTCAGGTAAATAAGAAAGTTCATATTCTGCAACAGGCAAGTAAAACTCATATTGTGTACATGTCCAAATTCTACTATATCTCTCCCTGTTGCTAAATTATATTTACTGCTCAAAGTGTCTTTCAGTGAATACCCCATTTATTGTTTATTGTGACCCTTACAATGACAGTGCTTAAGGGCAATATGGTTGAAGTCTTGCTGGTTTGGAGCCATTCCTCATTAATGGATATACAGTACTGTATGTCTGTTAATTTGGTGTTTTATGGTTTATAAACCAAGATTTGAATGTCTAGGACCGGTCATGTGGTTTTATACAGTATATTACAAAGGGCCAAACATGTTCTACAGAAATAGTTAAAGCAATACTTTATCTTGAAGAGAACCTGTCACATTTTAGATAATTGTAATACTTAGTGCAAAACATTACAGTTTTAAAGCTTAGAAAACAGGATGTCCTGCATTATATGATTCTCTGTCTTCCTCCAGCTTTCTTGTCTTGCAAACACTCTGCCCTAGAGGATGAGGATGCACCTAATTCCTTGTTCCCCCCATGTGCATGAAACAAATGTACATACTGTAGGGCCTAATTCACTAAGGATTGCAATTGCAAAGCTGTTTGCTGCAGCTATGTAATTGCAATCCTTAGCAATGCGACTGCAGGAGAAGGTGCATAGCACCTCCTCCCTGCATGTGCAATGCAATCGCATCTGAGATGACCACTGTGACCATTGGTCCCTGTAAGCTTCTATAACAGGGAATTGGTGATGTTGCCCATAACAACCAATCAGATGCTGTCTATACACACCAGCATGGCCTGCAATGTAATAAAAAAATCCACATGTTAAAATAGGTGCGGAACATGCTGGGCTGTGTACTTCATACACATTTGGAGTGGCCTTGCCTCACCATTTAGTGTTTAGGCTCAGCCTCCTCAGACAGCGTATGTACATGTGCAGGTGAACTACATATCTCAGCATGTCCTGACTCAGTGATAAGATGCCTTAATACCTAAGCTGAGTCAGGGCCTGTTGTGTTTCAGATCATCATTTTCAGGGGCACATTTGGAGAACACATGTACGTGTACATAAATAAAAAGTACTTTACTAAAACATTTTTGTGTTACAAATGACTTACTCTCCCCCGATGGATGAGCAGCACCCTCTGCCTCCTCAGGGGCCTCAGCTGCCAACTCCGATGTCCAGGGGGAAGTAGGTTGGATGGGGGAAGTAGGTGGGATGGAGGATGGATGGGTGAGGAGGATTGAGAAGGGGGGTAAGAGTGAGGGGGGGTGAGAGGGGGATGGGGGTAAGAGTGAGAGGGGGGTGAGGGGTTGAGAGGGGGTTAAGAGTGAGAGGGGGGGTAAGAGTGAGAGGGGTCGGGGGGATGAGGGAGGGTAAGAGTGAGAGGGGTAGGGGGATTGAGAGGGGGGTTAGAGTGATAGGGGGAGGGGGGTTGAAAGTTGGAGGAAGAGGAGGAGTCTGAGGTGGAATGATGGGGTGATGGTTGTTGAGTGGGGAAGGGGGGGGTTGAGAGGGGGAGGAAGAGGAGGATGAGGCTTGATTGGGGTTGAGGGTCATCAGTGGGGGAGGCATCCTCATCTTCTCTTTCCTGCCTTTCTTATGATCCTGAAATGTGAAACACATACAAATGTGTAATTTTTTTTGGCGAGTAAATTTGTGACACCAGGGAAAATGTTTAAGATTATTATTTGTGTAATATATGTTCCCATTGTGTGCTTAGTCAGGTTTTTTGCTAATAAAAGTTGAACTAGCTTGGTCTGTTGGTTGAAAGAATAATTTTGACTTGTGCTTATGAATATCAGTTTTAGACTATTCTCATTCACACACACACACGGCACTTTCATTATAGCAAACATATATGCAAACTTACACTACCTATGACTATTGCAATTTTAATGTGAAGCATTGTGATTATACAGCTAGCTGAATTTCCATTATATATTTATGAAGGAACACACTCCCTGCACTCTTAAATTGTATGTCAATCCAAAGTCCCTACACATGGACCACTCCCACTGCATTCCCCAGTGTGTTCAGCAAAGGCCTACCCCCACACAGTCTCTAAGCATACAGTATAGGTCTTATGTGTACTAATGATGTTTTCTAATAATGTTAAGCATTTACATGCTAAAATACACACGCAAACAAAGGTATTGTGGATTACTCATGTTCGTGGATTTGCTTGTGCAGTTGCGCCAGCAACTCAGGCTTGCGGTGGCGGAGGTCAGACCACCGCCACTCGAGCTGGACAATGGTCCGTTTAGTGCGGAACCTCGCCCGCAGGACTCTGCGGACCTCCGCGTAGGCTGCACGCTTCCGAGAGTTCGGAATGTACAGGCCTACGCGGTGGTCCATGATGGCCGTAAATAGCCGCTGCTCCCTCATAGAAAAAGTTGCGGCACGCATGGTGCCAATGGCGTTTTAGTAAGAGGGGCTAATATTTATACTGTATGCTGACTGTTGATTGGTCAAACTGGTATGCTGACTGTTGATTGGTCAAACTGTGATGGCGTCACCTGTATAGATAAACTTTATTAATATAACTGGACATTAACAGTGGTGGTTTTTCCCCTGCGTACGCATAATGCACCCCACTGAAGAAGAAACAAATTAAGAAAATACTGTAAAATCACCCATAAATCTAACCACCTGCACCCAAAGCACAGCAAGGAACATGACCAAACTTACCAGCAATTATATAAATACTGTGGAGAACATTTGAATAAAGGAACACAATGTAAAGTACAATGAATGACAAGCCCACCACAACAGCTTAACAGAACATTAATTTCCTTGCTACCGTCGTTAAATAATGTTGCCCAATATACTAAAGCAACATACATGGATGTCAAAAATGACAAATAATTTAAAAAAACAAACAAAAACACTGGGCGTACACACTACAATAAATCGCACCATCCTAAGCGTATAAATGTGTTAGCAGAAACAACTCTTACCTGTCATGCCTTCACAACTGTAATACTAGTCTCTCTCCAGTGCACTCCACAGCAAACAACACCACTGAACTCCTGCATACACCCACAAACGCAGGCAGTATGGAGGCCCTTTAAATAGACAGTAATCAAAGTACGCCTAAACATTCTGTATGCATCACCTGTGCAATTTCCCGCACAAACATACATATGCAGGTATAAAAACTCTACACACATTCAGACGCACATGCCAACACCAATATGGCCACTGTAAACTAAATAGACGATGAGGTGGCAGAGCTGCAGGAGCAGATGCGGGTTATCGCAGCAAGAAGACTGGGGCTGCAGCGGAAACGACTCTGTGTAGCACAGGCCAGTGCAGAGGATGAGGGTGCAGGACCCAGTACTGCAGGACTCAGTACTCCAGCACCCCCATCTACTGACCCACAAACACAAGAGGCCCTGCCAGAGGAAGCTGGAAATCAAACTGAGGGAGATTCTGGCCTCACTACTCAAACCCAACCAAGCCAGGGCCAAAGTGAAGAGGAAGGTGGTGAAACTTTGCAGGAAGATGCACCACAGGCACCAAGCAAAAAGAGAAAGCACCAGCCCCCATTTACGAAGAGGGAGTTAGCAATTTTGGTTCCATAAGCCATGCAGAAAATACATTATGGCAGTAAAAACATGGGTGCTGTGGCGAAAGACCGCATCTGGAGAGACATTACTGACCGCATAAATGAAGTGGGCTCAATAGACCGTACCCCAGCAGAAGTCCAAAGACGCTAAGTACATACTGACACACAATTGCATACACTATTTTAAAACCATCCAAGGAAAAATGTGAGGTTGACTATAGCAACCTAAACCATTACATGTGTTCAAAAATCAAACAAAACATTTATTGTTCTTTCTATTCTTCGCCTTTTCCCCAAAACAAACAACATATGTAGTTGGGCCGACTTCAAGTCCCGCCTGAAGGCAAAACAGTCTGCTGAGTGGAATGCTTCGAGGGCTACAGGGGGAGGACCACCCCCTGCCCCTGTGGAGTTTGACGTATGAGGAGGTGCGTGGGGTGTCCGATATGGACACAGACCTGCCTGATATGTTTGGCCCACATGACTTGCCCGGTAAGTTTTCTTACATATATATTAAAGTATTTTATGCCTCAGTTTAGAAGTTGATACAAATTTTTTCATGTTATTGTTGTCCCCTTTTGTATCGCATTAATATATCTGTTTTTCCCATAACACAGCACAGGAGGGGCAGCTTGGTGAGTCACAGGAGGGGCATCTTGCGGAGGCTGAGGCTGGGGGAAGTAGTGAGACCTCCAGTGTGGGGCCGGTTATTCCACCAGGCCAGCCACACACTGCCCCCCCCCCACCCGGCGATTTTGACAGAAATATTTAGTCATGGAGATCGGCTCAGCCAATTCCATGACGTGATGACCCGGGAGATACGCGAGATGTCCCTTCGGCTCACTGAGCATACCACCTGTGTTCGGCAAGGTATGGGCGAAATCAGGCAAGGTCAATCCAAGCTCACCTCCTCTGTCCAACATTTTGCAAACCGAGTTGGACAAGGTCTACAGGACATCGCTGCCCTTCTTTTCCACAGTGGCCCCTACCCCCACCCAGGAAGAAGAGCCCACTGGGCAGGGCCCTCGAAGGTCACTTTGCAGATCTACCAGTGACCAGCCACTTCAGGCGGGGCGAAAGAAGAAAAAGTAAAGTCTCTCCAGATGCGGACAAATTTCCCAGCACCCATGTTTATAATGTTCCCAAAATGTATTTCTCTGACGTCCTAAGTGGATGCTGGGGACTCCGTCAGGACCATGGGGAATAGCGGCTCCGCAGGAGACAGGGCACAAAATTAAAAGTTTGACCACTAGGTGGTGTGCACTGGCTCCTCCCCCTATGACCCTCCTCCAAGCCTCAGTTAGGTTTTTGTGCCCGGCCGAGAAGGGTGCAATCTAGGTGGCTCTCCTAAAGAGCTGCTTAGAATAAAAGTTTGTTAGGTTTTTTATTTTCAGTGAGTCCTGCTGGCAACAGGCTCACTGCAACGCGGGACTAAGGGGAGAAGGAGCGAACTCACCTGCGTGCAGGATGGATTGGCTTCTTAGGCTACTGGACACTAGCTCCAGAGGGACGATCACAGGTACAGCCTGGATGGGTCACCGGAGCCGCGCCGCCGGCCCCCTTACAGATGCTGAAGAGAGAAGAGGTCCAGAAATCGGCGGCTGAAGACTTCCCAGTCTTCTTAAGGTAGCGCACAGCACTGCAGCTGTGCGCCATTGCTCTCAGCACACTTCACACCGCGGTCACTGAGGGTGCAGGGCGCTGGGGGGGGGGGCGCCCTGGGCAGCAATGAAATTACCTTTACTGGCTAAAAATACATCACATATAGCCCCTGGGCTATATGGATGTATTTAACCCCTGCCAGGATTACAGAAAAAACCGGGAGAAGAGCCCGCCGTGAAGGGGGCGGGGCCTATCTCCTCAGCACACAGCGCCATTTTTCCCACACAGATCCGCTGGTGGGAAGGCTCCCAGGCTCTCCCCTGCACTGCACTACAGAAACAGGGTTAAAACAGAGGGGGGGCATTTTTTGGCGATATTATTATATATTAAGCTGCTATAAGGGAAAACACTTACTATAAGGTGGTCCCTGTATAATTATAGCGCTTTGGTGTGTGCTGGCAAACTCTCCCTCTGTCTCCCCAAAGGGCTAGTGGGGTCCTGTCCTCTATCAGAGCATTCCCTGTGTGTGTGCTGTGTGTCGGTACGTGTGTGTCGACAGGTATGAGGACGATGTTGGTGTGGAGGCGGAGCAATTGCCTGTAATGGGATGTCACCCCCTAGGGAGTCGACACCGGAATGGATGGCTTTATTTATGGAATTACGTGATAGTGTCAACACGCTACAAGGTCGGTTGACGATATGAGACGGCCGGCAAACCAATTAGTACCTGTCCAGGCGTCTCAAACACCATCAGGGGCTTTAAAACGCCCATTACCTCAGTCGGTCGACAGACACGGACACTGACTCCAGTGTCGACGGTGAAGAAACAAACGTATTTTCCAGTAGGGCCACACGTTACATAATCACGGCAATGAAGGAGGCGTTACATATTTCTGATACTACAAGTACCACAAAAATGGGTATTATGTGGGGTGTGAAAAAACTACCTGTAGTTTTTCCTGAAATCAGATGAATTGATTGAAGTGTGTGATGAAGCGTGGGTTACCCCCGATAGGAAGTTGCTAATTTCAGAGAAGTTATTGGCATTATACCCTTTCCCGCCAGAGGTTAGGGCGCGCTGGGAAACACCCTCTAGGGTAGATAAGGCGCTCACATGCTTATCAAAACAAGTGGCGTTACCGTCTCCTGATACGGCCGCCCTCAAAATCCAGCTGATAGGAGGCTGGAAAATACTCTAAAAAGTATATACACACATACTGATGTTATACTGCGACCAGCAATCGCCCCAGCATGGATGTGCAGTGCTGGGGGGGTTTGGTCGGAATCTCTGACTGGAAATATTGATACCCTGAATAGCTACAATATTTTATTGACTATAGAGCATTTAAAGGATGCATTTTCTTTATATGCGAGATGCACAGAGGGATATTTGCACTCTGGCATCAAGGGTAAGTGCGCTGTCCATTTCTGCCAGAAGAAGTTTATGGACGCGACAGTGGTCAGGTGATGCGGATTCCAAGCGGCATATGGAAGTTTGCCGTATAAAGGGGAGGAATTATTTGGGGTCGGTCTATCGGACTTGGTGGCCACGGCAACAGCCGGAAAATTCACCTTTTTTACCTCAGGTCACCTCCCAACAGAAAAAGACACCGTCTTTTCAGCCTCAGTCCTTTCGTTCTCATAAGAACAAGCGGGCAAAAGGCCATTCATATCTGCCCGAGGCAAAGGAAAGGGTAAGAGACTGCAGCAAGCAGCTCCTTCCCAGCACTCCCCCGCTTCTGAAAAGTCCTCAGCATGTCGCTGGGGTCTTACAAGCGGACTCAGGTCCGGTGGGGGGGTCGTCTCAAGAATTTCAGCGCGCAGTGGGCTCACTCGCAAGTCGACCCCTGGATCCTGCAGGTAGTATCACAGGGGTACAGATTGGAATTCGAGACGTCTCTTCCTCGCAGATTCCTGAAGTCTGCTTTACCAACATCTCCCTCCGACAGGGAGACGGTGTTGGAAGCTATTCACAAGCTGTATTCCCAGCAAGTAATAGTCAAGGTACCCCTACTACAACAAGGAAAGGGGTATTATTCCACGCTGTTTGTGGTACCGAAGCCGGACGGCTCGGTGAGACCTATTCTAAGTCTGAAATCTTTTGAACACTTACATACAAAGGTTCAAGTTCAAGATGAAATCACTCAGAGCAGTGATAGCGAATCTGGAAGAAGGGGACTTTATGGTGTCCTTGGACATCAAGGATGCTTACCTCCATGTCCCAAATTTGCCCTTCAAAACAAGGGTACCTCAGGTTCGTGGTACAAAACTGTCACTATCAGTTTCAGACGTTGCCGTTTGGATTGTCCACGGCACCCCGGGTCTTTACCAAGGTAATGGCCGAAATGATGATTCTTCTTCGAAGAAAAGGCGTATTAATTATCCCTTACTTGGACGATCTCCTGATAAGGGCAAGATCCAGAGAACAGTTAGAGGCCGGTGTAGCACTAACCCAAGTAGTGCTGCAACAGCACGGGTGGATTCTAAATTTTCCAAAATCCCAGCTGAGCCCGACGACACGTCTGCTGTTCCTAGGGATGATTCTGGACACAGTTCAGAAAAAGGTTTTTCTCCCGGAGGAGAAAGCCAGGGAGTTATCCGAGCTAGTCAGGAACCTCCTAAAACCAGGAAAAGTGTCAGTGCATCAATGCACAAGAGTCCTGGGTAAATGATGGCTTCTTACGAAGCGATTCCATTCGGCAGATCCCACGCAAGAACCTTTCAGTGGAATCTGCTGGACGAATGGTCCGGATCGCATCTTCAGATGCATCAGCGGATAGCCCCGTCTCCAAGGACAAGGGGGTCTCTTCTGTGGTGGTTGCAGAGTGCTCACCTTTTTGGAGGGCCGCAGATTCGGCATTCAGGACTGGGTCCTGGTGACCACGAATGCCAGCCTGAGAGGCTGGGGAGCAGTCACACAGGGAAGAAATTTCCAGGGAGTGTGGTCAAGCCTGGAGACTTCACTTCACATAAATATACTGGAGCTAAGGGCAATTTACAATGCTCTAAGCCTGGCAAGACCTCTGCTTCAGGGTCAGCCGGTGTTGAACCAGTAGGGCAACACCACGGCAGTTGCCCACGTAAACAGACAGGGCGACACAAGAAGCAGGAGGGCAATGGCAGAAGCTGCAAGGATTTTTCACTGGGCAGAAAATCATGTGATAGCACTGTCAGCAGTGTTCATTCCGGGAGTGGACAACTGGGAAGCAGACTTCCTCAGCAGACACGATCACCACCCGGGAGAGTGGGGACTTCATCCAGAAGTCTTCCACATGATTGTGAACCGTTGGGAAAAACCAAAGGTGGACATGATGGCGCCCCGCCTCAACAAAAAACTGGACAGGTATTGCGCCAGGTCAAGAGACCCTCAGGCAATAGCTGTGGACGCGTTGGTAACACCATGGGTGTACCAGTCAATGTATGTGTTCCCCCCTCTGCCTCTCATACCCAAGGTACTGAGAATTATAAGGCGAAGGGGAGTAAGAACGATACTCGTGGTTCCGGATTTGCCAAGAAAGACTTGGTACCCGGAACTTCAAGAGATGCGCACGGAGGATCCGTGCACTCTACCTCTAGACTTACCGCGGCTGCGTTTGACGGCATGGCGGTTGAACGCCGGATCCTGAAGGAGAGGGCTCCGACGGAGGAATTTCAACTGGGTCGATTCCTACATTTCCTGCAAACAGGATTGTCTATGGGCCTCAAATTGGGGTCCATTAAGGTTCAAAATTTCGGCCCTGTCGATTTTCTTCCAGAAAGAATTGGCTTCAGTTCCTGAAGTCCAAGCTTTTGTCAAAGGAGTACTACATATACAGCCCCGGTTGTGCCTCCAGTGGCACCGTGGGATCTCAATGTAGTTTTGGGATTCCTCAAATCCCATTGGTTGAGCCACTCAAATCGGTGGATTTGAAATATCTTACATGGAAAGTGACCATACTACTGGCCCTGGCTTCGGCCAGGAGAGTGTCAGAATTGGCGGCTTTTTCGTACAAAAACCATATCTGATTTTCCATTGGGACAGGGCAGAACTGCGGACGCGTCCTCAGTTTCTCCCTAAGGTGGTATCAGCGTTTCACCTGAACCAACCTATTGTAGTGCCTGCGGCTTCTAGCGACTTGGAGGACTACAAGTTGTTCGACGTTGTCAGAGCCTTAAAAATATATATATATATATATATATATATATATATATTTCAAGGACGGCTGGAGTCAGAAAGTCTGACTCGCTGTTTATACTGTATGCACCCAACAAGCTGGGTGTTCCTGCATCTAAGCAGACGATTGCTCGTTGGATTTGTAGCACAATTCAACTTGCGCATTCTGTGGCAGGGCCTGCCACAGCCAAAATCTGTAAATGCCCACTCCACAAGGAAGGTGGGCTCACCTTGGGCGGCTGCCCGAGGGGTCTCGGCATTACAACGCTTCCGAGCAGTTACGTGGTCAGGGGAGAACACGTTTGTAAAATTCTACAAATTTGATACCCTGGCTAAGGAGGACCTGGAGTTCTCTCATTCGGTGCTGCAGAGTCATCCGCACTCTCCCGCCCGTTTGGGAGCTTTGGTATAATCCCCATGGTCCTGACGGAGTCCCCAGCATCCACTTAGGACGTCAGAGAAAATAAGAATTTACTTACCGATAATTCTATTTCTCGTAGTCCGTAGTGGATGCTGGGCGCCCATCCCAAGTGCGGATTGTCTGCAATACTTGTACATAGTTATTGTTACAAAAATCGGGTTATTATTGTTGGAAGCCATCTTTTCAGAGGCTCCTCTGTTATCATGCTGTTAACTGGGTTCAGATCTCAAGTTGTACAGTGTGATTGGTGTGGCTGGTATGAGTCTTACCCGGGATTCAAAATCCTTCCTTATTGTGTACGCTCGTCCGGGCACAGTATCCTAACTGAGGCTTGGAGGAGGGTCATAGGGGGAGGAGCCAGTGCACACCACCTAGTGGTCAAACTTTTAATTTTGTGCCCTGTCTCCTGCGGAGCCGCTATTCCCCATGGTCCTGACGGAGTCCCCAGCATCCACTACGGACTACGAGAAATAGAATTATCGGTAAGTAAATTCTTATTTTTTGCTGGCTTGTGGGCCCAGAATGGCCAACTCCCTCATGCTAATTGGGGTTTGGTGGGTTCTCTTTTTGTTAGTAGCCTGTGAGGCATTCTCCTGTAAACTTTAGCCACCTTCCTCTTCATATCGTGCTGTGGCTAGTTGGGTTTGGGTAGTGTGCCCAGAATCTACCTCAGTTTGACCTACAGGAACCTCTGGCAGGGTATTGCCAGCTATTTCTTATATTGGGGCAGATGTATTAACCTGGAGAAGGCATAAGGAAGTGATAAACCAGTGATATGTGCAAGGTGATAAAGGCAACAGCCAATCAGATCCTAACTGTTAATTTACATATTGGAGCTAATTGGCTGGTGCCTTTATCACCTTGCACATATCACTGGTTTATCACTTCCTTATGCCTTCTCCAGGTTAATACATCTGCACCATTGTTTGCTGGCCAGTAGATGGGAGACCCTGACTACTGGCTTCTGTGTTTGAATTTTCTGCACTGGCATGTGTTTATTGCTATGGCATGTTTGCTTATTGTATTGGTGTAAGTAAATTTATATAGATTAGTAAAATTACTTTATTAACCTATTACTTGTGTGGATATTGTGTTTGTATTATTGTTTTTTTAAAAACATTTGCTTATTTTATTTGTATTACAAGTACAAATGCTAATATTATGTTTGGGGACAAAGCCCACAATCATTCCATATCTCATAGCTCTAAAGGCTTTGCATTCACAACTGTTTTCTGTTTCTCAATACACAATATATTGGCACGAAGCAGTTTGGTTACTAGGGGCAACAGACCATTGTTGAAAAAACAGACAAGTGAACCAAATCAGACTTTGCAATGTCTTAGGTATATCAGTATGACAAAGCATTACAGCTTAGCGTGCATTATGTGGGTAATATTGGTATATGAGTGACCAAACTAAGGATGTAATCTTGAAAACATGGCATGGTTGTGGGTTGCACTTTTAATTTCCATAAATTAGTGAAAACACTTAGCCAATATGTTCCACACGAAGCAACATATGGAACATAGCAAATACACATGTATTTTACAATAAGACACGTGTGATGTTTGTCAGGGTCTTTGATTTTGAAATGGGTTTGAAAAATAACATTTCCTAGGAGTTTAAATGCACATACCCAGAGGCGGAACTACCGCCAGTGCAACCAGTGCGTTGCACTGGGGCCCGCCACTGTCCAGGGGCCCAAAGCATGTAATGAGTCAAACTGACTCATTACATGCCGCTGTGTGCTGTGGGCAACCGCTGCCCGCAGCACACAGCCGCCCGGAGAGAGGGGAGAGGAGCGCAGCAGTACGGGGGAAGGAGGAGGAGGGAGGTGGAGGAGGGAGCCGCAGCAGCGCTTTGTTACTTGTTGAGGCGCTGCTGCTGCTGTCCCTCTGCTTCACTGTCTTCCGCCGCTGTGAAGCGCATCCCAGCATTCACAGCGGCGGAGAACAGCCTATAGTGAAGCAGAGGGACAGCAGCAGCAGCGCCTCCACCAATAACACAGCACTGCTGCGGCTCCCTCCTCCACCTCCCTCCTCCTCCTTCTCTCCTCCTCCTTCTCTCCTGCCCGGGATCTCTGCCAGAAGCTGCACCGAGGAGCCTGAGCCAGCGGAGAGGGTAAGTATAATTCTTTCTTTCTTTCTTTCTTTCTCTTTCTTTCTTTCTTTCTTTCTTTCTTTCTTTCTTTCTTTCTTTCTTTCTCTCTTTCTTTCTCTCTTTCTTTCTTTTTCTTTCTTCATGTGCAAAAAGGGGGACTGTCTGTCGTAATGTATAAAAAAGGGGGAACCTGCCTGCTGTGATGTGTAAAAAGGGGATGCTGTCTGCCGTAATGTGTAAAAAAGGGGGAATCTGCCTGCTGTAATGTGTAAAAAGGGGGACGCTGTCTGCCGTAATGTGTAACAAGGGCACGCTGTCTGCCGTTATGTGTAAAAAGGGGACGCTGTCTGCCGTTATGTGTAAAAAGGGGACGCTGTCTGCCGTTATGTGTGAAAAGGGGACGCTGTCTGCCGTTATGTGTAAAAAGGGGACGCTGTCTGCCGTTATGTGTAAAAAGTGCACGCTGTCTGCCGTTATGTGTAAAAAGGGGACGCTGTCTGCCATTATGTGTAAAAAGGGGACGCTGTCTGCCGTTATGTGTAAAAAGGGGACGCTGTCTGCCGTTATGTGTAAAAAGGGGACGCTGTCTGCCGTTATGTGTAAAAAGTGCACGCTGTCTGCCGCTATGTGTAAAAAGGGGGACGCTGTCTGCCACTATGTGTAAAAAGGGCACGCTGTCTGACGTTACGTGTAAAAAGGGGGACGCTGTCTGCCGTAATGTGTAAAAAGTGCAATCTGTCCGCCGTAAGGTGTAAAAGGATTTCTACCTGGCGTAGTGGTGCTACTGTGCGGCATAATTTGAATAATGGAGACTACTGTGCACCGTTTTATGAATTGGTATTACTTTGTGGCCACACCCCTTCCCCACGAAGCCACACCCCTCTGTTTTGCATGCAGGGGTAGGGCTCCAATGCCGTTTTTTGCACACAGTGCTAAAATGTCTAGTTACGGCACTGTTGCTAGGTATCCATTTCTCTGGCCCTGAGCAGGTCCCCCTCACCAGATCCTCTCCAGGGGTGAGGGGGTGGACTTGGATGGGATGGGATGTCGGGGGCCAACGCATTTTGTCGCACCTGGGCCCACCGCTCGCTAGTTCCGCCGCTGCACATACCGTCTGTGTGACTGACTCAGTTACAATTGCAGTGTTGAGCTATTAGCTGCTCACCAGCTGCTTTTTATTGGCAATTATTAGCTTGCTACGCCCTGTCAGCAACTTGTTGCACGAGATCGCATGCTTTAAGTAGCTGAAGACCTACTCCTGTGCTACGTTCGTGTTGCAAATGCTTGTTGTGTAGCAGCTACTATCAGCTTTGCAGCGATGCGGAAACCACACCTGCTATCCTTAGCACACTCCCACAGTAGACACCCACCATCACGCCCCTTTTCGCTAGCTAGCGAAGCCATGCACCGCCTTCAACACGCCTCTTTGTCGTTGGCCCACTGCGAACTCAAAAAGCGTTTGTATGTCTGCACATTCATCGCACGGGCCACTGTGCACATGCGCATTGTAGCTTTTGCGCGTGCGCATTGGGCATTTTCCCGCTGCTTGCGATGCGAAGATCTGCAGCAATCAACTCAGAATGAGGGCCATTAGCTGTATGTTAGGGGTCGTTGTCCTGCTGCAGATTAAATTTGGAGTCAATCCACTGATGGTGTTTCATGATGGATATGTACCTGCCTGTATTTCTCAGTATTGAGGACACCATTAATCCTGACCAAATCTCCAACTCCATTTGCTGAAATGCAGCCCCAAACTTGCAAGGGACCTCCACCATACTTCACAGTTGACTGCAAACACTCATTATTGTACCGCTCTCCAGCCATTCGGTAAACAAACTGCATTATCTTACAGCCAAATATTTCAAATTTTGACTCCCCAGGCCAGAGCACCTGCTGACATTTTCAGCACAGCAGTTCCTATGTTTTTGTGGATAGTTGAATTGCTTGGCCTTGTTTCGACTCAGCTTTGCATGGGAGACATGCACAGAAAGGGGTTGATAGAGAGGCACTTACTGTATGGGAAGAGGGAGAGACAGGTACACATCGTGAATGATGGGTATACATACAGGTTAGTAATATACTGGGGGCAGGGAAGGGGCGGCGACCAGGTCCAATCTACAAAACGAAGGTGTTATCTATGTTTTGTGGGAGTACCAAAGAGGTAAGTGTCTGTGTCTGGTGACGCACATTTACTGGCCTCGGCTGTGGATCTCAGACAGCCATCTGAGTAACCTAAAGATTACTCAGATGACCGTTGGTCCTGCGGAGAGATCCAATAGTGCGTCTTCAGGCACAGCAGTGGATCACGGAAGCACACAGGAGGCATCTACTGTATTTACATCAGACACTTCCTGCTGCATTTACAGGGCTGCCATAAGAACCTGTGCGGTCCAGGTCTAACAAAATAGGCAGTCCCCCTACCCCCCCCCCAAAAAAAATAATAATAATAATACCTAAATAAATAAATAAATCTTATTTTGCTATTGGATATGGTAGGATAGTTTGCCAAGGTCCCTCTTCAAAGACTCATATCATTGAAGAGGTGAATGTACTGTGCATTAATCCTGCCATTTTAGGAATTGGGTAAAAGCCGAAATGGTTAGGACCCCAGTACACCGGACTGAGTTGGCTCCCTGAAGTGACCTCTGCCACTGTGGAGCTTGTAGTGCACATCCCCGTCTGTCCCCATCTGGGTGATGTCCTGTCCAGGAGTGAGGGGTGTCTGTAACAACTGTCATCGGGGAGAAGGGGGAAGGAGAGATTACAGCCTCCCCTTATGGTCTGGGGACTGGCTTCCTGCAGGGACAGCTGTCACATTTACAGGGACAGTCGCAGAGAGCTCCACAGGGGTGCTGGTTCAGTCTTGTGTTTTTGGTTTTTACCCAATCCCACCATTTTATTGCATCTATACTGTACTTTGCAATGGGGGTAATTCTGAGTTGATCGCAGCAGGAACTTTGTTAAAAGTTGGGCAAAACCATGTGCACTGCAGGGGGGGGGGGAGGGGAGATATAACATGTGCAGAGAGAGTTAGATTTGGGTGGGTTATATTGTTTCTGTGCAGGGTAAATATTGGCTGCTTTATTTTTCCACTGCAATTTAGATTGCAGATTGAACACACCACACCCAAATCTAACTCTCTCTGCACATGTTATATCTGCCTCCCCCGCAGTGCATATGGTTTTGCCCAAATGCTAACAAAGTTCCTGCTGCGATCAACTCAGAATTACCCCCAATATACGTTATTTTATTTTACACTATTGGCATACAAAATCTTTTTAAATAGACCCCTTAATCACTTAATGCAGCCAAAGACTGACTAACCACTGTCCGTCCTCTGCTCCCTAGTTAAACAAATGTACCTTAGTCAGTCCATTTCCTCCAAAACACACACTGTTCAGCTTACTTCATAACTTCACAGCCCATCCTCTTCTCTCAGCTTTTCTTCTTCTTAAGGGCCCCATACACTAGAACGATAATGCCCGATTTCATCCGATTTCGACCTTTCGGGCTGATTAATCGGATGAAAAGTGGTAAATTGGATGTGTTTTACATCCTATCCGATCCGATGTGCGTTCCCCTGAGCATCCGATCGGAGCCCCTAGGTCGTTAGTGCTGCACTCAGGATATTTTGGATCCCACAGGCATGGCTGGGATCGCATACAATACATCATATGCAAAAGGACCGCATACAATGTATCGTATGTGATACTGCCACCCGGGAAGCTGCCGGGCGGTTCAAGGGAAATCGCCTCCGACTTCAGCCTCAGACATATCGTTGCAGTGTATGGGGCCCTTTACTATTTCTTTCACAGTATCTGGTTTTGCTCCTCTTTATCTTAGGGTAGTCTGTGCTGTCTGCACTGCATGGTTGTCTGCCTCCCAGCTCAACTACACTACACAGATGTTATGACGCTGCAGGCAGCAAAGCCAGGCGTAAAGTGCATAACATGGTGCTGATGGGCAAAAAAGGAGCAGCGGCGCTAGTTATGGCCCTGAGCAGGGGCACTGGTGTCGAGTGCAGGCCGATAAAAGCTGCCTGCTCCCCAGCTACTCTTCTTCAAGTTTCCACATAGTGTGGGCAGATGCGTGGCGTCATCATTATGTCACGTTGTGCCTTATAAACGGAGATCCATGCCCACCAAGCAGCCAGAGTGCATTATGGGAGGTGGAGCTGCTTGGAGCCTCCACCATGCCCCATATTTAAGTAAGCTAAAAATATGTATATATATATATATATATATATATATAAACACTTGTGTTGGGAGAGGTGGGTCAGGGGCATTCACATACAGTATAAGTAACAGTGTGAACACAAATCAGAAATGTTTCATAGGTGATGCAGTTAAAATGCTGGCTGGATCCCGGCGTTCAGGATACCAACGCAGGAATCACGACAGCTGGTATTTTACCGGCGGCTGGAGTCTTGTCACTTGCCCTGTTTTCCCACTCAGTTGGTTGGTCCATGCCACCAACCGAGTCAAAATAGAACCTGTAGTGAGTAAAGCGCAGTGATACTAACAGCCGGCATCCCATCTGCCAGTATATCATACCGGATCCCTTCATAGACCTACATCAGGTTTTGATGTATACATATTTTTATGCTTTCTCAGTATACTTATAGCTCAAAATACTACAGTAGGATTTTTTTTTATTACGAAGCATATTTATATGCCCATAAATGTTGCATTTTTACAGTAAAATCTAAATTACGCCCTACAGTGGATATAAAAATTATACACACCTTTATTGAATTTACAGGTTTTCTTTTACGTCCTAGAGGATGCTGGGGTTCACATTAGTACCATGGGGTATAGACGGGTCCACCAGGAGCCATTGGCACTTTAAGAGTTTGAGAGTGTGGGCTGGCTCCTCCCTCTATGCCCCTCCTACCAGACTCAGTTTAGAAACTGTGCCCGGAGGAGCTGGTCACAGCTAGGGGAGCTCTACAGAGCTTCTTTAGTAAAGTTTGTTTATAGAGTTTATTATTTTACTGGGAGGCTGCTGGCAACAGCCTCCCTGCTTCGTGGGACTAAGGGGGGAGTAGTGTCCGCCCTTCGGGGTCTGAGCCAGTATCTCCGCTGACAGGACACTGAGCTCCTGAGGGAATAGATCGTTCCCCGCCACAGGGGATCGCTCACCCCAGCAGCATGCCGCCACCCCCTTACAGAGCTGAAGATCAGTGGCGGGTGAGTAACCTAACAAGCGGGGGGCCGGTGTGAAGATGGTGGCAACAGGGTAGGAGCTCAGTACTAACTGCGCTCCGGAGGCTCAGCGGTACTTAGTGCGGCACTGTGAGGGGCGCCCTGAGCCAGCGCCTGAACCCTGCACTGGTTAGCAAGCCTTTCGAGGTCCGTGGATCTCACCCAGCATTTTACCTCAGGCCAGTATAATCTTTGTGAAGAGTGGGAAGACAGTGCCATTTTGGGGGCGGAGCTTCTCCTCAGAGTGGACCCAGCAGCGTTTCAGCACCATTTTCCTGCCTGCACAGCGCTGTCCAGGAAGAGCAAATCCCTCCACAGCAACTCCAGCTATCTCTCACGGTACCAGGGGGTTGTAGAAGTGTGTGTGTGTGGGGGGGCGGGGGGTGGAGAGACTGCATTAAGACTGTGTAAACTATCAAGGTGGACAGTCAGCGCTAGTAGGCATCTCCCTTTACATTGAAAGTGCTGTGTGTGGGTTGGCTCCAATCTCTGTGTCTCTCTTGCCATTCTTGGGGGTGAAACTCTGTCTGTCCGTCCGTGTGTGTGGAGTGTATGTGGTCTCCATTAAGCAATGTACTGGGACTCTGTGTCATATGCTGCAGAGGGTATGTTCTCTCAGGATGATCCCATTCCATGTAATCAGGATTGCACTGGTTTAGCGCAGATACCAGCAAGGGAGCCTGAGTGATTATCCTCAATCAAATCTATTATTTCTCAGATTTCAAATAGGGTTGCACAAAATGAATCTGCAACTCAGGCTTTATAGAACTCTATGGCAGTCTGGCCCAGTTCTGGCACCTCAAGGCTCCCCGCTGCATATTCACATAAACGTGCTCTTGCGCAGATCTTGCAGGATGATACGGATACTGATTCTGACACTGCAGATGGTGAAGGGGATGTGTTGCGGGGGACAGAATCTCTTGCTAAAGGGGTGCAGTTGATGATAGAGGCTATTAGAGATGTGTTGAATATTGCTGATACAACACCTGAGCAGGTTGAGGAGGCTTACTTCACTGAAAATAAGAAAGCCTCGCTAGCCTTCCCTGCATCGAAGGAATTAAAAAAGGCTTGGGAAAACCTGGATAAAAAATTCCAGATACCTAAAAGGATTCTGGTGGCATTTCCTTTCCCGTTAGAGGATAGAAAAAAAATGTGAAAACCCGCCGATTGTTGACGCGTCAGTATCCAGACTCTCAAAAAAGGTGGTTTTACCGGTTCCAGGATCTACCGCCTTGAAAGAGCTGGCTGATCGTAAAATTGATAATACGCTCAAATCCATGTACACGGCTTCTGGGGCAATACTACGTCCCACTATTGCCAGTGCTTGAATTGCCAAAGCTATAGTAAAGTGGTCAGGCACGTTACTTGAGGATTTGGATACAATGGATAAAAGTGATGTTGAATTGTTTTTACATAACATTCAGGATTCGGCAGGATTTCTGGTAGAATCCATAAAAGACCTGGGTTCCATGGCTGCGGGAATTTCTTCCATGTCTGTATCAGCTCGTCGAGTACCATGGTTGCGCCAGTGGTCTGCCGACATGGAATCCAGGAGAAGTGTGGAGACCCTACCCTGCACAAGTCAGGCTCTCTTTGGGGAAGTGTTAGATGCGTGGATCTCCACGGCTACAGCTGGTAAGTCACCTTTTCTTCCCTCACTTACACCTGTTCTGAAGAAACCCTTTTCTTCAGCTACATCACAGCCCTTTCGGTCTACCAAGCACAGAAAGGCCAAGCCATCCAACACCTTCTTTCGGGGAGGTCGGCCCAAGTCCAAGAAACCTGCGGCTGCAGGTTCCCAGGAACAGAAACCTACTTCAGGTACACCAAAGTCCTCCGCATGACGGTGGACTGCACGCCCCGGAGGTGGGGCCGGTGAGAGTGAGACTCAGGCATTTCAGTCACGTCTGGGTGTCATCCGGCCTGGACCCCTGGGTGCAAGATATTGTGTCTCAGGGGTACAAGCTGGAATTTCAAAATCTCCCTCCTCACTGATTTTTCTAATCAGGCTTGCCAGCTCTGCTGGTGGTCAGGACTGTCATGCAAGAAGCCATCCAGAAGTTGGTGGAGGCACAGGTCATTGTGCCAGTACCACCTCATATGCAAAACAAAGGTTACTATTCAAACCTTTTCATGGTACCAAAACCGGATGGTTCGTCAGGCCCATTCTGAACTTAAAATCACTAAACCCTTTCTGAGGGAGTTCAAGCTCAAAATGGAGTCTCTAAGGGCAGTGATATCAGGTCTGGAGGAGGGGGGATTCCTGGTATCCCTGGACATCAAGGATGCGTACCTCCACATTCCAATTTGGCTGCCGCATCAGGCTTATCTTCGATTCGCACTGCTGGACTGTCATTTTCAGATCCAGGCACTGCCATTCGGCCTCTCCACAGCACCGAGGGTATTCACCAAGGTGATGGTGGAAATGATGATTCTCCTCCGCAGACAGGGGGTGAACATAATTCCCTATCTGTACGATTTGTTGATAAAAGCATCGTCCAAGGAGAAGCTGTTACGGTCCATAGCTCTCACGACCCAGCTTCTCAGGGAACATGGTTGGATCCTGAATCTTCCAAAATCACATTTGGAACCAACCAGGAAGTTGTCCTTTCTGGGAATGATCCTCGAAATGGAAGTGAAGAGGGTGTTTCTTCCAGAGGTAAAAGTGTTGGTGATACAAACAATGGTCCGGGATGTCCTGAAGCCAACCCGGTTGTTGGTTCATCAGTGCATTCACCTTCTGGGAAAAATGGTGGCCTCTTACGAGGCCCTGCAGTACGGGAGGTTTCACGCTCGGTCCTTCCAACTGGATCTCCTGGACAAGTGGTCGGGATCCCATCTACACATGCACCAGAGAATACGTCTGTCACCAAAGGCCAGGATTTCACTCCTCTGGTGGCTGCAACTGCTTCACCTTCTGGGGAAATGCAGGTTCGGGATTCAGGACAGGATCCTTCTAACCACAGATGCAAGTCTCCGGGGCTGGGGCACAGTCACACAAGGGGAAACCTTCCAAGGAAGGTGGTCGTCTGGAAGACAGGCCTGTCGATAAACATTCTGGAACTAAGAGCCGTCTACAACGGTCTTCTCCAAGTGGCACATCTTCTGAGAAATCGGGCCGTTCAAGTGCATTCGGACAATGTGACCACAGTGGCTTACAAAGACCGACAGGGCGGAATGAAGAGCAGAGCTGCAATGTCATAGGTAACAAGAGTCATCCTCTTGGCAGTAAAACACGCGTTGGCGCTGTTCGCAATCTTCATTCCGGGAGTAGACAACTGGTAAGCAGACTTCCTCAGCAGACACGATCTCCATCCAGGGGATTGGGGTCTCCATCCGGTGTTCAAGGAGGTAACAGATCTTTGGGGCGTACCCCAGATCGACATGATGGCCTCCCATCTCATCAAGAAGCTTTGGCGGTATTGTTCCAGGTCGAGGCAAGCAGTGGCGGTGGACGCCCTAGTGACTCCGTGGGTGTTCCAGTCGGTGTACGTGTTTTCTCTACTTCCACTCATCCCAAGGGTTCTAAAGCTCATAAGGAGAACAAGGGTTCAAGCGATTCTCATTGCTCCAGACTGGCCAAGAAGGGCTTGGTACATGGATCTTCTGGATCTACTGCAAGGAGAGCCGAGGCCTCTTCCTCTTTTGGAGGACCTGCTGCAGCAGGGCCATTCGCCTATCAAGACTTCCCGCGGCTGCATTTGACGGCATGGAGGTTGAACGCCAGATTCTAGTTCGGAAGGGCATTCCGAACAAGGTTATCCCTACCCTGATACAGGCTAGGAAAGGAGTAATGTCTAAACATTACCATCGTATTTGGAAAAAATATGTATCTTGGTGTGAGTCCAAGAAGTTTCCTATGGTGGAGTTTCAACTGGGACGTTTTCTCCTCTTCCTGCAAGCAGGTGTGGGCCTGAGGTTGGGATCCATAAAAGTCCAAATTTCGGCCCTATTAATTTTCTTCCAGAAACAGTTGGTTGCCCTCCCTTAGGTTCAGACCTTTTTGAAGGGAGTTCTGTACATCCAACCTCCCTTTGTGCCGCCTACGGCACCCTGGGATCTTAACGTGGTGTTGCAGTTCCTCCGGTCGGACTGGTTTGAGCCTCTACGGGAGGTCGAGATCAAATTTCTCACGTGGAAGGCTGTCACTTTGTTGGCCTTAGCTTCTGCTAGACGTGTGTCGGAGTTGGGGGCTTTATCCTGTAAAAGCCCATACTTGATCTTCCATGAAGATAGGGCTTAGCTTCGGACACGTCAGCAGTTTCTTCCGAAGGTTGTGTCGTCATTTCATATCAACCAGCCTATTGTGGTGCCAGTTGCTACTGACTCCTCAATTTCATCAAAGTCCTTGGATGTTGTAAGGGCTCTGAAAATCTATGTGAAGAGGATTACTCGTCACAGGAAATCGGACTATCTGTTTGTCCTGTATGATCCCAAGACACTTGGGTGTCCTGCTTCTAAGCAGACAATCTTTCGCTGGATCAGGTTCACTATCCAGCATGCGTATTCTACGGCAGGATTGCCGTGTCCTACGTCTGTTATGGCCCACTCTATTCGTAAGGTGGGTTCTTCCTGGGCGGCTGCCCGGGGTGTCTCGGCTTTACAGCTTTGCCGAGCGGCTACTTGGTCGGGGTCGAACACGTTTGCAAAGTTCTACAAGTTCGATACCTTGGACACTGAGGACCTGAAGTTTGGTCAATCAGTTCTGCAGGAGCCTCCGCGCTCACCCTCCCGTTCTGGGAGCTTTGGTACATCCCCATGGTACTAATGTGGTCCCCAGCATCCTCTAGGACGTAAGAGAAAATAGAATTTTGCTTACATACCAGTAAATCCTTTTCTCGTAGTCCGTAGAGGATGCTGGGCACCTGCCCAGTGCTTCGTTTTCCTGCTATCATTATTTGGTTCAGTACAACTTCATTTTAGTTGAGTACTGCATTGTTACTTGGTAAGTAATGTTTCAGCGGTTGCTGCGTTACAAGCTAGTTAGCTTGATGTGCCTTGTATGTGTGAGCTGGTATGAATCTCGCCACTATCTGTGTAAAATCCTTCTCTCGAAGATGTCCGTCTCCTCGGGCACAATTTCTAGACTAAGTCTGGTAGTAGGGGCATAGAGGGTGGAGCCAGCCCACACTCTCAAACTCTTAAAGTGCCAATGGCTCCTGGTGGACCCATCTATACCCCATGGTACTAATGTGGACTCGAGCATCCTCTACGGACTACGAGAAAAGGATTTACCGGTAGGTAACCAAAATCCTATTTTTGTGATCATGATAACACTTTTTCCACCTTTAAATGTGATGCTAAATCTAACAAAAATAAAGGGAAGGACAAATACACAATTTTCCAGAGTAAGAAGTGAAAAATAAAAATCTGTAGCATATTTATGAAGTAAGGAACTAATGTTGTACGAGAAGGCCTGGTTCGCAATCTCCGTCCTAGCTCATCCGAAACGTGCTCGATGTGGTTGAGGTCAGGGCTCTGTGTGGGCAGTCAAGTTCTTCCACACCGAACTCATCAAACCTCGTCTTTATAGTCCTTGCTTTGTGCACTGGGGTACAGTCATGCTGGAATAGAAAAGGACCTTCCACAAACTTCCCCATACAGTATACAGTATATATGGTATCAGTCAGAAGGCCGATAGTAACCATGCCAACATTCAAAATGTCAACACCATAATGTCGACATCAGAATGCCGATATAGTTCAAACTGTCTTCTGGAACCAGGTCAACACAATAACTACATCTGAAATGTCACCATTTGAAATGTTGACAGTCTGAGGATTAGGGTTAGTGTGCTGCCAAGCGGGTCAGGGGTAAGTTGCTTTGAGGTAGGGTTAGGCACTAGGGGAGAGTTAGTGTTAGGGATTGTCTCTGTATCCTTTTATGATGCCTTTTATTTCCAGATAGAATCCATCTGTCTTTTTACAACTGGCCAGTTATGGTAGCTGAATATGTGTTACTTAAGTTCTGTCTTGCAGTAACTGGGAGATGAAAGTATGTGCACTGTACCACAGTTCCTTCACAGTGCTGCCTGATAGATTTCCTCTCCTGCTGTCAGGGTTCTTGCTGGCAGTGCTGGGAAGCCCGATAAATCTCATCTCTAGCCTTTGGGGTTCCTGTCGGTGTGACTCCCCACCCAACAGGCCCACAAATCGCAGACATAATGCAGCGGGGGAGGAGCCTAATGCCACAAGTGGGCAGAGCTATGAATGCGGTCTGCGATCAGTAAGAAAATAATCATTTGGTTCATCGGGGTAGTGAGGTGGGGTGTTTCTGGGTACTGAGAAACCCCCCTGCATGCACCACTGTATCAAGACCACTTTCTGGTCATTCTCTAGTTAGCCACTGTAGCCACTCAAATTTGTTCACAGTTATAGAGGCCCTGGTTTCTTAGGAAAGCCACAGCACAGAGTTGCTCAGAGGTTCAGTGGTATGTGTGCGTCTGATGGTACTGAACATTCTGAGCTGCGGATGTGAGATGCCGGCAACAGGCGTCTCTGTGCACAAGACAATGGCTGAGTCATTAGCATATTTACACAAGTCCGCTGTAAACGAATTTGCAGCTGTGCATGCAAGTGTACAGCTCTGAATCAGTCCCCACAAAGTGCAAATCCCAGCAACGGACTTGTGTGTCATTTACTCAAAAGTATTTTATTCTAGGTATTTAAGTAAAATGTAAATCTGATTATCAAATATAAGTAAATCTGTAATCCTAACTCAAACATTAATTTACTCCAAGCCATTTCCCTGGTAAAGTAAACAAGGATTTAGTTGTAAGCTCACCACAAACATGTTACTTCTCTGACAAAGTGCTAGACTCATTAGCAGTCTCCTGTACAGCCATGCTGCTTGTAACAAGATTTTCCAGTACGTGACTTCTGCAAGTCAATGATACAGCTACTTACAAAGTGAAGATTCTATTTATTTCAGTATAACATTATATGCATTGCATCATGCTTATATTAATGCTTTATTGAATTCAAATACAGTTCTGTCTGTGTTATCAAGACACTTGTTTATTTATGTGATATATTGCGTCTTCCTTTGTACAATTCAGGACGAATGAATAGAGTAGGGCCTTTACACATTCCACCCTTGCTGGAGCCTCTTCATAGATCATGGAACTGAGAAAATCTATAATACCAAGAGGGACAGCTTTATAGCCAGACAGCAGCTGTGTGACCTTTTTTCTGGTAACTGAGTAACATAAAGAAGGAATTGTGAAGCCTGAATACCAGGAGACAGCTTTTGCAACACAGTCCAGCTGTTACGTTTTCTGCCATGAAATCTCAAATACTCGTAATACATGCGATCTGTTTCTTGAAAATGTTACCTTCTATCAATTTATATAGTACTATGACCTGTTCTCCTTCTTGTCAGTGAGTCATTTCCCGTATTCTCATATCCAGGAAACCACATGAATCCATTCAAATAGCAATAAAACCAAAAAGAAATCTCTACTGTCATTTCCGTTTCCCCCACTTTTTTTTGTTGCTTATATACAATGTAGGTTTAAAACATTTTGAAATCAACAAAGATTCTCCTTAACAACTGGACTCCAAAAGCGTGCGTGCTGTCCCACATTCAGCCTACTTCCTAGTGAAGTGGGGAGTAGGAACAGCCATTGATCATTGATGATTCCTAATCATTGATGGTTTAAGGCCAAGGTCAAATGGTTGTTCTATCGATGGGAGAGAACCAGATGGTTTCCCTCCATCGATGACTTAACCTAAACAATTTAATTTTTTTACAAGATGCCGGGACACGGAGCATAGCTGCACCCCCGACACCCGTGAAGCCCTACCCCCGGGCTGAGATTGGCCCGCGGGTCATTCACAGAAATAACAGGGATGATCATCGATGAGTGAAGCCATTGATGGTCTCCCATAGCATAGTTAGTGACCATCAATGGCAACTCACAGTTTCACCACTGATGGCAACCATCAATGGCGAACACACCAATGGACATCCCTAGTGGGGAGAATAATACCGGGAATCCCAGGTCCATGGGAAGGGGGCAGGGCCAATACTACACAACTCTATTTTAATCACGTAATTTTAGCCTAACCCACTGCCTTGGGACCCACAATTCAGTGGCATTATGCTGTAACTGAATTGTGGGTCCCCAACCCCTCCCCCAAGAGTACTCCCCTGGATCTCCTCTCCAGACTTCTCCTGGAGGGTAGATAAAAAAGTCAGTAAGTATGTGCAGTGTACAGCAGAGGATTTGTCAGAGAAGACTGATGACCAATTTCCCTGCTGCAACGGATGTCTGCACTCACAGAGCTCTTACAAGCAGGGCCCTCTTCCCTCATGTGCTCTTCCTTCCCTCCCCTCCCCTCCCACCGCCACAGCTGCACTGAACCTTTGGGGTTGGCTATCCTGCTGCTCATTTGAATAAATATTTAAAACCTTTTCCATGTACTGCAATGTTTTGTACTGTAAAAGTCACGTTGTTCTTATCTTGTTCATACTGTTTCTGTACTCTATAAGGAACTGCATATCAGCACTATAACTACTTTGTTAAGGGCACACAGTTACCCCTTTCACAATGCAGTCCATACTTGTATGTGATTTCTTTGTAATGGCCTCTTGTTCTTTGTATATTATCTTCATTAAGACTTTTGCTCTTACAAAAGGTCTTGTTGATAATCCAGAAAGCTTCCACATCTGTGATATCTGACGGCTAAGGAGCATCTTTGACAGCCAGGGGATTTCTTCATCCTGTTACATTAATCTCAAAGTAACAGCTTAATATATATGTAAACAATTAGGTGTGATATTATTTTTAATATGCTACTGCATTTCTCATACTAGAGGATGCTGGGGACTCCAAAAGGACCATGGGGTATAATCGGGATCCGCAGGAGACATGGGCACACTATAAGACTTTGAATGGGTGTGAACTGGCTCCTCCCTATATGCCCCTCCTCCAGACCTCAGTTAGATTCTGTGCCCAGAGAGACTGGACACACACTAGGGGAGCTCTCCTGAGTTTCTCTGAAAAGACTTTATGTTAGGTTTATTATTTTCAGGGAGACCTGCTGGCTACAGGCTCCCTGCTTCGTGGGAGTGAGGGGAGAGAAGCAGACCTACTTCTTCTGAGTTCAAGGGCTCTGCTTCTTAGGCTACTGGACACAATTAGCTCCAGAGGGTTCGATCACTTGGTGCGCCAAGCTGCTTGTTCCCGAAGCTGCACCGTCAACCCCCTCACAGAGCCAGAAGAAAGAAGCCGGGTGAGTAAAGGAAGAAAAGAAGACTACAGTGACGGCAGAAGACTTCAGAGTCTGAGGTACCGCGCAGCGCGCCACTGCTCCCACACACAAGCGGCACTACAAGGGTGCAGGGCGCAGGGGAGGCGCCCTGGGCAGCAATATACCTCATGTTATGGACTGGCAAAGTGGTATACAGTGCTTAGGCACTGTATACAGACCCCCGCCAGTATAATAATGTAAATAACTAGCGGGACTGAAGCGCGCCGATAAGGGGGCGTGGTTTAGCCCTCACCACTCTATCCAGCGCCATTTTCTCCTCAGAGATGCGGACCCCACCAAAACACGGTTGCACAGTTCCCTGTGTAAAACGGGGGGGGGGGGGGGGCACAGTTGTTTAGTGCAAAAATAAAACTATATATATATATATATATATATATATATATAAAAGAGCAAAAATTACAGCACTCAAAACCATAGTACAGAATGAATAGATGGTGCAAGGCAGTAAAATAACATAAAGGCACTGGCTTTTCCAGCTCATTGGAAAAAGCAAAACAAGCCAACACTCACGGTTTAGATGAGAAAACGAAGAAGATTTATTCCATATCAAGGCGACAAGTGTACATACAGGCACAGCCCTTAAAACAAGTCAAAATGAGGCTCAGTAGTGTGTGTGGCCTCCACGTGCCTGTATGACCTCCCTACAACCCACACAAGTGGCTCAGGTTGTGCAGCTCATCCAGGATGGCACATCAATGCGAGCTGTGGCAAGAAGGTTTGCTGTGTCTGTCAGCATAGTGTCCAGAGCATGGAGGCGCTACCAGGAGACAGGCCAGTACATCAGGAGACGTGGAGGAGGCCGCAGGAGGGCAACAACCCAGCAGCAGGACAGCTACCTCCGCCTTTGTGCAAGGAGGAACAGGAGGAGCACTGCCAGAGCCCAGCAAAATGACCTCCAGCAAGCCACAAATGTGCATGTGTCTACTCAAACGATCAGAAACAGACTCCATGAGGGTGGTATGAGGGCCCGACGCCCACAGGTGGGGGTTGTGCTTACAGCCCAACACCGTGCAGGACGTTTGGCATTTGCCAGAGAACACCAAAATTGGCAAATTCGCCACTGGTGCCCTGTTCTCTTCACAGATGAAAGCAGGTTCTCACTGAGCACATGTGACAGACGTGACAGAGTCTGTAGATGCCAAGGAGAACGTTCTGCTGCCTGCAACATCCCCCAGCATGACCGGTTTGGCAGTGGGTCAGTAATGGTGTGGGGTGGCATTTCTTTGGGGGGCCGCACAGCCCTCCATGTGCTCGCCAGAGGTAGCCTGACTGCCATTAGGTACCGAGATGAGATCCTCAGACCCCTTGTGAGACCATATGCTGGTGCGGTTGGCCCTGGGTTCCTCCTAATGCAAGACAATGCTAGACATCTTGTGGCTGGAGTGTGTCAGCAGTTCCTGCAAGACGAAGGCATTGATGCTATGGACTGGCCCACCTGTTCCCCAGACCTGAATCCAATTGAGCACATCTGGGACATCATGTCTCGCTCCATCCATCAATGCCACGTTGCACCACAGACTGTCCAGGAGTTGGCGGATGCTTTAGCCCAGGTCTGGGAGGAGATCCCTCAGGAGACCATCCGCCACCTCATCAGGAGCATGCCCAGGCGTTGTAGGTAGGTCATACAGGCACGAGGAGGCCACAGACACTACTTAGCCTCATTTTGACTTGTTTTAAGGACATTACATCAAAGTTGGATCAGCCTGTAGTGTGTTTTTCCACTTTCATTTTGAGGGTGACTCCAAATCCAGACCTCCATGGGTTAATAAATTTGATTTCCATTGATAATTTTTGTGTGATTTTGTTGTCAGCACATTCAACTATGTAAAGAACAAAGTATTTAATAAGAATATTTCATTCATTCACATCTAGGATGTGTAATTTTAGTGTTCCCTTTATTTTTTTGTGCAGTATATATATATATATATATATATATATATATACACATACATACAAACAAATATAGAAAACCACAGCACTCGCCACCCCAGAAGCGGGGTGCAGTGTCTGCACTCACCACTCATAGGGTGGGGTGCATGCAGCCCATGGCCACCTACCCAAATACATACAAATAGAAAATTCAGCACTCACCATAGCAAGCTCACTTGTCCTCACAACATCAATAAATAAATGATGGGGGTTTAGTTAGTGAATTGGCCATGGCACGGAAGCCTGCATACCGCTCGCCAAGGTACCCCACCTTAATGCTTCCGTGCATTGGCCAATTCACCTCCGTTTTAGCACTGCACCTGGCATCAAAATGGCTGAAGGTGGTGAGGATGTGAACGACATGACAGCACAATTCCAATACCCTATGGGGGGACACTCACACCTTTTCTGAGTCGGAGGTGGAGGCCATTCTTTATAATGCTGGTATGAAGGATGAAGTGGAGGCCACTGCACCGGAGATTATATTTAGGGATCTCTTAAGACTAAAGAAAAAAGAGAGAGATTTCTATCTGCATGGCGTGTCACTTAGTGACTACTACAAATCAAAGATGATTCCCCGCGGTTTTAGAGTCCGCAACTGCCCCACAATAGGCAGGTTTGACCCTCAATTCTGCCGACGTTGGATAGGGATTTTAAATCGTTGCTCATTTGACTTAATGATTCTCGTCATTGAGCAATCGACTAAAGAGTCATTAAAGTCATTAAAGAGAAGATTGTGCAGTTTGAGCAGATTAATGTCCATATTCTGACTGCGGATGAAAGCTCTGATTGGATGGATCGTTTGAGACTTCAGTTGGCTACTTACAAAAAAGATTTGCTCCAATTTAAAAAGGAGAAATTAGTTAAAGTTGAAGGGGACTATGAGCGGCATACGGTGTACCGATGGATCTCAGGCAATCCCGCTTCTGAGAGAAAACAGACGTTTTTTAGAAGAAACAGACGTCAGGTTAACCGGTCTGCAACTCGCTTTGATACAGAATCTTCCCATGACAACACAAGTTCCAATAGTGAAATTGAACAATCAAAATCTCAGAGGGTCCCTTTAGACACGCGCCCCAAAGTACCGAAGAACTTCCCGGTAGAGGAAGAAGGCAAAGGAAATTCACGAGAAGGGGAAAACAAACAAATAGGCAGGGGAAGAGTAGGACGTCCCCCACTTTACAAAAAGACTTAATCTTTAATCTATCATCTTATGAATTGTCCTCTGTTGAATACAGTTTATTATCAAAAGGTCTATCTTTCATACCAACAGTGTGTTTTGATGAATTGCAATGGGGTATGGAGAAGTATGAATTATCATGTGCCCTCCGGTTAAAAGAATTTTTTGGTCAAGATGATGGTATGATTAGTGATCAACTTCCTGCAGCTCTTAAAAGGTTTGCACCTCGCTCTCATTTCGATCCTCCGTCTAATAATCCTACGATTAAGACGGTCATGAGACTTTTGGATCAAGAGGTACACGCGTGTTCTGAAGTGAAGGACAAAGGGAACCATCACCCTAATTTGTCTCCAACAGAACGTCACGCTTTGAGGAGCCTGGCTGGTAATAAGAATTTAATAATTCGCCAGGCGGACAAAGGCGGGGCCATTGTTCTACAGGACTTTGTGGACTATGACCGGGAGATTATGCATCAGCTTTTAGACCCTTTGGTATACCGTCTACTCCCTGGTGATCCCACTAGGGTTTGTAAGAGGGAATTAGTAAGGGTACTCTGCCAGGCTTTGGATATGGGTGTAATTACGGAGAAAATTAAAGATGTATTACTTCCTCAATCTCCTATTATTCCGATTTTTTACACCATAGCCAAAATCCATAATGGGTTAGATCCTCCTCCTGGGCGCCCGATTGTCTCTGCACGGGGTTCCCTGTTTCAGCCGGTGGCGGCATACCTTGATTCCCTCTTGCAACCCTTGATTCAGGTAGAACCTACTTTCCTTCTAGATACGTCCACCTTGTTACGCAAGTTATCTGATTTACCCTTATTACCATCTGATTGCTGGCTGGTAACCATAGATGTGGTTAATTTGTATACTTCCATTCCCCATAGTATGGGGCTACACTCTTTACAGTTGTTCTTGAATAACAAAAGTGACTTCTCTTCGGACAAAATTGGTATCATGCTCCACTTGTTTGAACAACAATTTTTTTCTATATAAGGGCAAATTCTATTTGCAAACCAGTGGCTGTGCCATGGGCAGTTCTATGGCTCCGGCCTATGTCAACATTGTTATGTTTTATGTGGAGCATTTACTATTTTTTTCCGATGAGACAATTTCATCAAAAAATTTTGCTGTTCTTACGATATATAAATGATTTGTTGTTGATTTGGTGTGGAGATATTGAGATATTAAGTAATTTGATCAATGAGCATAATAATACCGATCATCCAATCAAATTTACCTATACGTCAAGCAGAGAGATGATACATTTTCTTGATGTTTGTATCTCTGTTAGTAATCAGCAGATCCATACTAGTCTTTTTACAAAGCCTACGGATAGGAATATGCTATTAAAAGCACAGAGTTGCCATCCGTTACCCTTGATAAATGGCCTCCCGTATTCTCAGATGCTACGGATTCATCGTATCAATAGTTATAGGGAGATGTCTGAAATCCAGATTGATTTATTGATAAAAAAAATTTGGGATCGTGGTTATAGTAAAGATTTATTAGAGGCTTGTAAAACTAAGGTTTTATCCTTGGATAGAACTTCTTTAGTTAGAAATGCAACTTCATCTGATACACTGAGCTCTAATAAAAGAAAGAAGTTTGGGTGGGTCAATAAATTTAATGTGGCTTCCCCTACTATTAATAAAACAATTAAACAGTTATGGCCCATTGTACAAAGCGATGCTAAATTAAATCTGGCTAATCATGATGTAATGTCTTGCTATTCACGAGGACGAAATTTAAAAGACATTCTAGTAAAAACTGACATTTCCTCTTTTGGTAACATTAATCGCTCCTTTTTCGGTAGGACACGTATGGGCTGCTTTAAGTGTACCTGTACTACCTGCCAGTTTCTTCTCACTGGCGATACGTTTCAACACCCCCATTCGGGTAAAACTTACAAAATTCTCCACCACTTTACCTGTAATTCATCATTTGTAGTCTACCAAATTATCTGCCCTTGCGGCTTGAGTTATATTGGTAAAACCGAGAGTAAGTTTAAAGAGCGAATGGGTAACCATAGGAGTGCCATTCGAGCTGCTATTAATTCAGGTTCTAGCGACCAACCGGTCGCCCGTCATTTTGTGGAGTTTCACCATACTTTGTCCAGTTTAAGATACCGGATGATCGATACTGTCCCGCAAAATGCTCGAGGGGGGCGTTCCTTGCGTCTTTTGAGATGCGAGGCACGGTGGATTTACAGGTTGAATGTAATTTCCCCTAACGGCTTGAATGAAAGTATCTCCTTTTCTAGCCTACGCTGAAATTATTTAGGCTGCTAGTCATTCTTTGTATCTTTATTAGCAATAGTGTGCTATTGTTGTTTTTTATGAATATATAATCTGTCATTATTAGATTTGAAAGTGTTTACTTTGTTCACCATATTGCATTCTATTACAGCCTGTTTCCGTTTTCGGGTTGCCATGGTAGCGGTGCACGTAGTAGAATGCGCCTCACGGGTGACGTCAGTGTGTGTGCGGCGATGGGGCGGGTGATCAGTCCCAGCCCGGGAACCGCTACTTTCTTGTTTGGTGGGCACTATAAAGGTATGTGTTTTAGTTCATGTTGTAATCCTGATGACAATATTTTCAGATATTGAAACGTTGACTGATTAACACAGTCTCCGCCTGTCATTTCTGCTGCTGAATTTGCCTGAGTGCCGCACCTGCGCTCGTTGTATATATATATATATATATATATATATATATGTATATGTATGGTACGGTTGCATTGATCTGTAGCTCGAACACAGATGTAGTAATACAGTGCAAACCCCTATGGAGTAGAATGTCCGTGATCCAAATCCTAGCTGAAATGGCCGTTTACAAAGGCCCAGTTACAGTCAGATAGTCCATTAAATGTTCTTAATCACCAACTCTAGCCCAAAATTTCTTCTATGTTCTTCAAAGCAATCTACTGAAGATTTTCTCCTCACTCTCTTTCATTCTGGGAACGGGTATCTCAGATAAGAAGACAGGAAAGGCAACAATAGTGTAATACAGTTTTTATTGAGGACAATATAAAAGTATAGCCTTAGCAGCGTACCTCAGGTGATGGTGTATAATGCACACCAATTATCGCAAGTGGTTAAAGGGATCTTTTCTGGTACTTCCCGGCAAGAGGAGTCCCCCTTCTCACAGAGTCCTGGATAGGTAGCAGCAAAAGGTCTTTCACCGACGCGTTTCGGCTCCTTGGAGCCTTTATCAAGGTGTAGTGGGCTATAGTGTGTTGGTGATATTTATACTTCCTCTCAGGACTCTATAGGTGGGCTGGTTCCAGGAAGTGTCAGTTACAGATAATCTTTAAAATAATCAAAATACATAAATTCTCATCAGTAATAACTATAGTACATTTAACCATGATATTACATAAATTTGATATTAAATACGATGGCGGCCATTTGATCCATCTACCTGCATCCACATTTGGAAAGGAACTTGCATGGTCCAGCTGCCGGTGTTTAGCCTGGAGGGAGTAAGGAGGAATTCCGGAGACTCCAATCTTTTGCTCTTTCCATTGCTCCATGCTGGGAGCTTGACACGGTACGGTTCCAATCATATACACATAAAGTGAAGGACCATACTTTTAATTGGATGGAAAAAAAAAATCCTTTTTATATGTTTTCTATCTTCTTGTTATATGAAATAAATTTGAACAAAATTTTTTTAAGAAAAATACTACACTATATGTCATCTTTTTTCCCTCTGTTTGCATGGACATATACCTATAAGGAATTTCAAGGTCTGAAGAATCTTGGAGGAAAGCAAGATTAAAGTTACTCACAGAGAAACCATCTGGGACACTTGCATAGACTTTCTCATCACTCCTCCAGATTTATTTTAATTTAAATTATGTTATTTCTTTGCAACTTATCATAAAGGTGGTAGCGCCAAAGATATTTTCAATTATCTATTTTTCTATAGTTTTGCATATAGTGATTGGGAATCACTAGAATATATCTAGGCTGCTTTTTTCCACCAAGCGCTATTTTCTAGTCCATATATTTTCTTATAGTACGATGTGGCATATGCCTGAAACAATCCACTTTATAAACTAATATTAAAAAAGCTTCCGCAATGATCCCGGAAGTTTATGATGCGTTTCTATGGTAACCACAAGTCCCCTTTAAGTATTGTATACGTAGGTATGCGCTTTTCCGGAAGTGCATATACGGCACTCCCGGCGGTGCGTTCCACGGCCGCCTTAGTGTTTATACCGGAAGTGGTGGGACGTCACCTCCGGCTATGCGTTTTTTTATAGTAAAGACGAGATGGTTTTCCTCCGGAAGTGAGTGTGTGTCACTTCCGGCAGTGCGTTCCACAGCGATTTCAGTATTAATACCAGAGGTTGATTGGGTATCACCACCGGCCGAACAGACCTGTGTTTAGTACTATAGTACATTTTTTTTTGTGGTACATTTATAGATTAAAAGGATAGACACCAGTTAAAAAACATCACAAAACAATAAAAATATTACATATAGGCCAGAACGCTGACAGGAAATTATGTCATGCGTTTCATCCCTAGATGATTTCCTGTTATATGCGTTCCACAGTGCTTTCAATAGGGTTGGCTATATATAAATTCTAAAACTGTTGATAATTACAAGAACTAAGGGAGATGAATGATTCTAATGCATAAAAAACATTAAAATAATGTAGATAGCATATGATGATTTTCATTATTGCACTAAGGTAGATATAAATAAGTTTAAATGAACCATTTGATCTCAAAATCTGTATTGATACCCTGTGGGTGGAGAGTTTTGAGTTCATAAATCATTTTCATCTCTGTTCTAGCAAGATCGTTATTGATAGATTTTTTTCTCCAATGTTTATCTACCAGTTTAATTCCTAATACATTTTTAATTCCCGTTATGGACATATTATGTTTCTCTTTGAAGTGAGAAGAAAGGGAATGTTTTTCATACCCCTTCTTAATATTCCTGAGATGTTCTGCCCATCTCTCTTTAAGTGGTCTCGAGGTGCGTCCGATATATTGCAGGTTACACTTGCATTCTATCATATAAATGCAATTGCTGCTATTGCATGTTATAAACTGATCAATGTCATATTCTTGTTTGGTGGAATTAGATTGATATTTTATAGTTTTACTCGGTTGACCCTGGTGGTTTCTGCACATTAGGCACAGGCCGCATCTATGAAAACCTTTAGTTTTAATCCTACCTTGCCTTTTAGGTGGTATGGAACTTTTTACTAATTTATTTTAAAAGTTATTTGCCCTTTTATATATAAACTTGGGTTTTTGGGGGATTACTGAACCTATAACTAGATCCTTGGTGAGAAGATGCCAATGTTTTGAGATAATTCTTTCTATCTGTTTGTGTTGGCCATTGAATGTGGTCACAAAAGGTAGAACGATTTCTTTCTTCCCTGTATCACGTATTCTGCTGTGTACCGATTCCAGTAGTCTTTCTCTTTCTATATTGCCCATTTCTTCCAATGGGCCTTGTAGATCTTCTTCAGGGTATCCTTTTTGTACAAATTTCTTTTTTAGTTCTGTTGCTTGTTCTTTGTACACTTCTAATTCCGTACAGTTTCGGCGAATTCTACTCATTTGTCCTTTTGGGATACTTTTCAGCCACATTGGGTGATGGTTACTACTTTTCAAGATATATGAATTACTATCGGTTGGTTTTATATAGTTTTTAGTGTGTAAATGGCCATCTTTGATATAGATAGTAAGATCCAGGAATCTTACTTCCTCTTTGCTGATATTGTAGGTTAAGTAGATGTTGAGTTCATTCCTGTTTAGTTCAGTACAGAATGTTTCCAAATCTCTGGTTTCACCATCCCATATAAAGATGATATCGTCGATGAAACGGTGCCAGAGAATAATGTTGTCCTTGAACTTATTATTATTCCAAATATTTAGCTCCTCCCAATGTCCCATAAATAGGTTAGCATATGATGGTGCAAAATGAGTGCCCATAGCAGTTCCTCTCCTTTGTTCATAGAAGGAATTATTGTGCCAGAAAAAGTTATTTTTTAATATGAATTCTATAATTGCAAGGATTAGTTTGATTCTTGCCGGATCCATTTCTGATCTTTCTAGAAAATTTTTTGTAGCCTCGATACCTTTGAGGTGTTCTATTATGGTATATAAGGTACTGACATCAGCTGTGATGAGGGTGTAGGTGTTTTTCCAATTTGTTGTTTTGAATTTTTTTAATATATCCGATGTATCTTTGATGTATGATTTGAGTTTGATATCTTCCGGTTGAAGATGGTGATCAATGAAATGGGATAAATTTGACGTTAAAGATTCTGTCCCTGCTACGATTGGCCTTCCGGGTGGGTAAATATGGTCCTTGTGGATTTTTGGTAGAACATAAAATACTGGGAGGGAGGGATTATCATTGATGATGTATTTGAACTCATTTTCTGACAGGATTTCTTGATTTTTATATTCATTCAGTAGTTTAATTAATTACCTTTCTATCCGTTCGCTGGGATTACTTTTAAGGAGTTTGTATGTTTCGTTATCATTCAGTTGTCTCTGAATTTCCATGTCATATTTTTCTGTATCCATTATCACTATACTACCTCCTTTGTCAGCTGGTTTAAACATTATTGCATCATTCTTCTCCAGATTCTTGAGTGCTGTTCTTTCTTTACTCGTGGTATTCTGATGTTTTCCCCAATTCGGCTTTATGTTCTCAATTTCCATATTCACAGATTTTTGGAAGCTTTCTATAAAGCAACCACTATTAAAAGTGGGGTTGAAGGTGGACTTGGGTTTAAAAATTTCCCTTCTGTAGTTTGCTTCCTCCTTTTGGTTAATAAAATATTTTTTCAACGAGACATTCCTTATAAACTTATGTACATCTATATATGTGGCAAATTTATTAGGTTTATTATTCGGGGCAAACTTCAAGCCTTTCTTTAGGATAGATTCTTCCCCTTCCGTTAGAACATGTTGACTTAAATTGTAGATTTTTGTGTCATTCACGGTCTCTTCATTACTATGTATCGGAGGGTTGATTTTTGATTTTCCATTTCCCCTTTTGCCCCGTCTTGTATGTTTTTTCTTTTAAAATTTTTGTTCTAGAATCTGGTTCTCTTTCTCCGACTCCTCTATAAAAAATTCTCCTCGTTGAATATTTTATATCTATTGTGAGTTGTGATCTGGTCCAATCTCGGGGTTCGGTGATCAGGGTACCACTCGTCCTTAATATAGTACTCACTTCTCTCTTCGGGTCTATTGACCCTCTTCTTCATCTGAGTATTTCTTCTATAGTCTTACCTGAAATCTTCATTTCTTCTATATCTTTCTCTTGGTAGTCTTTCTTTATAGAGCCTTATATCCCGATGTTCTTGTCTGGCTGTGCATTCGTTACCCCTTCTTATATAGCGTGGATTGAGATTTCCTTGTGTCAAAGTTGAAAAATATTGCAAAGCACACATCACGTACAAACTGCACACACTTGCCCACTGCGCGTGCACTTGTTCCGCCGTGCGTGCACATATCCGCAATTTGCGTATGGTCGCTCCCGCGGTCCTGCGCGTGGTATGGGTATTTACGGCGGAGTTTGTGAACGCATGGAGAGCTATCAAAACATTACATATTTAATCCAAATAGTGCACATTGTACACATAGTCCCCCTGCACCACATCAGAAAGTATCAACAGTTTAAATGATTCCAGAACAAAGGGATTCACCTTTACAGGATAAGAGGGGACAGACTAAGGTTATAAGGTGGTGTTTGGTATCCAGCTGTAGGGTATTTTAAGGGTAACATTCCGTTGTTGGTTTGCGGAAGACCGCATGTTCCTGCGGATAGTTAGGTGCAGAAGCAGAATATAGATATAAACTGTATTTACTGAATATTATGTATGTGGTGGGAATCCAGAGGAGACCACCCACAAGAGCAGTTGGGAAAGACATCGCCTACCTTTTCAAATCAACCTATGACCTCTCCTGTACTGTAAAAGTGCATTCCTGTGTCCAATGGACAACGGGATTACAGTATCCATTGTATTGCTTTTGGAAGACTTGTATAAATAAAGCTTGCTGCAGCCCGGCCTGACACAAGACTCTCAACGTTATCAACCTGACAGCGGAGGACCGGACCAGGAGGCACACGCGAATATACTCACGTATGTACATTGACTGTAGCCATTTACTCTGTTGTATTGTAGTGCATAATTTGTATTGTTAACCCCCTTTCAGAAATATTACTCTGTGGTGTCGGAACCCAGTGATTAACTACAAATCGGTGTTGTGTCTTCCTTTTCCTGCTAAGGTTTAAGAGTGTATTATTAACGCATCGCATTGCTGTATAAGGTTTAAAGTGAATCTCTGGGTGTGTGCGCGCTGTGTGTACTTTGTACCCCCAGCGCGGCGTTTGTACGCTAAGTCCGTACAATGATACAGGACTCCGTACGCAATCAGTGTATAAAGTACAGAGTGTGTGTATTAAGTATAGCGGCCGCAGCGGCTAAAGGTTTAAAGAGTATTTAAGGTGTGTTTAAGGTATAGCTTTATGTTTTAAGATAAAATCGACATTATCACTTGTTTTTCTCGTCTTCTTTCTGTTGGTCTTTCTTCTATTTCACAGTCACAATGTGAGTGAGATTTTCTTCTTTCTCTTCTTTGTCGTTGTTCCTTTGGAGTTAATTCTCCCTGTGACCCTTCTTCTATCTCTGATAGGGTACAGTCTTCTTCTCTTTTTTCATTTTTATTTTCTTCCTTATCCCTCACATATTTTCTCTTTTTTCTTAGTATAATTTCTCTTTCCTTCCGTATCACCCGAGCCTCCATCTCTCTTTCGGCCGGAGGTGATGCCCAATCAACCTCTGGTATTAATACTGAAATTGCTGTGGAACGCACTGCCGGAAGTGACACACACTCACTTCCGGAGGAGAACCATCTCATCTTCGCTATAAAAAACTGCATAGCCGGAGGTGACGTCCCACAACTTCCGGTATAAACACTAAGGCGGCCGTGGAACGCACCGCCGGAAGTGCCGTATATGCACTTCCGGAAAAGCGCATACCTACGTATACAATACTTAAAGGGGACTTGTGGTTACCATAGAAACGCATCATAAACTTCCGGGATCATTGCGGAAGCTTTTTTAATATTAGTTTTGTCAAAGTCAGAAAAATATCTCTATACACACTGCCATATTTGCACCTCATACACGTCCGCGCTGCACATGCGTACGCTCTCCCGTGCGTGCGCATACTCACAGTCGCGGGCACCCGCAGGCGCACGGTATGCGTATTTACGGTAGAATTTATGTGATCATAGCGTGCGACTCAATCGTTACATATTTTAACTATATAATGTATTTTGTAGATCATGGTCCCTTTGATAGATTCTGAAAGTTTAGTTAATATAGCATGTTCCTGGACAGAGGGATCCCTCTTTGTATTGTACGAAGGGTCTAACAGGAGTCATACAGTGGTGTTTAGTACCCATCGGAAGAGTATTTAATTAGCAATATTCCGGTGTTGGTTTGGAGCGGATTAATCGCTCGTGCGAATAGTTATGGACATAAGAAGTTTATGTCCATTTACTATTATTTGCTCTTACTTAGCCATGCGGCGGGAAACCAAGTATCCCACCCACCTGAGCTGTTGGAAATCGTCACAGCCCACCTGTATGAATCAACCTATGACCTTTTGTTATAATGCGAAGCCGAATTCCTGTGTCCAATGAACAATGAGATTGTAGGGACCATTGAATTGTATTGTGTGTGGGGCATAAATAGACAAGCCGATCACATCCAGCTCACTCTTCAACGGTTATCATTGCTGAAAATCGGGAGCTGGATGTCCAGAGGCGCATGCGATCGTTTCCCCTTGTGCGTAAGTGTTTCTCCGCAACCATATTGTTCTTACTGTTATTGTGGGCCATCTCTATTTCTCTCTCTTCTCCTCTTTCTCTCTTATTTTCCCTTAAAACATAATTGTATTGTATTGTATTTCCTGTGTAGTTATCTGGTTAGGTAGTCTATGTTATATTGTAGTGTATGACTTGTATTGTGTTAATTCTTTTGCAAGTATATCATTCATAATATATATATATATTAGGCGTTGGACCCTAAGCCCAGGTATCTGTGTATTTCTTATAGTGTTTAGTATTCTCAGAGCGTCGGTGACGCTCGAACAGCATTTGAGTTAATAAGGTTATACTGTGTTGCATTTACACTCTATCACTACACTAAGGTTTTACTGCATAATATACGGTTTATGGTTTAGATATAAAGGTTTAACATTGTGAGCGTCAGCGCCGCTGGTGATCTCCTCGTGGTCCCGAGCGTCCGCTACGCTATAGCGAATCATTACGTTAGACGGCAGCCAATAGCGTGCCTGCCTGTGATCTCTTGGCCGTGAGCGAACGTGACGCTTGAGCGTCTCGACTAAGGCTAAGTGATTGTTACGCAACTTGCGTACCCTTACGGTACTCCATACATAATTAGCGTACAGTGTTCTTAGACCTCATAAAGGGTTTTATATGCGATAAATATTTAGCTTTATCAATTGGCGGCTCGCCCGTCCTTCACATATCTACACTAGGTAGATACAGCAGACATTATCCATCAGCAAAGGGCGGGAGGTTATATTCCTCGTAGTGCTGTCGGGATAAGCGTCTGCTTCACTTAGTAAAGGGTGCTGAAGGAATCCGGGACCGGAGGTAAGAACAAAACGATAGTGTCTTTTTAAAACTGTTTATTTCTGTCTTGCGTACACACGCACGCATATCTGCATTTCTTTTCATTCGTGTATTTTCATATATCACTCTCCTGTTTGCCATTGTATAATTGATAAACGTACTAAGAGAGATTTGCCGCTATTTCATAGTTAAAAAGTAAAGGTAATACAGTTAAGGTATAGAAATACACACAGCTCTACCTAAAGGTAAAAGGAGAGATTGGTGTGGTGTGCGGTAGATGATCGAGGATCATCTACATTGATAAACGTGTTAGTTGTGTTACGGTGGACAAAGACTGGTGTACACGTGTCTCTAACAAAGGGAGAGACTCGCGTACGCAAAGGGCCGACGCACGCAGCGTAAATTACGCAACGGAGCATCTGGGTACGCCCACGTAACTCAAGTCACACGATAGTGTTGATTGTTAAGTAGCGCAACGAGCGATAAATAGCGCAACAGGCGATAAGTAGCGCAAATCTATTTTAAATTCGAAATTTAAATTAACAGATCCTTCTCCTAATTTGTAACACATCTGGTCTAAAGAGAAATTTCTGCGCAGAAATAGAAATAGAAACAAAAGTGTATATGTGGTGAGTGAGTGTTTGTTTTTACAATTTTGAGGATTGAACCAAAAGAAATAATCGAGTTCTCGTGAGGTACATACGTGTAAGTGACATGCACGGTGGCTAGGGAGGCATCCTTGGTTAAACATAAAATTTGAGCATTAGAGTATAGCAGACCAGGAGGTCATACTGTAGCAGACCAGGAGGTCATAACAGACCAGGAGGTCTAGGTACAGCAGACAAGGAAGTCCGCTATAGAGTCCACAGGCACAACACCAAAAAAAGGGTTGGTGCAACACCCATATAGGCCATACAAGCTCTTGCTGAAGGAATTCGCAGCCGCAATGGTCGCTCCGTACATAAGATTAGTTGCTTATGTGCTGAATGATTGTACCGCACGTAATTGTGTGCATTAGTAAACCTGACCGGTACTATTTGTGTACGAAGGTCATAAACGCTATTTGTACATTCTAACGTGATTTGTGTAATTTTTATTTTTTCAAAAAGGGAAGTTCGCTGGTCACTCAGGAACTGTCTGACAACCACACCTTTACTGGAAAGGGTTAATGCTCTGCGGATCACACTCACATGTTCCAGTAAACAAAGGTTAATAGGGGCCCTGGGTCTAGTACGCCAGCACTATATCAGTGTGATCAGTTCGTATTGGTCGGCGTGGGCGAGTGAGTGAGGTGCTCGGTAAACTTCACCGCCAACCTATCGTGAATATCTTGGTTTTTTGTAAGGTTCCGTAACACCTGCAAATTATGGGGGCCAGTTGTTCAGGAAGGGGGCGATCAACCTCGGTTCGGGTTGATTCTATAAACCGACCAGTCGGGTCGGCAAGGTACGTAATGTGTGAAAAGTACGGAAGTCACACAGAAGCTTTATGTGATGAATGGGAGAGAATGACAGTACATGACGGGGAGAAATTCCCAAGAGTAGGTAGCTTCAGCACAGAAGTGTTAACGAATTTAAGGAGAAGGATATGTCTCATTAAATCAGCAAAGAGACGAATCAAGCATTATGATTATTTGCAGTTGTGGCAACAGGAGGGTGACATACAGAGAGGATTGGCTCAGGCGGCGGGATCTGGCTCGATCAGGAAACTGATAGCCACGGCCCCACCGCCACCATACATATCAGGAGAGAAATTGGTTGCGGAGAATGACGCACTAAGGTGTAACAAACAAACACTTAGCAACTGTGTAAATGTTAAAGATAATGTTAACCAATTAACCAATGCAAGTATTAACCCGTGCAAGTTGTACCCTGTTTTGAACTTTCCCCAGGAGTGTGATCAAGAGGACGAATCGGCAACAATATCAGCGCTCTCTCTAGCAGCCACCATATCAGAAACAACAGTAGGCACGGCCCAACCCATAAGATTAGTAACAAAGCCCCCTAGCGGAGGGACAGGTGAGGTCGTATCAACGGGTAAGTACGGCACCATACACTATGCTGAAACTATTTCACCACAAACTGCAGAATCTACACAGAATGATGTTGTTAGAATTAATCCTGTTAAGGTAATAGTAGTGCCAAATGGGAAAACGGACACTTCAGGAGTCACTCCTGTTAGGAATATCGCCATGTATAGCCCGTTTACCCGAATGGAATTAAGGACCATAGTGTCTGAATTCCCTGACCCTAGAAAAGATTTAGTTGCTAGCCAAAAATACATCAGAGACCTAGGAAACACTTTAGAGCCCAATAATAAAGATTGGCAAGTACTGCTAAGAGCTTGTTTACCCTCCAATGTCGACGCAACTCAATTTTTAGCTGACTGTGGATTAGATCAGGATGTACCTCTTACAGATGTGTACAACAAAGATAATGTAAAAAGAATAAGCTTACAGTTAAAGGAGTATTTCCCAGCGGTAGTTAAATGGAACAAGATATTCTCCATTAAACAAAAGGAGTCAGAAACAGCTGCAGAGTATTTTCACAGAGCATTATCAGAGATGGCAAAATACACAGGCATAGAGGACATTAAAACAAACATAAACCATCGAGAAGTAGCAGTGTCGGTACTGATGGATGGTTTAAAAGAGTCATTAAAGACTAGGGTACAGACCACACAACCATGTTGGCGAGGTCTGTCTGTGGCTACTTTGAGAGAGGCTGCTATTGATCACGACCGGAATATCACCAGACACAGGGAGTCACAAGGTGATAAGTTAATGTCAGTAAGTATATAGGCCCTGACCACAAAACAGCCTGTGTTAATATCACCAAACCCTGTGGGTAAGTCAAATGTGGTAACATGTTATTTTTGTCACAAACAAGGACACTTTGCACGAGACTGTAGATCGAGAAATGTACAAAAATCTTATCAACCCCCTAGACAACGACACGACACACGACATTGGGATCAGGGTCCACAGAGACGGAGTTATGAGCCACATAAAGGGGAAACAAAAAGATACCCCCCGAACAGAGACTGGCACGCCTCTGGTAGTTCCCAGCTAACTCCCTCACAAGTAGTTGCTGCCAGCGGGATTCAGGGAGGTCACCATACCCAATAGGGGTGTGGCCATACCTGTAATCTGCAGCCAGTAAAATTAATTGCAAGCCTTGGAAGTGAACCCGAAGTTGCAATTAATGTAGCTGGTAAATCATTAAACTTTCTTGTAGATACGGGGGCGGCCAAATCAGTGATAAATTCGACAGTGGGCATGAGAACCACTGGTAGGACAATTCCAGCCATGGGAGTAACAGGAGTAGTCCAGCATTACCCTGTTAGCAAACCAGCCGAGATTACAATAGGGCCTTTACATACCAAGCATTCCTTTTTGCTGGCTGCATCGGCACCGACTAATCTCCTGGGAAGAGACTTACTGTGTAAAATGGGGTACGTCATTTATTGTACTCCTGAAGGTGTATTCTTGGACATACCTGAGAATCACGCTCAGGAAGTGCGAGACATGTTAGACTCCCCATCAAAATTAATGTCACATACCATTATGACAAATAGGACTCCCTCCCAAGTAGAAGAAATGACATCTCAGATACCAGAGTCACTTTGGACTAAAGATGGACAGGACACTGGATTAATGGCAAACGTAGCTCCGGTAGTTGTACAAGTAAAAGATGGTAGGATAGCTCCAAAAATCCCACAGTACCCTCTGAAGCCAGAGGTGGAGTTAGGAGTTTACCCAGTAATAGAGCGCTTGCTACAACAGGGCATTCTGGTAAGAACGTCCAGCACTGCCAATAGTCCCATCTTCCCTGTGAAAAAGAGTGGGGGGAGGGGTTACCGGCTAGTGCAGGATCTAAGGGGGATTAACAAAATAGTTGAGAGTCAGTTCCCCGTAGTGCCAAATCCAGCTGTCATCCTAATGCAAATCCCTCCCACTGCGAAATTTTTCACTGTTATTGACCTCTGCTCCGCTTTCTTTTCGGTACCTCTGCACCCTGACAGCCAATATTTGTTCGCATTTACATACAGAGGAGTCCAATACACATGGACTCGATTACCACAAGGATTCATAGATAGTCCAAGTATATTTTCCCAGGCTTTGCATGATTGTTTACAGTCTTTCCAACCAGAGAGTGGATCAGTATTAATACAGTACGTGGATGATCTACTACTGTGTTCTGATTCATTGGAAGCATCCCTGAAGGATACGAAACAGCTCCTGTTTCATCTTTCAGACACAGGACACAAGGTTTCCAAAGACAAGTTGCAATTATGCCAAACTAAGGTAAAATATTTGGGACACTGTCTAACACAAGGACTGAGACACCTGACCGCTGATAGAATTCAAGCAATTAGAGACATGACTCTGCCACAAACCCAGCAACAGATCAGAACGTTTTTAGGAATGTGTGGGTATTGCCGTAACTGGATCCCAGGATTTTCCATTCTAGCGTTACCTTTGCAGGAGATGGTCTCCTCAAACAAACCTGATCGGATTTCGCATACAGACGAGTCTGAGACGGCATTTGAGAGACTTAAACAGTGCCTAACGCAGGCACCAGCATTAGGTATGCCAGACTATGGGAAACCCTTTGAGCTGTACGGAACAGAAAGTGCTGGTTGCGCGGCAGGCGTACTAACCCAAAAGCACGGTGATGCCAGCAGGCCAGTAGCATATTACAGCGCTCAGCTAGACACGGTAGCGCGATCCCTCCCCACATGCTTGCGAAGCGTTGCTGCGATAGCATTGCTAGTAACGAAAAGCGAAGATGTAGTGCTAGGTCACAACCTCACAATTCATACACCACATGCAGTGTCAGCCTTGCTGAATTCTGCCCAAACCAGGCACGTCTCATCAGCGCGGTTTACAAGATGGGAATTGGCACTAATGGCCCCCGTAAACATCACCATAAGGAGATGCAGTGCATTAAACCCTGCAACATATCTCCCAGGTGTGCCTGGACAGGCACAAAGGGTGGAGGATGAGAGTGGTGGGGAAGGAGGATTTAATACAAAGGAAGACACACATGATTGTATGGAATATTTGACCCAAAATTTTACCGCAAGGCCTGACATCAGTGACAACCCACTGGAAGATGTAGAACTTACGTTCTACACGGACGGTAGTTGTCATAGACAGTCAGACTCGGGAGACTTGTGTACTGGATACGCAGTCGTAGATGACCAAGGCACCATAGAAGCGGAACCGCTAGGCCCACCTCACTCAGCCCAGGTTGCTGAACTGGTCGCCCTAACCAGAGCATGTGAATTGGCTAAGGGCAAATCAGCCAATATCTACACCGACTCTAGATACGCATTCGGGGTAGTCCATGATTTCGGAGCCCTATGGCGCCTCAGAAATTTCATGACGGCAGCTGGTACACCGATAGCGCATGCTGCTCACATAAAAAGGCTTCTAACAGCGATACAGGAACCCGACAGAGTGGCTGTTATCAAATGTAAAGCACACACATATAGCCAAGACCCAGTATCACTTGGTAACAGCCGAGCAGACGAAGCTGCTAAGTTAGCAGCTGGTACCCCCAGACAGACAGACACCACACAACTGATGGTATTTAATACCATCAACACACAGAAGTTGTGTGAGATGCAAAATTTGTGTTCCACACAGGAAAAGGCAGTCTGGAAGGCAAAAGGATATGACCAGGAGTCCTCAGGACTCTGGACGGATGGACACGGTAAACCAGTGGCCCCCAGAGCATACCTTCCATGTTTAGCTGAGGCAGCTCACGGGCTGACTCATCTGGGCAAGGAAGGGATGTGCAAGTTGGTAAGAGCATATTGGTGTGCCCCAGGATTTTCATCTCATGCGAGTAAAAGAGCAATGTCATGCCTTACCTGTTTGAGAAAGAACATCGGAAAGGCAATACCTACAGAACCATCTCATATCCCACCTGCCGGCGGCCCTTTCCAGGTAATACAGATTGACTTTATTCAATTACCCCCTTGTCGAAATTTGAAATATGTACTTGTTTGTATAGATGTTTTCTCAAATTGGGTCGAAGCATTTCCGGCGGCCACAAATACCGCTATGTTTACTGCTAAGAAAATTGTGCAGGAATTTGTATGTAGATACGGTATCCCTAGAATAATTGAGAGCGATAGGGGTACCCATTTTACAGGTGATGTCTTTCAAGGAATGTGTAAGTTGATGGGAATTGATAGCAAGCTGCACACTCCATACCGTCCACAGGCGAGTGCGAAAGTGGAAAGAGTGAACAGCACTATTAAAAATAAACTGAGTAAAGTGATGGCAGAGACAGGATTGACATGGCCAGAAGCTTTACCCATCGTACTGTACAGCATCAGAACCACTCCCAGGTCCCCTCTTAATCTGTCTCCCTTTGAAATCTTGTTTGGTCGACAACCGCATGTTATGATTAACCCTCAGGATGATTTGAAGTGTAACAATGAAGTGACTGTAAAATACTTGATTAACATGAGTAAACAGTTAAGGAATCAAAATGATAATCTGAAGTTGGTGATTCCTGATTTACCAGATAGTAATTGTCATGACATTGAACCTGGGGATTATGTAATGATACGGAATTTTCTACGCTCAGGTTGCCTTATTGACAGATGGGAAGGACCATACCAGGTCTTATTGACTAGCACTACAGCATTGAAGATTGCTGAGAGAGAGACTTGGGTTCATTCGTCCCACTGTAAGAAGGTTGCTGATCCAGAGAGGTCCCGTGATAAGGAACAGACGGTAGAGGTTGTATCACTGGAGTGTCTGTTCCAGGAGGATTGAGGCGGCACCTGAGCATTGAAAATCACAAGACCAAAAGCAGTTGTCGATCCCCTGTTCCCTTTTATTGTTTTTCTCCAACTTCCCATCCCCTCTCCCTCAAATTATTTTTTCCCCCTTCTCATTCTTCTCCGTTTCCTCCTACAAGATGGACTTGCCCCAAGAGACTGTGATCCGGATTTTCCTGTTGACCATGATGTTGACAAGAGCAGTCTGTTCCGGCGAGAGTACCATGGAGGTCGAGAGAGGTTCTGGAATGGGTTCTGATGATAAAGATGGAGGCGTAGTTTTCCAAGAACAACTTAACCAACAAGTAAAGGCGAGTATCAGAAAACGATCCGATAGCATTGACAATAGAAGGAATTGTGAAGGATTGTTAGCTGAAGAAAACTGTATCTGTAGGCTCTGTGACAACGTAGTGGAGGATGGGTGCATTAAGAAATGCCAATCCAGTTTTAATATCCATATGGACCGGCATCCATTGAGTGACTATCACTCCTTAGTGGGTAGTGTGTTAAATAAAACAGATTGTTGGGTATGCTCTCAAGTACCTCAAGGTCATAGCAAATCAGGGCTAGTACCATTTCCTTTAACGTTAGGGGAGGTACTTGAGTTAAGTGGTGGGAGACCGGTGGACAGGAGGTTTAAGATCTCCAGCCCTCCTAGTTTGAAGCTCCACCAATACCATGTGGATAGGTCCCTATTATGTTTTAACATCTCCAATCCCCGAAAGCCGGGAAATTGGGAAGTGTCATGGAGTAACCAAACCATGACCTTTTCGCATAGAGCAGATAGAATGCCTACAGATACAGAGCTTATACGCCACATAGCCAGTAGAGGAAAATCTTTCCGGTATAGGTATACCTTAGGAAATAGGATTACGAGAGTTGGAGAGGTATCACCAGGATACTGTGCACATATCGTACAACCTGATACGTGTACTAAGCAGATGGAAGAATTAGGGTTAGGAGATTTCACATGGAAGGTGTGTAATATGGTTATGTCCTACTCCATCCCATATGTTCTCCCCGATGATGCATATTTCATATGCGGGAGAAAGGCGTATAAGTGGCTTGCCCCAAACTCTGAAGGATTGTGTTATATTGGAAAAGTACTGCCTGAAGTAATGACTGTATCACATGACAAAATGAAAGACATACACCGTGGTGCCCAAGCTCCTTATACTCATACCCATTACGAGCACGTAGTTAAAAGGCAACTGACAGAGAGGACAGAGCATTTGGCCTCGGATATGATCCATGAATCCACCGGGATTCAGGTTCTACTTGCGTTAGACTTCACTCGCACCGCTCGAGGAGTGATGAACTATAGATACATCTCTGCGCTTGCAAATTTGTTAGATAATATCACTGAAATGTATGATGACACGTTTAGGTATACTGGAAGAGAACTTCAAGCTTATAAAACAGAACTGGTACAGCATAGAATGGTTCTTAATTACCTCACAGCAGTGACAGGCGGATATTGTGTCACACTGGCAACACAATACGGCGTGAAATGTTGCACATATATTACGAATAGCACAGAGGACCCGGTCGAGGTCATAGACCAAAAGATGGACGATATTCTCCAACTGAAGTGGGAATTTCGCAGGAGACACAATCTCACTCTTGCTGCTGTAGGTAATGAGCTGACTGGTTGGGTGTCATGGTTGAACCCGCGAAATTGCTTTTCTGGTTTAGGAGAATGGGCTCAAGGAGTCATAATGGATGTTGGGAAGTTTCTCCTATGTATCTTAGGTGTTGTCATATCAATTGGTTTGATATTTAGATGCGGTCAGGCTTTAATGAAGTGCAATCGTCGTACTAGGGTAATGAGTCTGAGGAGTGAGGAAACTGTAATTCCAATGGATTTGATTTATGACCCAAATGTAGAAACAATGATGTGATGAAAATGCGATTTCTACGGTCCGTTTCTTTCACCTGTTTTTCCGTTTCCTCCAAGGTAAAAAGACCCACTTGGACGAGGAATTTGATGAGCCGATATACAGACAACAGATGGATTAAAGAAGAAGTTTTGACAACCTGATACACAGATTTTTGATGAACTTTGCCATAGATCCCCAGTTTCCCTAGAAATTTTAAAATTACGCTAGCCCAACACTTTTGTAAATCTATGGACATTGACAAAGCTTTTGCTCGCACCTTATGGGCAAAAGCACAAAGAAGACTGCATTCAACAGACACCGAACAAGACTTCAACCGACAAATGTTCATTTACCTGACATAGAATACCACTGCATTTACCGTAATTATGTCTTTTCTTCATCTCTACAACCTTCAGGTAATTACACACATAGTATAGGGAATACAGGCACAGATATCAGCAATCACATATTCCCCCATTCATGTATCATCAACTAAAATGTGCTCCCCCATTTTGTTACAACCAAAAGCCGAAAAGAGCTCGGTAAAGTTTGACAGCCCATCCACAGACCCGTACCACGGGATAAGAAGGAATTCAAATGTATACTTCGCAATGCCTCGAAGCTTGATGTACAACACGTACGGCACGATGATACATGACCCCCCCCAAACATGGATTCATACACACATGCTTCTACTATCTCACTAGGTCATACCCTCTTCACACCTTCTCCACTCTCCTCCCTTACCCAACCATGGAAATGTATTAACCCCTGACATATATTTTTCTCTTTTTGAAATGTTTTAGAAGGTGGCAGTTATTGTTGACTGCCAAAGGGTGGACTGTCAAAGTCAGAAAAATATCTCTATACACACTGCCATATTTGCACCTCATACACGTCCGCGCTGCGCATGCGTACGCTCTCCCGTGCGTGCGCATACTCACAGTCGCGGGCACCCGCAGGCGCACGGTATGCGTATTTACGGTAGAGTTTATGTGATCGTAGCGTGCGACTCAATCGTTACATATTTTAACTATATAATGTATTTTGTAGATCATGGTCCCTTTGATAGATTCTGAAAGTTTAGTTAATATAGCATGTTCCTGGACAGAGGGATCCCTCTTTGTATTGTACGAAGGGTCTAACAGGAGTCATACAGTGGTGTTTAGTACCCATCGGAAGAGTATTTAATTAGCAATATTCCGGTGTTGGTTTGGAGCGGATTAATCGCTCGTGCGAATAGTTATGGACATAAGAAGTTTATGTCCATTTACTATTATTTGCTCTTACTTAGCCATGCGGCGGGAAACCCAGTATCCCACCCACCTGAGCTGTTGGAAATCGTCACAGCCCACCTGTATGAATCAACCTATGACCTTTTGTTATAATGCGAAGCCGAATTCCTGTGTCCAATGAACAATGAGATTGTAGGGACCATTGAATTGTATTGTGTGTGGGGCATAAATAGACAAGCCGATCACATCCAGCTCACTCTTCAACGGTTATCATTGCTGAAAATCGGGAGCTGGATGTCCAGAGGCGCATGCGATCGTTTCCCCTTGTGCGTAAGTGTTTCTCCGCAACCATATTGTTCTTACTGTTATTGTGGGCCATCTCTATTTCTCTCTCTTCTCCTCTTTCTCTCTTATTTTCCCTTAAAACATAATTGTATTGTATTGTATTTCCTGTGTAGTTATCTGGTTAGGTAGTCTATGTTATATTGTAGTGTATGACTTGTATTGTGTTAATTATTTTGCAAGTATATCATTCATAATATATATATATATATTAGGCGTTGGACCCTAAGCCCAGGTATCTGTGTATTTCTTATAGTGTTTAGTATTCTCAGAGCGTCGGTGACGCTCGAACAGCATTTGAGTTAATAAGGTTATACTGTGTTGCATTTACACTCTATCACTACACTAAGGTTTTACTGCATAATATACGGTTTATGGTTTAGATATAAAGGTTTAACATTGTGAGCGTCAGCGCCGCTGGTGATCTCCTCGTGGTCCCGAGCGTCCGCTACGCTATAGCGAATCATTACGTTAGACGGCAGCCAATAGCGTGCCTGCCTGTGATCTCTGGCCGTGAGCGAACGTGACGCTTGAGCGTCTCGACTACGGCTAAGTGATTGTTACGCAACTTGCGTACCCTTACGGTACTCCATACATAATTAGCGTACAGTGTTCTTAGACCTCATAAAGGGTTTTATATGCGATAAATATTTAGCTTTATCAGTTTATAAAGTGGATTGTTTCAGGCATATGCCACATCGTATTTAATATCACATTTATGTAATATCATGGTTAAATGTACTATAGTTATTACTGATGAGAATTTATGTATTTTGATTATTTTAAAGATTATCTGTACCTGACACTTCCTGGAACCAGCCCACCTATAGAGTCCTGGGAGGAAGTATAAATATCACCAACACACTATAGCCCACTGCACCTTGATAAAGGCTCCAAGGAGCCGAAACGCGTCGGTGAAAGACCTTTTGCTGCTACCTATCCAGGACTCTGTGAGAAGGGGAACTCCTGTTGCCGGGAAGTACCAGAAAAGATCCCTTTAACCACTTGCGAGAATTGGCGTGCATTATACACCATCACCTGAGGTACGCTGCTAAGGCTATACTTTTATATTGTCCTCAATAAAAACTGTATTACACTATTGTTGCCTTTCCTGTCTTCTTATCTGAGATACCCGTTCCCAGAATGAAACAGAGTGAGGAGAAAATCTTCAGTTGATTGCTTTGAAGGACATAGAAGAAATTTTGGGCTAGAGTTGGTGATTAAAAACATTTAATGGACTATCTGACTGTAACTGGGCCTTTGTAAACGGCCATTTCAGCTAGGATTTGGATCACGGACATGCTACTCCATAGGGGTTTGCGCTGTATTCATATTTTCTTTATTTTTGTATATGTTGTGGCCCTGCAGGTGAGCTTTAGGATAGAGCTGCACCCCGCTTTATAGCACCAAACTTTTATTTATTTTGTACAGATGTAGTAATATTTGTGGGGGCGTAATATTAAAAATATGTATATATTTCCCTCAGACCCCTCGGGGTCGCATACATGTTATTTTGCCCGGTTACTACTCCCGGCTGTCGACACGAATACTATATCTTATGACGACCATAATGTTTCCTGATTAGATCCACAACATCGGCATTCAGTACATGTTCATACACATTAAGAACGCATTAAGATCACTAGGGACCCTGCTGTTCCTGATAAATATATATATATATATATATATATATATATGTGATATGTATATATAGATATGTGTGTATATATGTGTATTTAAATGGGTATATTTATACAAAAAAAATTATAATGAATGCTGAAGTAAACTTTTCCTTCTCATGTGCTGGTTGCTCTGTTGAATAACTCTAGGTCAGCCGTGACAAGATGGTTTCAAATCATCACGAGAAGTCTGAGTGTTTATTCTTTTCCCGCCATGGATAGAATAAAGTGAGAGTCAACCCCTGTTCTGCACGGGGCCCTATCACAAAGGATCGTTTACAGGAAGCTAAGTGATATTTTAATTATATGCTTTGATTATACTTGCATTGCATGTGCAAGGGGGAGTGCTTGTATTCAGAAATGGTCGGTTACTTTGTCATCCGATATAATTACCCTGAGGAGAGATGTGATACTCCTTAAGTTTTGTCATGTCTAGAACATTGCAATATACTGCCGTGCAACTGAAAGGGATGGGACTCTTGGGTGCGCGGGCTACTTCCATGGCGGTCTCGGCTAGGAGGGCGTTGTGGATTCACAGATGCTGACTCCGAAAAGAAGTGGCGTCTCTTCCCCATGAAGGTGAAGCCTGGTTTGGTGATGGCCTTGTTAATATGCTCTCGGCAGGTGCCACGGGTAAGTCTACCTTCTTGCTCTATGTTTCCTCACAACGGTTGGTGATGCATTGTTGTAGGATGCAGTCATTTTGACCGAATAGATAAGGATTCCCCTGTCTTTGCAGGTAAGGGAAGGTAAAAAAAGGTAAGAGGTCAGCTGCCTGTTCAGGTTCACAGGAGCAGAAATCATCCATTCTTTCTGCCACGTCCACCGTGGGACGTTGGGTCTATCTTGCGGGGGCCCACACAGGTGGGACCTCGTCTAAAACTCTTCAGTCAGCCCTGGAAAGGGCATGGACCAGCGAGTTAAGGCTAGAGTCCCTAGGGGGACATATGGGAGTTCCAGACGTCCCCCTCACTGATTTTTTCAAATCAACCTTACCGAGCCTCCTCATGATAGGGAGGTAGTATGTGACGCAATACAAGAGTTGTGTCAGGGTCAGGTTATTGTCCTGCTGTTCCGGTCATAAAAAAAAGAAGAAGCTGTTTTCAAGATTTTTTGTGCTCCCGAGGCCGGACGACTCGGTCAGACAAATCTCAATTTTTCTACTTAAACTCCATGAGGGAATCTCTTATGGCAGGGTTCTCCACTCTGAAAGTGGAGTAAGGAGGTCTAATTACGGTTTCTTCTGCATTAGGCTTGCCTGAGGTTTGCGATTCAGGATTGTTGTTATCATTTCGCCAGGGTGATGGCGGTATGATGGGTTTCCTTCGATAGTAAGGAGTCATATTTATTCTGTACTGGATCGCTCTCCGAATTACGGAGAGATCAAGAAGCTACATGGTGCAAAACGTTTTCTCCTTGACAGTTCTTCAACAACAGGACTTGCCAGTATCCCTGTTGGTCCCAACGACGCAGAGATCGGCTTGGGCAATATTTTTAGAGGCAGTACTGAGAAGAGTTTATTTGCTTCCAAAAAAAAAAAAAAAAAGAAATGGGGAAGCTCTGAGGATTCAGAGTCCGGCAGACTTGTAACGGTGTCAATCCGTCGATGCATTCAGTTGCTGAAAAAATTGGTTGGGGCCTGCGAGGCCTTTAAGTGGACAGGTTGCAGGCCTGAGTGTTTAGCGGGACCTGTTGGACAAGTGGTCCGGTTCTCACCTGGGATAATCATGGTTTCAAGACCAGTATCTCGCTCCTGTGGTAGCTGCGCAATTCGCAATTCTCACTGAGGACAAGTGTCATGTTAGGATACTTGTCGCCCCATTAACAGTCTAGAGTTAAGGGCCGTTTATAACGGTTTTCTACAGACAATAACCGGACTAGAAATGGCAGAAGCCAGAAAGATTTTCCGCTGGGTGACGAAAACATTTAAGCGCTCTATCAGCAATGTTCGTTCCAGGAGAGGACAACTGGGAAGCAGACTTCCTCGGCGGACACGTTCTCCGTTCAGGAGGGTTGAGTCTTCATCAAGTGGTTTTCACAGAAGTGATAAGTCTTTGGAGAATTCCGTAAGATGGCGTCTCGCCTCGACAATAAACTTCAGAAATTTTTGTTACGGGTCGAGGGTACCTCAAGCGATAGCGGCGGACGCCCTAGTGACACCCTGGGTGTTTCGGTCGGCCTATGTGTTCCCTTCACTTCCACTCTTTCCAAAGATGTTAAAACATATAAGAAGAACAAAAGTTCAGATGATCCTCCTTGCTCCAGATTGGTCAAGGAGGGCTGGTATCCGGATCTTCAGCGATTACTCATAGGAGATCCCTGACCTCTTCATCTGCGAGAGGATCTGTTATAGCAGGAGCCGTGTGTGTTCCAAGACTTACCGCGGTTTCCATTGACGACTTGGAGATTGAACGTCGGCTCCCAGCCCGGAAGGGTATTCCTAGTGAAGTCTTCCCTACTCTTCTTCAGTCAGAAAAGGAGTAACATCAAATCATTACCACCATATTTGGGGGAAATTTTGTGTCTAGGTATGAATCCACGAAAGTTCCTACGTAAGAATTCCAGTTGGATCGTTTTCTCCCTTCTTTTCTTACAAGATCGTGTGGAGGCGATCTTAGGTTGGGCTCGATTAAGGTTCAGATTTCAGCCTTCCAAAAATAACAATGGGCCTCCTTTCCAGAGTTTTATACTTTAGTAAAAGGAGTCTTACACATCCATCCTCCCTTTGTACCTCTGAGACACCATGGGATCTTTACGTGGTGTTGCGGTTACTGCAATTTCTTAGATTGCACCTTTCAGTATGGTTAAGTTGAAATTCCTCACTTGGAAAGTGGTCATGCGGTTGACCTTGGCATCCGCAAGGCAGGTGTCTGAGTTGCCGGTTTGGTCTCACAAGAGCCCTGTTTAATCTTCCATGAAGATAGAGTTGAGAACTCGGCAGCAGTTTCTGCCAAAAGTGGTTTCATCGGTTTCAACTGAACCACCCTGTTGTGGTGCCGGTGGCTACTGACGCCTGGGCGACATCGGAGTATCTCAATGTGGTCAGTATTTTGAACATTTGTGTTGCCAGATTTGCTAAGATCAGGAAAACGGAGGTTCTGTTTATCCTATATGCTCCCAACAAGATTGGGGTTCCTGCTTCCAAGCAAACTATTGCACGCTGGATCTGTAATACGATTAAGCTTGCTCGTTTTACGGCTGGATTGCCGTTACCGATATCGGTGAAGGCCCATTCTACCAAGTAGATGGGCTCATACTGAGCGGATGCCCGAGGGGTCTAGGGTTTATAGCCTTGCAGAGCAGCTGCTTTGTTGGGTTCAAACGATTTTGCAAATATTCTACAAGTTTGATACCCTGGCTGTTGAGGCCCTTTTTGTCACGATCCGGGTATCTGGACGCCATTTCTTACCCATCAGATGCCTCCTAAGGTTGGCTCAGCGCTCCAGGACCGGATCCCATCTGTTATCCTGATGTTTACATTCCTGTATCCTCTCCTGTCACTCTGAGACGCGGTCACAGTAAACGCCATATTACACCTGGCATGGCGTCTCCCGCGGCCTCTGCCGCCATCCCTGAGCTTCTGCATGCAGAGTGTCTGAGTGGCGATTACGTCAGTTGCGGCCTCCGCTGTGTCCGCGTGGTTGGATGTGCACCTGTCAGCTTGGCGCCTCCTGTCTCCGGTGGCCGGCGCCGCCATTACTGTTTTCATTACCACATGGATTACAAACCAAACTTCCCTCCAAGTGTCTGCATGGGCGCAGCCATCTTGGATTCTGTCAGCTGATCATTTCCACCAATCTGTTCTCAGTATTGATAATCTGCATAATTGCCTAGCCAATCCCTTCCTTGCTGCAGGTATAAATACACTGTGCCTGAGCAAGGAAGGCGTCAGTGCTTTGGTTGTCAAACCTAGTTCCAGTTTGTCTCTCTCCTGTGGTTGTTTTCCAGGTTCCAGTTCCTGTCTCAATACTTCCACTAAAGAAACCCGCACCAGCATTCCACCTGCGGTGTAGCCTGACTCTCCTATCCATTTGGACTCATCTGCTTCCAGCCACAGATCCACCTGCTTACAGCTTCCAGCTTCCAGCAGAGGTCAGCTCTTCTTAAAGTGCCGGTACCCTTTTCTGCAGATTACCATTCACCTTTGGTATTATTATTTCACCGCTCTCAAGCTCCACACATCATTCCATATTTCATCGCTCTCAAGCTACATTCTATTATTTAACTGGTTCCAGCCAGTATTCACTCCGTGTTAACATCAGTCTGGTTTCAGCCAGTATCCACAGCAGCCGTTTTACCCACAGCAGCCCAGCTTTTCCTGGAACACCAGCTGGTACGATCCTGGGCTATTTCCATTGCTACAGTCGGGCCTGGTAAGGACTTTCCATCTAGAAGATTATTACAACTATCTCATACTACCAGAGCCCTGTGGTCCCTGCCACCCTGTAGTACCCAGGAACTGTATTATTTTTCTGCTGACTTTTATGTTTTCTTATTTGCTGCTGTGTTACGGAGTTTTGTCATAATAAACATCATTGACTTTTATCCTGGTTGTCGTGGTCACGCCTTCGGGCAGTTATTCTACATGTTACTTACATGTCTAGGGGTCTGATACAACCTCCCAGGTTCCGTTACATCTCAGCCCCTACAACTGAGGCTGCCTCCCGTCAGCTCAGGCCCTCAGTTGTGACAGTAAGCACTGACCATATGAATCCAGCCGGAGACCAGGATCAAGCGGCTAGGCCGATGCAAGAACTGGCAGCCCGACTTGAACATCAGGAGGCTGCACAGGGCCACATCATCCGCTGTCTCCAGGATCTCTCTACTCGGCTGGATGGGATTCAGACAACCCTCCGTGGATCAGGCGCGTCCAGTGCGTCAACCACAGTGACTCCAGCTATAACCCCACCCACCTTACCCATTTCTGTTCCACGTCTTCATCTTCCAACGCCAGCAAAATTTGACGGATCTCCAAGATTCTGCAGGGGATTTCTCAACCAGTGTGAGATTCAGTTTGAGCTACAACCTGGCAATTTTCCCAGTGACCGTACAAAAATTGCCTACATTATCTCTCTTCTCAGTGGCTCAGCCCTTGATTGGGCATCACCGTTATGGGAGAGGTCCGACATCCTGCTATCCTCCTACACTGCATTCGTGTCAACATTCAGGCGTATCTTCGACGAGCCAGGCCGGGTAACTTCAGCTTCATCTGAGATTCTCCGTTTACGCCAGGGATCACGTACTGTAGGACAATATCTTATACAGTTCCAGATCCTGGCATCCGAACTGGCATCCGAACTGGCATGGAACGACGAGGCCCTGTATGCTGCATTCTGGCATGGCTTATCTGAGCGTATTAAAGATGAGTTAGCTACCAGAGACTTACCTTCTAAGTTAGATGAGCTAATCTCACTCTGCACGAAAGTTGATTTACGTTTCAGAGAGAGAGCAACTGAGCGTGGAAGATCATCTGCTCCAAAATCTTCTGCTCCTCCTCCTCGCCAACTGTCACCATCTAAAGATGAGCCCATGCAAATTGGCCGTTCCCGTTTAACTCCTGCTGAGCGCCGAAGACGTCTCTCCGAGTCTCTCTGTCTTTATTGTGCAGCTCCGTCTCACACCATTAATGCCTGTCCCAAACGTCCGGGAAACTCCAAATCCTAGCTCGCCAAGGAGAGGGCCGGCTAGGAGTAATGATCTCCTCTCCATCTCCTCAAGATTGTAATCTCCCAGTCTCGCTTCAAGTTGCTCAACGTTATCGGAACGTCATTGCCCTCCTTGATTCCGGAGCAGCTGGGAACATTATTACCGAAGCCTATGTTAAACGGTGGTCCCTACCCACCGAGAGACTTCCTTCGTCCATCTCCTTAACTGCCGTGGATGGCAGCAAGATTTTTGATGCAGTTATTTCTCTAAAGACTCTACCAGTTCGTCTGAGAGTGGGAGTTCTTCATTCCGAACTTATTTCTTTTTTAGTGATTCCAAGAGCCACACATCCTGTGGTCCTGGGCCTTCCATGGCTCCGTCTTCACAATCCTACAATTGATTGGACGACTACGCAAATTCTGGCATGGGGTTCCTCCTGTGCTGAGACATGTTTGTTTAAAGTATTGCCTGTCTGTTCTTCCTCCCCCAGGTCGTCTGATGTTCCACCTCCTCCATATCAAGATTTCACGGATGTGTTCAGTAAAGCTTCTGCTGATATCCTTCCTCCTCATAGAGAATGGGACTGCCCGATTGATCTCGTTCCAGGGAAGGTTCCACCTCGAGGCCGAACTTATCCGTTGTCTCTGCCTGAGACGCATTCTATGGAGGAATACATTAAAGAGAACCTAGCAAAGAGGTTCATTCGACCTTCTTCTTCTCCAGCCGGCGCAGGCTTCTTTTTTGTAAAGAAGAAAGATGGTGGTCTGCGGCTGTGCATCGACTACAGAGGTTTGAACGACATTACCATCAAGAACCGCTATCCTTTACCCCTGATTACTGAGCTCTTTGATAGAGTTAGCGGAGCTACCATCTTCACAAAGCTGGACTTGAGAGGTGCATACAATCTCATCCGGATCCGTGAGGGTGACGAGTGGAAGACCGCCTTTAACACCCGTGACGGACATTATGAGTACCTCGTCATGCCCTTCGGATTGAGCAATGCTCCAGCTGTCTTCCAGCATTTTGTCAATGAGATCTTCAGAGACATTTTATACCGTCATGTCGTGGTCTATCTAGATGATATCCTCATTTTTGCCAACAATTTAGAGGAACATCGTTTTTGGGTAAAAGAGGTTCTGTCCCGTCTCCGTGTCAATCATCTCTATTGCAAATTAGAGAAATGCGTCTTTGAAGTCAAGTCCATTCCGTTTCTAGGTTACATTGTGTCCGGTTCCGGACTAGAGATGGATCCTGAGAAACTACAAGCAATCTAGAATTGGCCGATACCCTTAACCCTCAAAGGGGTCCAGAGGTTCTTAGGGTTCGCCAATTATTACAGAATGTTTATACGAGACTTTTCCACCATTGTGGCGCCTATTACTGCTTTAACTAAGAAGGGTGCTAACCCGTCCAAGTGGTCTGAAGAAGCTACGCAAGCTTTTCATCTTTTAAAACAACGGTTCATCTCAGCACCAGTTCTGAAACAGCCCAACATCGACTCCCCTTTCATCTTAGAGGTGGATGCCTCCTCCGTTGGAGTAGGAGCGGTGTTATCTCAGAGGGCTAAAGATGGTCATTTACACCCTTGCAGTTTCTTCTCCCGGAAGTTCTCCCCAGCTGAGCGCAACTATGCCATTGGCGACCAGGAGTTGCTAGCCATCAAGCTCGCTCTAGAAGAGTGGAGATATCTGTTGGAGGGAGCTTCTCATTCAATCACCATACTTACAGACCACAAGAACCTTTTATATCTGAAAGGCGCACAATGTCTCAACCCTCGTCAGGCCAGATGGGCACTTTTCTTTTCCAGGTTCGACTTTAAACTCCAGTTCTGTCCGGGCTCTCAGAATCGCAAGGCCGATGCCCTTTCCCGCTCATGGGAGCAAGAAAATGAGTCAGAGTCTTCAGACAAGCATCCTATTATAAATCCGTTGGCATTCTCCATGGTAGGGATGGACTCTACGCCCCCATCAGGGAAAAGTTTTGTGAAACCGATGCTAAGGAAGAAGCTCATGCATTGGGCCCATGCTTCCCGTTTTGCCGGACATACAGGTATCCAAAAAACCCTGGAGTTTATCTCTAGGTCCTATTGGTGGCCAACTCTGAAAAAGGACGTCTTGGAGTTTATTGCATCTTGCCCAAAGTGTGCTCAACATAAGGTATCCCGCCAGTCGCCTGCGGGGCAACTGGTTCCACTATCTGTTCCCCGTCGACCTTGGACCCATTTGTCGATGGATTTTATTACAGATTTACCGATGTGCAACAAGTTCAATACCATCTGGGTGGTAGTTGACCGGTTCACCAAGATGGCACACTTCATTCCTCTCACCGGTCTTCCGTCAGCTTCCAAGTTGGCTCAAGTATTCATACAAGAGATCTTCCGACTCCACGGTCTTCCTGAAGAAATTATCTCAGATCGAGGAGTTCAATTCACAGCCAAATTCTGGCGAAGTTTATGTCAAGTCCTCCAAGTCAAGCTAAAGTTTTCCACGGCTTACCATCCTCAGACCAATGGTCAAACCGAGAGGGTGAATCAGGACTTGGAGGCCTTCCTCCGCATCTATGTCTCCTCCTCTCAAGATGACTGGGTTCAATTACTTCCCTGGGCCGAGTTCTGTCATAACAACCAGTATCATTCTTCATCTGCTTCAACACCATTCTTCACTAACTTTGGATTCCACCCTAAAGTCCCTGAGTTCCAACCGCTTCCAGCAACTTCTGTTCCCGCAGTGGATATCACCTTGCATCAGTTTGCCAATATCTGGAAGAGCGTACGATCAGCTCTGCTCAAGGCATCGTTCAGGTACAAGAAGTTTGCGGATAAGAAGTGTCGAGCAGTTCCTGCTCTCAAGGTGGGTGATCGGGTATGGTTATCCACGAAGAATTTGAGGTTAAGAGTTCCCAGTATGAAGTTTGCACCTCGCTATATCGGTCCTTTCAAGATTGAACAAATCATCAATCCTGTTGCTTACAGACTCCAGTTGCCTCCCTTCTTAAAAATACCCAGGACATTCCATGTTTCCCTGTTGAAACCACTGATCTTGAATCGGTTTCATTCCTCACTTCCTCCAACTCCGAAAGTCCAAACTCAACGAGGCGTTGAGTATGAAGTAGCCAAGATCCTGGACTCACGTCACCGTTACGGTCAACTACAATATCTTATTGACTGGAAGGGTTATGGCCCTGAGGAACGTTCATGGACCAATGCTTCTGATGTCCATGCTCCTGCCTTAGTCCGGAGATTCCATTCCAAGTTTCCTCAAAAGCCAAAGAAGTGTCCTGGGGCCACTCCTAAAGGGGGGGGTGCTGTCACGATCCGGGTATCTGGACGCCATTTCTTACCCATCAGATGCCTCCTAAGGTTGGCTCAGCGCTCCAGGACCGGATCCCATCTGTTATCCTGATGTTTACATTCCTGTATCCTCTCCTGTCACTCTGAGACGCGGTCACAGTAAACGCCATATTACACCTGGCATGGCGTCTCCCGCGGCCTCCGCCGCCGTCCCTGAGCTTCTGCATGCAGAGTGTCTGAGTGGCGATTACGTCAGTCGCGGCCTCCGCTGTGTCCGCGTGGTTGGATGTGCACCTGTCAGCTTGGCGCCTCCTGTCTCCGGTGGCCGGCGCCGCCATTACTGTTTTCATTACCACATGGATTACAAACCAAACTTCCCTCCAAGTGTCTGCATGGGCGCAGCCATCTTGGATTCTGTCAGCTGATCATTTCCACCAATCTGTTCTCAGTATTGATAATCTGCATAATTGCCTAGCCAATCCCTTCCTTGCTGCAGGTATAAATACACTGTGCCTGAGCAAGGAAGGCGTCAGTGCTTTGGTTGTCAAACCTAGTTCCAGTTTGTCTCTCTCCTGTGGTTGTTTTCCAGGTTCCAGTTCCTGTCTCAATACTTCCACTAAAGAAACCCGCACCAGAATTCCACCTGCGGTGTAGCCTGACTCTCCTATCCATTTGGACTCATCTGCTTCCAGCCACAGATCCACCTGCTTACAGCTTCCAGCTTCCAGCAGAGGTCAGCTCTTCTTAAAGTGCCGGTACCCTTTTCTGCAGATTACCATTCACCTTTGGTATTATTATTTCACCGCTCTCAAGCTCCACACATCATTCCATATTTCATCGCTCTCAAGCTACATTCTATTATTTAACTGGTTCCAGCCAGTATTCACTCCGTGTTAACATCAGTCTGGTTTCAGCCAGTATCCACAGCAGCCGTTTTACCCACAGCAGCCCAGCTTTTCCTGGAACACCAGCTGGTACGATCCTGGGCTATTTCCATTGCTACAGTTGGGCCTGGTAAGGACTTTCCATCTAGAAGATTATTACAACTATCTCATACTACCAGAGCCCTGTGGTCCCTGCCACCCTGTAGTACCCAGGAACTGTATTATTTTTCTGCTGACTTTTATGTTTTCTTATTTGCTGCTGTGTTACAGAGTTTTGTCATAATAAACATCATTGACTTTTATCCTGGTTGTCGTGGTCACGCCTTCGGGCAGTTATTCTACATGTTACTTACATGTCTAGGGGTCTGATACAACCTCCCAGGTTCCGTTACATCTCAGCCCCTACAACTGAGGCTGCCTCCCGTCAGCTCAGGCCCTCAGTTGTGACACTTTTGTTTGGGCAATTCGGTGCTGCAGAGTCATCCGCACTCTCCCGCCCATTCTAGAGCTTTGGTATAGACCCCATGGTCCTTTTGGAGTCCCCAGCATCCTCTAGGACGTATGAGAAAATAGGATTTTAATACCTACCGGTAAATCCTTTTCTCTTAGTCCGTAGAGGATGCTGGGCGCCCGTCCCAGTACGTACTGTATCTGCAGTTATTGGTTATGGTACATATGTTGGGTTGCTTTTCAGTCAGTCTGTTGCTGACGTTATTCATGCCATGGCATGCAGTTTGCTATTTTTGGTCGTGTTTACACACAGGTTGTGTTACAATTTTGGTCAGCATGTTGCTGTATATTTTTTCATGCCGTCGGCTGGTGTTCTATTGAAGGTCACGTTCTGCGGCATGTTTAAGGTGTGAGCTGGTATGACACTCACCGTGTTTACACAATAAATTCTTTCCTCAAAATGTCCGTCTCCCTGGGCATGTGATGTTAGTGTATTAGAATGCTTAATATTTGTAGACACTCCCTTACTAATCTGTGGAAGCCTGAATCTTCAGTGATGGTCCCTGGGACCAGGGGGATGCTGGGAAGTGGGTGGTCTAGTGTGCAGTGTGTCTGGAGTTGGTGATGGAATAAACAGCACAGCAGTGAACTCACATGTCTCTGTGTCCTGATGACTGGATTTACAAACATATGAACAAAACATGGTGTCAGAAGAAGTTTAACTTGGACTACTAGTGCTCTCATAGTGTGAAAGAATCCTGCAGCAGTCTGTAAGGCTGTGATAGTGTCTGCAAAGCCTGCAGTGTGCTCCTCTCTTCAAACAGTGAGTAACCATGGATAAACTAGCTCCTCCAACCGGCATGCTGATGTCTGGTAACTTGTCTGAAAACTTGAAAAGATTTAAGCAAAGGTTTAATATATATCTTGCTGCATGTGGAGATGATACAGAGGCTGACAAAACAAAGGCATCCATTTTCCTCCATGTGATAGGAGAGGATGTGCTGGACATTTATAAAAGTTTTCAGTTTGATGAGTGGCAGAATATGGTGCTATTTTCTATAATGCAAAAGTTTGAAGATTACTTTGTGCCAAGGAAAAATGTGACATATGAAAGATATGTTTTTCATATGTGATCAGAAGTCTGTAGATGGATTTGATCAGTATGTTACAGAGCTGCAATCACTCAGTAAAACCTGTGAGTTTGGTGATTTAAAGGATTCACTGATTAGAGATTGTATTGTCTGTGGAATACCTGATAATGGACTCAGAGAGAGATTGCTGAGAGAGCAAGACCTAACACTGGAAAAGGCAGTGACTATGTGCAGATCTGCAGAAATAACTAGATTTCAAGCCAAAATGTTACACAAGGAAGTTGATGCTTCTGTCCATGTAGTGCAGAACACAGAGCCAAGCAAACCTCCATTCTCAAGAATGAAGCAGTCTAAGCCACAGTCTAATAAGGAAATGTGTAGTAGATGTGGAAATGCTCACAATCCTAAAATGTGCCCGGCTTATGGTAAAACCTGCATGAAATGTGATAGACTTAATCACTTTGCCAAATGCTGTAAAATGTAAAGTTAAACAACCACAGTGCATGCTGTTAAACAAACAGAGGAATTCTTTGTGGATTGCATTGAACTTTGCAGTGCAGATAAGAAAGAATGGATTGTCCCTTTAACTGTGAACGAGATTGTCATTCCCTTTAAGCTTGATACTGGCGCTCAGGTGAATTTAATATCGTTTCAAGACTATAAGATTTTTAGAGTAAAACCTAAAATTCATCCAGCCAAAGTGAAAGTTACAGGGTACACTGGGGAGGAAATTCCTGTGAAAGGTACATGCTTAGTGACACTGAAATATAAGGGACAACAGTTTAAAACATCTCTACTGATTGTGGATAAAAATGTGCAACTAATTCTAGGATTAAGTTCCTGTGAGAAACTAAGCTTGCTAAAGAAAGTTTTTATGGTGACATCACAAGTAGAAGATGACTGCAAATCGATGTTTACAGAATACAGAGACTTGTTTGAAGGTCTTGGTTGTTTGCCTGGAGAGCATACAATAAATATAGACACACAAGTTTCTTCAGTGATACACCCCTGTAGAAAAGTGCCGTTTGCGCTGAGAGAAAAACTGAAACAAGAGTTAAATCACATGGAAGCCTTGGGTGCGGTACAGAAAGTTGATGAGCCTACTGAATGGGTAAGCTCCTTAGTAATTGTTAAAAAGAAAAATGGACAACTCAGAATATGTCTAGACCCCAGAGATTTAAACAAAGCTATTAAACGAGAACATTTCAAACTACCAACCAGAGATGAAATCATGTCGCAATTTGTGGGAGCAAAATGGTTCAGTAAATTGGACGAATCTTCAGGATTCTGGCAAATGAAGCTAGATGAGGCCAGCTCAAAGCTTTGTACATTTAATACACCAGAAGGTCAATACAGATTTCTTCGACTACCATATGGAATATTGTCTGCTCCAGAAGTATATCACAAAAAGATACACATGATTTTTGAACATATTCCAGGTGTTGAAACAATGATGGATGACAATGTTGTCTGGGGATCTACAAAGGAAGAACATGATTCTAGATTGAGACAAGTAATGGAACTTGTCAAGAAAGTGAATCTAAAGCTAAACAAGGACAAATGTGAATTTGGCGTGAATACACTAACCTTTATGGGTGACGTGGTCTCGGATCAAGGTGTAAAACCAGACCCAAGGAAAATATCTGCCATAGTGAACATGGAACGTCCTAACAACAAAGACGACATCAGAAGATTCCTAGGAATGATTACTTACGTAGGAAAGTTTATTTCTCAACTCTCTGAACGAACAGCCTCTCTTAGATGGTTGTTGGACAAAGATAACGAGTGGATGTGGTCACATGAACAAGAAGAAAGTTGGCAAAACTTGAAACAGATCATTACAGAGCAACCAGTGCTAAAATTCTTTGATCCTGCGAAAAGAATAAGAATTTCAGAAGATGCTTCACAATTTGGCCTAGGCTCAGTGCTGTTACAAGAACATGAGGATACATGGCAACCAGTAATCTATGCATCAAGAGCACTGACAAGTGCTGAAACAAGGTATGCTCAGATAGAAAAAGAACTTCTAGCAATCACATATGCATGTGAGCGATTTCATCAGTTTGTGTATGGTCAAACATTTACAGTGGAAACTGACCACAAGCCATTGGTAGCTATCATGACTAAATCATTACATGACTGTCCCATGAGAATTCAATGAATGCTTATCAGACTACAGAAATATGATGTACACTTGCTGTACTGTCCCGGCAAATACATGTACATTGCTGATACACTTTCTCGTGCTGTGGACAAAAGTGAAGGTTCCAAAAGTCTGGTGGATGAAGAGATAGAAGCCTATGTTAATTTGATCATAGCATCTCTACCAGTGTCTCTTGCAAGACAAGAACAGATTAGGAAAGAAACTGAGACAGATGACACAATGAAAGTGTTGAAAGATATCATTCTGAAAGGTTGGCCAGCAGAAAAACATGCGTGCCCGCTGTCTATCCATGATTATTGGATGTACCGCAGTGACCTTACAGTTGTCGATGGTATTATTTACAAAGGCAATAGGTTTGTCATACCTGCACAACTAAGAAAAGTTATGCTGTGCAAGATACATGAAGGCCACTTAGGAGAAGAAAAATGTAAGCGGAGAGCGCGTGAAGTTATGTATTAGTTGTCACAACTGAGGGCCTGAGCTGACGGGAGGCAGCCTCAGTTGTAGGGGCTGAGATGTAACGGAACCTGGGAGGTTGTATCAGACCCCTAGACATGTAAGTAACATGTAGAATAACTGCCCGAAGGCGTGACCACGACAACCAGGATAAAAGTCAATGATGTTTATTATGACAAACTCCGTAACACAGCAGCAGTAAAAGGAAACATAAAAGTCAACAGAGGATAAATACAATTCCTGGGTACTACAGGGTGGCAAGGGCCACAGGCACTGGTAGTGTGAGACAGTTCTTATAATCTTCTAGTTGGAAAGTCCTTACCAGGCCTGACTGTAGCAATGGAGAGAACCCAGGATCGTACCAGCTGATGTTCTAGGAAAGGCTGGGCTGCTGAAGGTAAAACGGCTGCTGTGGATACTGGCTGGAACCAGACTGTTGTTGGTACGGAGTGGATACTGGCTGGAACCAGTTAAATAATAAACGAACTTGAGAGCGATGAAATAATAATGAAGTTTGGAGTTTGAGAGCGGTGAAATAATAATACCGGTGGAGAGTGGTAAACTGCAGAAAAGGACACCGGCCCTTTAAGAGAAGCTATACACTGCTGGAAGCTGGGCTGGAAGCAGGTGATTGTTTGAGCTGGAAACAGGTGAGTCCAGAATGGATCGGAGAGTCAGGCTACACCGCAGATGGAATGCTGGTGCGGGTCTCTATAGCAGAAGTCTGGAGACAGGAGCTGGAACCTGGAAGACAACCACAGGAGAGAGACAAACTGGAACTAGGTTAGACAACCAAAGCACTGACGCCTTCCTTGCTCAGGCACAGCATACTTATACCTGCAGCAAGGAAGGGGTTGGCTAGGCAATTATGCAAATCAACAATACAGACAGCAGATTGGTGGAAATAATCAGATGACAAAATCCAAGATGGCTGCGCCCATGCAGACACTTGGAGGGAAGTTTGGTTTGTAATCCATGTGAGAATTGAAACAGTAATGGCGACGCCGGCCACAGGAGACAGGAGACGCCAGACTGACAAGCGCACATTTAACCACGCGGGCACAGCGGAGGCCGCGGCTGATGAAATCACCACTCTGACATTCTGCATGTGGAAACTCAGGAACAGCGGGATCCGGTCCTGGAACGCTGAGCCAGCCTTAGGAGGCATCTGAAGGGTAAGTAATGGCGTCCAGATACCCGGATCGTGACATTAGTCAAGAATGAACCAAGACATAGCACAGACTACAGCTACATGTGAATTATGTCTTACGTATAGATCGAAACAACAAGTCGAGCCACTGAGTCCTCACGCAGTGCCAGAGAGACCGTACCAGAAAGTTGGCGCAGATTTGTTTGATTGTAATGGGAAAACGTACATTGTCATGACTGATTATTACGCTAACTACCCTGAGGTGAAGACACTACATACAACTACTAGTAAAGCCGTAATCAATTGCATGAAGTCAATCTTTGCAAGGCATGGTGTTCCTATGGAAGTGTTCACTGATATTGGTCCTCAGTTTTCCAGTGCTGAATTTAGACAATTTGCTGATGAGTGGGAATTTGTCCATACTGCGTCAAGTCCCCACTATCCACGCTCAAATGGGTTGGTGGAAAGTTCAGTAAAAACTGTAAAGAGTCTCATGAAAAAAGCTCAAGAAGGTAAAAAAGATTTCTACAAAAGTCTTTTAATCTACCGCAGTACACCTTTACAGAATGGACTTTCTCCTGCACAAATGCTGATGGGAAGGAGGATTAGAGCAAATCTCCTGATACATGATGGACTGCTTAATACACATAACTCAGGGTTGGTCAGACTGAGTAAGGAACGTCAACAGGCGAATCAGAAACTGTTCCATGACAGGCGAGCAAAAAGCTTATTTGATCTAAAATCGGGTGACCAAGTCCGTCTCAGAGATCACGAGAAAGGTATTTGGGTGCAGAAAGGTATTGTGCAAGCACAAGTAGCACCAAGATCTTATACTATACGTACAGCGCATGGAACGGAAGTAAGAAGAAATCGGGTGGATTTAAGATCTCAACCTAACCATAATGAAGACAACATGACTGAAGAATACCCTTCATCTGACATGTATGATGATCCTCATAATGGTGAACAAACTATGATTCTAGAAAGGTCCAACATGGTAGATGAAACACAGACTGTGTATGAAAGACCCAATAGGGAAATACGCAGACCTGAGAGACTCATTGAAACGTGTTAGATGATTTTCTTAATATGATGTTGTTAATTGTTGCATTGAAGCGTACAGGGCTTATCTTTAAAGAAAAGAGGATGTGATGTTAGTGTATTAGAATGCTTAATATTTGTACACACTCCCTTACTAATCTGTGTAAGCCTGAATCTTCAGTGATGGTCCCTGGAACCAGGGGGATGCTGGGAAGTGGGTGGTCCAGTGTGCAGTGTGTCTGGAGTTGGTGATGGAATAAACAGCACAGCAGTGAACTCACATGTCTCTGTGTCCTGATGACTGGATTTACAAACATATGAACAAAACAGGGCACAGTTCTATAACTGAGGTCTGGAGGAGGGGCATAGAGGGAGGAGCCAGTTCACACCCATTCAAAGTCTTTTAGTGTGCCCATGTCTCCTGCGGATCCCGTCTATACCCCATGGTCCTTTTTGAGCCCCCAGCATCCTCTACGGACTAAGAGAAAAGGATTTACCGGTAGGTATTAAAATCCTATTATCTAAATAACAAAACATTATACATTATACAATCAACTTATTTTCACTCACATCAATTACTCCAGCAGAAGAACTAGATTCCAACAGCAGAAGAACTAGATTCCAACAGTGGAGGAAGGTGTTTAGCAGGCAGAACTAATAAAGTGTTGTCCTGCTAGAGATCCCATTTTTCCTAGTGACTTTGTGGGTAAACCAGACCTGGTTGTAGCAGCAAATTTGTTAGCAGTTGGTCAAAACCATGGGGAGCACTCCGACCCATTCGTACGCAGCGGTTCTTCGCTGCGGTGCGAATGGGTTGGTACTGCAGCTACGTGGCTCCCGCAATGCGCACGCGCGTCATTGCCCAGCGCCGCCGCCAGCACAGAAAGTGATCGTAGCGGAGATTGCATGGAGACTGACTGGCGGGAGGCGTTCCGGGTCATCAACTGACCGTTTTCCAGGCGCGGTGAGGCGAACGCTGGTGGATCCAGGCGTTTGGAGGGCGGATGTCTGACATCAATCCCGGGACCTTCGTCGCTGCATCCGTGGCACAGGGTAAGTAAGTCTGACCCTAATCTTGTTTTGCAGGAAACTTTTAAGCATAGCAGGGCTGCACAAGCAATCGCAGCCCTGCTATGCTAAAATACACTCCCCCATAGGCGGCGTCAAGTTGATCGCACAAGCAGCAAAAAGTTGCTACTTGCGATCAACTCGGAATGAGGGCCCATGTGCACTGCAGGTGTGGCAGATATAACGTGTGCAGGGAGAGTTAAATTTGGGTGGGTTATTTTGTTTCTGTGCAGGGTAAATACTGGCAGCTTTTTTTTTTTTTTACACTGCAATTTAGATTTCAGTTTGAACACACCACACCCTAATCTAACTCTCTCTGCACATGTTATATATGCCCCCAGCAGTGCACATGGGCCCTCATTCCGAGTTGTTCGCTCGCTAGCTGCTTATAGCAGCATTGCAAACGCTAGGCCGCCGCCCTCTGGGAGTGTATCTTAGCTCAGCAAAATAGCGAACGAAAGATTAGCAGAACTGCTACTAAATAATTTGCTGCAGTTTCTGAGTAGCTCCAAACCTACTCCCAGACTGCGATCACCTTAGTCCGTATAGTTCCTGGTTTGACGTCACAAACACACCCTGCGTTCGGCCAGCCACTTCTCCGTTTCCCCAGCCACTCCTGCGTTTTTACCTGACACGCCTGTGTTTTTAGCACACTCCCTGAAAACGGCCAGTTTCCGCCCAGAAACACCCACTTCCTGTCAATCACACTACGATCACTGGAGAGATGAAAAAACGTTGCTCGACCTTGTGTAAATCTACAAAGTTTTGTGTGAAAGTACTTAGCGCATGCACGCTGCGTACCATGCGCATGCGCATTTTTGCCGTTTTTTTATTTAATCGCTGCACTGTTAAAATCGGCAGTGAGCGCACAACTCGGAATGACCACCATGGTTTTGACCAACTGCTAACTAATTTGCTGCTACGATCAGGTCTGAATTACCCCCTTTGTAAGGACTGTTTTTCCTAATGCCCATGTGAACAAATTCCTAGTTACGCTTTGCTTTGTACAGTGCCTTGCTAAAGTATTCACCCCCCTTGGCTTTTTACCTATTTTGTTACATTACAACCTGTAATTTCATTTTTTTTTTTTTTAATTTTATGTGATGGATCTGCACAAAATAGTCTAAGTTGGTGAAGCGAAATGAGAAAAATTTATATAAAAAAGAATATTTATAAATAAAAATGTTAAAATTGGCATGTGCATATGTATTCACCCACTTTACTATGAATCCCCTCAAAAGTTCTGGTTTAACCAATTACCTTCAGAAGTCACATAATTAGTGAAATGAAGTCCACCTGTGTGCAATCTAAGTGTCACATGATCTGTCAGCAAAAACACACCTTTTCTATAAGGCACCAGAGGCTGCAACACCACTAAGCAAGAGACATCATACCATGAAGTCCAAGGAGCTCTACAAACAAGTCAGGGACAAAGTTGTTGAGACGTACAAGTCAGGGTTGGGTTATAAAAAAAATCCAAATCTTTGATGATCCCCTGGAGCCCCATCAAATCCATCATCTTCAAATGGAAAGAACATGGTACCACAACAAACCTGCCAAGAGGGGGCAGGACACCAAAACTCACAAACCGGTCAGGGAGGGCATTAATCAGAGAGGCAGCACAGAGACCAAAGGTAACCCTGAAGCAAGACTGGTGTATCTGCGCATGTGACCACAATAAGCCATACACTCCATAGAGCTGGGCTTTATGGAAGAGTGGCCAGAAAAAAGCCATTACTTAGTGTTAAAAATAAGAAGGCACGTTTTGAGTTTGACAAAAGGCATGTGGACGACTCCCCAAATGTATGGAGGAAGGTGCTCTGGTCAGATGAAACTGAAATTTAACTTTTTGGCCACCAAGGAAAACGCTATGTCTGGCACAAAACCAAAACACATCCCATCACCCCAAGAACACCATCCCCACAGTGAAACATGGTGGTGGCAGCATCATGCTGTGGGGATGTTTTTCAGCAGCAGGGACTGGGAAACTGTTTCAAGTCGAGGGAAAGATGGATGGTGCTAAATACAGGGATATTCTCGAGCAAAACCTGTTTCAGTCTGCCTGTGATTTGAGACTGGGACGGAGGTTCACCTTCCAGCAGGACAATGACCCGAAGCATACTGCTAAAGCAACACTCGAATGGTTTAAGGGGAAACATTTAAATGTATTGGAATGGCCTAGTCAAAGGACAGATCTCATTCCTATTGAGAATCTGTGGTCAGACTTGAAGATTGCAATTCACAAGTGGAAACCATCCAACATGAAGGAGCGGGAGCAGTTTTGCCTTGAGGAATGGGCAAAAATCCCAGTGGCAAGATGTGGCAAGCTCATAGAGACTTATCCAAAGCGACTTTGTAGTACAAAGTACTAACTTTAGAGGGGTGAATAGGTATGCACACTGAAGTTTTCTGTTATTTTGTCCTATTTGTTGTTTGCTTCACGGTAAAAAAAAAACATCTTCAAAGTTATAGGCATGTTCTGTGACTGAAATGATGCAAACCTTCAAACAATCCATTTTAATTCCAGGTTGTGAGGAAACCAAACATGAAAAATGCAAAGGGGGGTGAATACTTTAGCAAGGCACTGTATATTTTATGTACAGTACTATATACATGTTTCTCTGCTAGTTGTGATGCCTTTGGGATGCTTTTCTATACATAACTTATTCCTTATCTTCCTGATCTAAAGTTGTCTGGTTGTGTGTGTACAAGAAGATTGGAAGGGTGGGGGTGTATTTGTTTACAGTCAAATTCACAGCACATACAGTATGTATAAACAGAAATTAAAATATTTGTGAAATAACATAGCTTTGAAATAATCTTAGTGCATGGGTTTTTATAAATGTATCCCATATCTCCATGTAATGTAATCTACTGTAATCAATTGTCCACTTCTAACCTAAACTAATAGATCAAGGCAAACCTGATCTGATAGTGGGCCTAATTCAGACCTGACCGCTAGACTGCGTTTTCATACAGTGGGCAATCAGGTCTAAACTGCGCATACGTATGCACTACAATGCGCAGGTGAGTTGCGCGGGTACAAAGCGGGTCGCCGCTCAGCGATGGGTTTGTGCGAAGAATCCATTTGCATGGATAGTCGCAAGGAGATTGACAGGAAGAAGGTGTTTGTGGGTGTCAACTGACCGTTTTTTGGGAGTGGTTGGAAAAACGCAGGAGTGTCCATGCGTTTGTAGGGAGGGTTCTTGACGTCAATTCCGGTCCCGGACAGGCTGAAGTGTTGCAGCAAGTCCTGGGCTACTCAGAGACTGCACAAAATCTGTTTGTACAGCTCTGCTACACATGCGTTCGCACACTTGCAAAGCGAAAATACACTCCCCTATGGGTGGGGACTATGCGAACGCAGGGCTGCAAAAAATCACTAGAGAGCGAACAGGTCTGAATTAGGCCCAGTAACTGGTTTGCTGGTGACAGGAGTCATGTCAGAATTCTAGACAGATACAACAGTAGACTCACTATTTCACTACTCCTCAGACTTAAGTTACACACGGTGAGATCCTTACTATGCCCGATTTTGAATGTGCAATTTCCCTTAAACTCCCCCAGAGCCCAGAAGCACCAATTTTGACTAACTGTACTTTCAATTTTGATTATGGGGGTAATTCAGACTGGATCGCTGCAGCCACAGCGATTGTAGTCTGAATCATTTTGTGGAGTGCGCACGCGCACCCCGGGAGGCCAGTGAGATGCTAACAGCATCTCTGTGCTGTTATCACCTCTGCCTGATTGACAGGCAGAGGAGCCCACGGGGTGGGAGGGGCATGCCAACGGCATTAGATCGCCGTTGGTGGGACGTGTTCTGGTCAACAGAGGCATGTCCGGACCATTGGGGGGGCGGACCGCAGTGGCTGCGTGATGTCACATGCAGCCGCTGCGACCCAGGATGCGGCTAGAAGCTTCCTGCCAGCGCGCAGGAGCTGCGCTGGTAGGGAGCTACTCGTCAGGTACAAAAGCATCGCCGCCATGTGATGCTTTTGTACCTGTGCGGCGGGACAGAGCCAGACATGCGGGGCGGACTAGTCCTGTGCTGGGAGTCCCCCCGCATGTCTGTGAAAGTGATCGTAGATGTGCTAAATTTACCACATCTACAATCAACTATGAATTACCCCCGATTTTGATTAAGTGCCAATTTTGTACACTATATAGTCAAAATTGACTTGCCTGCACAGTCTATCCAGCCTTGCGATACCGACCCCGCGCGAGTGCGCATCGGCAGGGCCGAAACTAGGATTCCTGTCACCCGGGGCAAGGCAGTAATTTGGCGCCCCCCACCCCACAAAAAAAATTTAAATAATGAATACATTTTTTTAAATAAAAACATAAATAAATAAAATAATAAATAAAAAACACAGAAAACCCCACAACTGTACACTTTGCCTTTCAGACATTTTTCAACCATGAACGATGGCCTTTCTGACATAAATGTAGTATCCATCCCTTAAAAATATTGAATGGTTTCTTAAATAACACCATGAAATATCCAAATTTGTAACACTTCAAAAGACCTGCCTGAGTGCCGATATATTTATATATCTATATGTGTATAACATATATATATATATATATATATATATGTATAATATATATTTATATAAATTATATATATATATATATATATATACATACATAGAACAGCCAGTCAGGCGGCACTCCAATTACTTTAAATGATTCACATAAAGCATGCCGGTGCTCTCCAATTGAAGAAAGAAACTTATTCCTCAAACATAAAACGTCTGTGCAGTCGGCACTTACGGCGGAGAAACAGGACAAGAGCCAAAAGTTGCTTTCATATACATACAAAAATAGGCATATATATATATATATATATATATATTATTCATATATTTATATATATATAATATATATATAAAAAAAAAATATATATATATATATATATATATATATATATATTAATGTGGAATACTGGTTTAACATTTTTTTTACCTGTGTCAGTGAGCCAGTCACAGTGTATATCATACTCTGCAGCCAGGCATGTTAGCCCCGGCCCCCGTTGCTGATAGTGTGGTGATAGATGCGGCCGCGGCGCCAGAGACTCCCGCCTCCGGCTCCGTCCTCTCTCTAGCCGGGTGCGCGCGTGTGACGTCACATTGCACGTGCGACGTCATGACGTCACACGCACGATGTGCCGCCGTCCGCATCCCGGAAGCCCAGGGAGCCGCGTCTAGTGCTGCTGGCTCCCTACAGCGGGTCAGTTGCTGTCGGGGAGCCAGCGGAAGCTATTGTTACACAAGAACTGGGCTCAATAGCGCCCCCTACAGCCCAGCACCCGGGGTACGTGCGCCCCCCCCCCCCCCCCCCTAGTTTCGGCCCTGGCATCGGGATCAAATCGGTATCGCAAGCTGCCTAACACCTTGCGATTTCCACTAACTTTTCTTGCAATTTTGACTATATAGTCAAAATCAAAAGGGTATATCTCACCATGTGTATGCACCTTAATATATAATGAGTACATTCCACAGCTGTATGTCTGTCATTGTCATTACATTTCATTGAGTATCAGTGATTAAATACAGGCACTTTATGTAAAAAAATATAAAAATAAATATAATTAAAAAAAAAATATATATAAAAAAAAATAATACATGGGGGATGGTGAGACAAAGAAGACAGGTGTTGACAGTACCGTCAATCATGAATGATAGGCTAAGTAGAACTATGCTGATGAAACAATGCACTGGAAGACCTGTAACAGATTGCTCAACTGCAATTTCACAACTGATTTTTTAACAAGATGGGGACTATTTGTGGGTTTATTCAGAAGTGGCGATGTTGCCCATAGCAACCAATCAGATTTTACTTATCATTTATCTAGCACATTCTAGAAGATAATAGCTCAAATCTGATTGGATGCTATGGGCAACATCTCCACTTCTAAAAACCTGCACTTTAGTAAATTTAACCCTGTGTACCTTATGATATTTGCAACCTTATATAGTACATACTGTAGATACATGGTGCACAAATTTGGTTGCAGGATGTATACAGGGCTTTGCACTTGTCTTGTGTTTATGCAGAACACAGATTTTATAAGTAACGTATCTAAAGATATCTGTAACTAAAAAAAACTTTGTTGAATTATAAATTAAATAATGTGTTTATCTTTCTCTATATAAGTAAGATAGTATGCCCCCGATATTGAAGTGTAGATCATTTTACTACAGCCACACTATTAACTACAACAGTGTATTGAATCCCTGACAGGCTAAATACATCCAACAGCTGATGGAACAATCAGTGGAATTCCAAATATGTTTCCTTTGACTCGGTTTTTGTCTCCTGCAGGCGACACTTTTGAATGGGGAATTATAAGTGAGGGAGAAAGGCTTCCTTGAAATATAAACCAACAATGTCTACTTACTGATTAGGTAGGAAAATTATTTAAATACATCATTGTAATATCAATTCACATATAACTTATATGATGATGAGAATAATGGTCCTGATTCAGGTTTGTACATCCTCCCTGTTTCTATCAGTCTTTGGGGAGTATCCAGTTACAGGTGAAAATACATTGGTCAAGAAAAAATGATGTTTTCCGCAATTTTTCCAGATGTTTTACCTGAAAATTTCACAGGCTATCCAATTTGGTTGCCTGTAAAAAAATCCATTATTTCCCGAAAACACACAGGATCAGTGAAACCTGTGTGTTTTCAGTAGAAACAGCCCTGTTTTCGGGTGAAAACGGGGCTGTTTCTGGGGATTTGGTTTCGCACGCCTGAGGAAGGTCAAACAAAATCCCAGATAAGCTGGCGCGAACAGCAACTTTACAGGGCTAATTAGATAGCCTTCGGCAGGACAATTAGCCATGGTAATTTAGCGCGGCTAATTGGATACCCCCTTATATCCATCTCCACTTTATCACTTTTGAAGGCTTAATACATTTGGGCCTTGAGTACCAGGCAACCAGCTTCTCATTTTTCAAACACAGCCTGTAACATGGCAGTTAGGAGCTGGTTGGCAGGACACATCTCTGGAGTGATGTAAATAGAGCTTTCCAGTAAGCCCATGCCCTATACCACAAGTATGGGCCCCCTTTTCAGAGGCACGTGCCTTTGGGGGGCTATTAGCCGCACCGGGTGTCACCAACCCCGATGATGCAACTGGTATTACCTTTGTACATATGTATCAACTCAGTGTGTTATATTTGACATACACGTTATCATAACGTATAGCTTTATTCACAATTACAATAACGTCCCAATAAGGCCTTTTATTTTTAATTGTAGTACATAACAGCTAATGTGGCCATTGCCATCTCCTCTAATGTCACTGATCCAGTTTACAGATCACAAGTAACCATTTGGGATGCTGTTTGCAGAACTTTTGCAGCATTAATATTGCCACCTATGCAAACAGACTGAGAGTCTAAGATCAGCAACTGTACAGCAATACCACCACTAAGCAAATATCAAACGATATATCGTAAGTGCATAAACACTGTACGATGTATCAGCTGAGACTGCATCTGCCCACATCGCGGAGCATGCAGACCTGTCACATATCTTTTGTTCTCAAGTGAAGAACAAAAGATATGTGACTTCGTATACGACCCGCAGGAGCGCACATTGTTTTCAATATCACCCGTACTGTCAGTTTTTATGCTTATGAGCATATTGTCACTTATATTATACAGACTGAATAACTGATAACTATTACAAACTGATCGGCCAACCTAAGGACACTTGGATGAAATTTATATCCCCTAGAACTGGAATTTAAATAGAATATATATAAGCCAATTTAACTATTTATGACACATTGTTATTTTGTCAATGGTAAAATTGGGTGTAGTATTTGTTGCCGGCGGTCGGGCTCCCGGCGACCAGCATACCGGCGCCGGAATCCCGACCGTCGGCATACCGACTGCTGGGCGAGCACAAATGAGCCCCTTGCGGGCTCACTGCGCTCGCCACGCTGCAGGAACGGTGGTGCGCTACGCGCTCCACGCTATCTATTCTCCCTTCCAAGGGGGACGTGGACCCCCAAGAGGGAGAAGAACTGCCGGTATGCCGGCGGTCGGGATTCCGGCACCGATATGCAGGTCGCCGGGAGCCCGACCACCGGCAAAGTGTAGACAACCCGGTAAAATTATGTATATAAGATACATGGAGCAGGTTCAATGGATAACAATTCTTCAATGGATGTTTATTGAACATCACACATAATAGATACAAACAAATAAATAAATAAATAAATATATTTCTAGGGATTAGATTGTGTTATATACTTGGCACATCCTGTACGGAAATGTATAAATGGAAGATGTGTATTTGGACGTTATATACATCAAAAATATTGTACACATACTGATTTGTACTAATATAAGGTGCTTTGACAATGCACAGCCTTATTTTAATACTTTCCTTTCAATTTTCCTTTACTTTGCTGTATTTTATCCATGCATCATATATAGATGCATTTTATATTAAATAATAAAAGTAACTTTTTACTTTTTCATGATATTTTTAAGATTAAGTGCACTCCAATATAATCTTTTCACCCTAGAGTGATATAACTGTACTAAGTTGATTCTACTTGCCTGACTCATGGAAGTATATTAATATGCCTTGACTAATACGTTTTTAAATCACAGCAGAGGGAGAAATAAAACCTGAATAAAACAATATTTAAATTTTCCCAGTCACTTCTAGTAGTTCATCACAAATGTAATTTTCTGAGTATGAAGATCACACATAATAATAATAATAATAATAAAAACAATGAAGCATTTTAACGGTGAAATCAAATTTTGAAACTACAGTATTAACTATTTAATTTTCCTGTGTCTGTTTCCTAGTGCTCTCACTATTTATAACATTGGTCGTTGTGGCTGTTTTGTTCCCATACATTGAGAAATATCTTACTAATGGGATTCTCTGTATATGAATTACTTACAAGGCTGGGCTACGTGTGTTGCATCAACTACTCCTCTGACATGTAGAAAATGACCATATTTCCCCAGAAATGAGTGTTTTCATTCATAGGTGGGTAGACTGCTAATCCAGGTGTTTTGGGTATAAACCAAGTACAGTCAGCATGGACCTGATCGACCTAAGGAGAACCTATACATTTTTGCTGGTCTGATTTCCCTAGAAAAAATAATACCATGCTGGAGACCATTAGGCACTATGGTTTGGGTCCCCACGCTGCCAGATTCCTTGCTATATTGCCACCAGCCCTAATGAGCCTAGTACTGGTAGTGGCAATTTCAGGAGAACCCATGCTTTTAATCCCCTAGCATTGCAATGACCATCTATATCATAACAGCATTAGTGTGTGTTCTACTGTCTAGGTGGAGTGGCATGCCATCATACAAATTCTGTGGTGTTGGTCATCATCATCAATCTTGAATCAGAATAGAGGTAACTACAACAGACATGTATATACATGCACAAGTTTCCATGCGGTCATGAGTATAAAATAAATATATATAATATAAAAAATAAATCTGTTCAGTGGTAGCGTAAACTTCAAAACAATATGAAGAAATGCAATACGATAAAACAATTATTATATCTGGCTATGACAGGAACTATAAAAACATGCCACATACAATATAGTTTCAGTAGTGTTTAAGCTCTATTGAGACCTAATGGTGTAGGATACACAGAGTTGTTCAAATTGGGTTATTTTGGGACATTATGGATATAGCAGCAAAAACCCACTTATAGACAGTGGGTCCGAGAGAGATGGGTGGCTTCCTGGAGGGCTCCCCTCTTACCTGTCAGACAGCAGCAGTCTCTCTCCTGCTCAGCACATGCATTGAGTGCTAGGCTGTGGTGGGATTAGGGGGGGCTCCAGGGAGGTCTCCTTTACCTGGAGGGGAGGGGGGTGTAACCAGGGCTGGATTAAGCCTTGGGGTGCCTGGGTCACTTAAGACTGGGGGTCCAAAGTGGAAGGTGGGGGTATATATTAGATTATGCATACCTCCCAACATGTCCCATTCCAGGAGGGACAAAATGCTGTCTTCCTGGACTTCCCACTTAATATATGATTGTCGTCCCCTGTGCTGAACTAGTTAATTGATAACGAAGGTATTTCAACACAGGTGATTGCAATCATAAATTAAGAAAGAAGTCCAGGTAGAGAGCATGTTGTCCTTCCTGGAATAGGTCATGGTGGGAGGTATGGATTGTGTATATTAAATTTAAATCAATGGTGTATATTAGTTTTAAACTAATAGTTTAGTAATGCCTGGGTACTGTTTATAGACCCACCTAATTGAAAGGCAACTATTTTATAACATTTTCTTGTAGTGTAACAAAAACAACTTAACCTTAAAATACACATAGAAAAATAAAATAATTTATCTTGTCACATGCAAGAATAGTAGGAGCCTCTGTACTACTTACACACTGGGACAGGACTCAGGAGGGTTCTGTGTGTGTGTCTGTATCTCTAGACCCAAATGGTTTAGTTGCATAACAGTTTACACAGATTTCAGGCACCCAAGTAGGGAGGAGGAGAAGCTGGTATCCCCGTGTCACTTACAGCTTTCTTCACCCTCCTACCTCTCCTAAAGCTCTGTCGGTAGCTCATGAAACATGATACTCCTGTGTCTCTGCCTGCACTGCATACTGTCCTGCTTGCATTCTGACTGCTAGTTCTGCTGCTGCTTAGTGTGTTCTGGCTGTGTCAGTGTGTTCTGGCTGGGGGGCCCCCTGACCAAGTGGGGCCCTGGGTACAGTATGCCCTGCACCCCCCCCCCCCCTAAATTTGGCTATGGGTGTAACTGCATTGATTCCACCTCTATTGGAACTCAGCCTGGGGAGTGTATGGTGCCTTCTCCATGATGATCACTGGTGCTTCTTCTTGTGTACAGTAGTAGTTAGTAAAGTTTTTTAAGGGGGTGAGATCGCACCTTCACGATTAAGCCATGCCCCTGCATTACTAGAGTCCGAGCAAGCTTTATACGGTCCTGCTTTTGATGTAATTATAAGCAGAGATTAAATATAACTGGACGTTTTGCTGGCCATAGTAAACCACCTCATTCTATGGTGGGAGTGATATCTGTCAGAGGGTTTTGTGGTAACTCATAGATGGAGTTGCCACTAGCCTACAGAGGGTGTGGTTATCTTTTTACAATTGCTAGGTTGCCTGCATCTCCATCCCCAGACTCTTTCTATTCTTCCTTCCTTTTATATTACCACAATCAGTAAAGAAAGCCTAGAAAACCAAGCTTTGCAATTTTATTTGATCTAAATTCTTTACTTGAATACAGCCTCCACACAGCCCTATAATATGAACAAGGTAATATTGAATATTAATACTGTACATGCACTGAACGATGACATTTCAGCAAAATGTCTAAGATTTACTTTAAAGCACCATGACCCATTGATTTTTTTTGTTCTGCAGAGAAGTTCATAGCGCATATTGTATTCCTTTAATATGCCTATAATGAATTATTCACAAAAAAGGTGCATGGAAGCTTTAGATAAAGCTGCAGATTTATAGAAGTAATTGACACAGGGCATTGTTCCATTAAATAATATTTCCACCAGTGATCTGATTTGTGCTAGTCACAGCTCATACATCTAGTCCTTTTCCATTGTTAGGTTTTTTTTTTTTCTTCTTCCCTTTAATGCTTGCCATAATGTCTTAAAGGAAAATGGTTGTCCCATTGTTTTTGTTAACTAACCAAATGTTGTAATGAGAAATTAATGTTCACAGCCAAATTATAAAAGGATAAAATTCTCTCTTATTTAGCGCTGCAGACACACGTACCCTTAAAATGCTGTGAACCATTTCAAACTGTGTCATACTGTAAACTATCTATAATCTGACACATATCTGAACTATGGCCCTCATTCCGAGTTGTTCGCTCGCTAGCTGCTTTTAGCAGCACTGCACGCGCTAGGCCGCCGCCCTCTGGGAGTGTACAGTATCTTAGTTTAGCAGAATAGCGAACGAAAGATTAGCAGAACTGCTACTAAATAATTCTTTGCAGTTTCTGAGTAGCTCCAGACCTACTCACAGATTGCGATCAGCTCAGTCCGTTTAGTTCCTGGTTTGACGTCACAAACACGCCCTGCGTTCGGCCAGCCACTCCCCCGTTTCTCCAGACACTCCCACGTTTTTCCCTGACACGCCTGCGTTTTTTTTACAAACGCCGGGAAAACGCTGAGTTACCACCCAGAAACGCGCCTTTCCTGTCAATCATTCACTGATTAGCACTGCGTCTGAAAAGCGCAGCAGAATCCACAGCAAATCTGCTAAGTTTTTAGTTAAATAACTAAGCGCATGCGCCCTGCGTGCCTTGCGCATGCGCAGTTTGCAACAAATCGCAGCATAGCGAAAATCGGAAACGAGCGAACAACTCGGAATGACCCCCTATGTGTCCAATTCCTGGCAGAACTATTGGAGATATTTGTTTTTCATTGAAATCTATAGACATCTATGTTACTGGGCACCTTGGTAGCTACAGTACATAAGCTTTTCTGGCTATTGTTACACCCATGCACTCCTGCTCCATGGAAAAAATGTAAGACGTGATTGGAGAGATTTGTGCTACCCAGTTATAAAAGGTTACATTGAATAAATGCATGAACTTGGTTTCATATGGAGTATAATGTATTTAGCACTACAATTTTTTTTTCACCAAACTGACAATATCCTAGAATTCACTAATAGCAAATCTGTGGCAGGGCATGCTAGGAGGTGTAGTTTCACAGCAGCTGAGAGCCACAGTTTGACCAGGCCTGGCTTAGTCTCTGCTGCTTCAGACATACCTACACAAAGTACACATGGACATACAACAGCTGGTTGAGAAGTGGTACTTGCTAAGAAAGTGGTGGGGAAACCTCATTATCACAAATATGTGAAGCAGAAAACAGTTGAGAAATCATGAAAGTTAGGGTCAAGAGTTGTAAGGACAAGGATAACTGAAAAATGGGAAATCCAATGTGATATTTATCTGCAGAAGGCAGCAAACAGAATAGGAGTTATGTACAGCAGACCATTATGCCACCACAGGTTTCCTGCATTGAGGAGGTGAGGGCACAAAGTACTCATCCTGCTTTGGGAAATCACTAATGGTAGACTGTAATGATAACAGGAGGGCACCAGGCCAGATCTCATGGCTATGCCAACATCAACCCATTAATGTCATATTCTGGGTTGGAGGCAACAGGGATCAGGTGACTGCATTGAACAATAAATTCACAGTTGTTTGCATGGTCACACACTGGTAGGCTGCAAGTGAGGAACCAGCTTTTTTCAAGTATGTACATGCACAATGGCCAAGAAGCCACCACTACAACAGAATATCCTATTGCTGGCCTTATACATGATAAATAAAGTGCTTGAAGAGGCATATATGTATGTGTATACTGTACTTATGGACCTGCACAATAATAGGTAGAAGCATACAAGCAGAGGATTTAGTATTGGATCCCGGCGGTCAGGAGGACGACGCTGGAATCCCGACAGCCAGAAACCCATCAGCAAGTGCAGAGAGTCCCCTCACGGGCTTGCTATGCTACCAATGCTTCAGGCCCGGTGGCGAGCCTTGGGTGGTGGCGTGGACCACCACCCGAGGGGTAATACCGGGCTTCTATCGGCATTTGTACGCCTGTCAGGATTCCAGCGTCGAGATCCTGAACGCCGGGATCCCGACAGGTGGTATTGACTGCATCCCCAAGGAAAAATATACTATACTGTAGAATGATGTCTTTGGAAATAAGAATCCGTAGACTTTCCATCATGGAAATCAAGCAGTGATTTAATAAGTAACTTTACAGTAAAAGTGTGATACCTTTTTGTTGAAAGGTATTTAGAACTAGTTATGACGGGTGCAAACAGAAATAAGGAATCAGCAATTTAGCCCCACTCTTAAGGTGCAAGCCTGAGTAGATGATGGAAAGCTTCTGACCTTTTGCCCCACAGGAGGGTTCTCAGCTCCCTGAGCTTGACTTAGAACATGTGCATTACGGTTTGACAAGTGTACTGCCCCAATCACACTTCCCACCTGCCACTGTGTTAAAATGGAGCTGTTGCATAGCTGGTGTGTATGCAGTGGTAAGAGGTATATGTGTGAGTGCTTAGGTGGAAGAGTACACGTCACTACATTTATGAATTATTACCCAATGTCCTCTACCTAACTAGTTGTTTTTGGACTGCTGATTAGCACACAGAACTGCATTTTCCTAAAGTAAAATGTTATGAGCTAGTAGCCCAGAGGATAAAGATTGCTTGTTTGAAGCCACTAATTCACTAACCCCAAATACGGGCACTTCACTAATTATTATCTTTATATCTTGCTATAAACTTAAATCCCCATATTTACTTGAATCAACAACGATATATCTACCCCCCACCCCTTAAGGTCTTTCAAAACCTAAAACAACTTTTTAATAACTTTATATATATATATATATATATATATATATATATACACACACACACACACACACACACACACATAGTTTTGCAAGGATCGGCGGCACTCAGACAGTCTTTCAAGTCATTTTAAAAAGGCATACATTTATTGTTCCAACGGCGTTACGGGGATATACATCACTGGTGATGTACTGTTCCTGACGACGGGGTATATCCCCGTAACGCCGTTGGAACAATAAATGTATGCCTTTATAAAACGACTTGAAAGACTGTCTGAGTGCCTCCGATCCTTGCAAAACTACATGGGGTTAGTGCTACCAACCCACTGAGGACACCGCAGCAAGTATTGATTATATCCCCTTTGAGGAGTGCCGGGTACAAACTACTTTCTATATATATATATATATATATATATATATATATATACATACACTGTATCTATCTATCTATCTATCTATCTATCTATCTATCTATCTATCTATCTATCTATCTATATGTATATTCTATATATCTATCTATATATAGAGAACAGAGTAGAGGGGCACTCACCAGAAATTTTGCACATAATTTTTTTTTAGTTCATACTTAACAGCATGATGTATCAAAAGGTTACTTCATTCATCGAAGTTTCGATCCAATCCGGATCGTCATCAGGATGCACAACAAATGCAGCAAATTCAGCATATCTCAGCTGCCCATGGTTACCGGTATCCATCATTAAATCATAATAAAACAAGCCCAATGTGAATGTTACAATATGCAAAACATTCAAAGTTTGCACCAATGGAAGCAGGACTTCTCTAAACTTAAACATTCCTGAATTTGTGCTAATAACGTCTGAGATTTATCAGCTGGAAGACGGCGACACTACTTCTGTGTAAATATCTAAGTAACACAAGCAATAGGTAGTCTTGTCCCTTGCAACAGGCACCCTAAGAACATAGGGGGTCATTCTGACCCGATCGCACGCTGCAGTTTATCGCAGCGGTGCGATCAGGTCAGAAATGCGCATGCCAGACGGCTGAAGGCCGTCGGGCCATCCACGATTGCCTCTGCCTGATTGACAGGCAGAGGCAGTCGCTGGGCGGGGTTTGGGGGCCCCACTGTGGTGGTTGGATGCAGTTTTGTGGGCGTGGTCTGGCCAACGCTGGCGTGGCTGGACCAAGCTGGGGGCGGGCCGCAGCGGCTGCGTGACCTCACACGCAGCCACTGTGGGCCGGGGAGCGATGAGTAGCTCCCGGCCAGCACGCTAAAGCTGCGCTGGTCGGGAGCTACACTTGAAGTGCAAAGGCATCACCGTTGTGCGATGCCTTTGCCCTTCTGCGGGGGGGGGGGGGGGGCGGCACTGACATGCGGGGCGGGATAGCCCTGTGCTGGGCGTCCCCCCGCATGTCAGTGTGATTAATCGTAGCCGTGCTAAATTTAGCACAGCTACGATCATCTCGGAATGACCCCCATAAAACAAGGACTGCACAAATGTCACTATTACTGTATCTGGGCCTGTGAAAAGCAAGCTTGTGCGAATGAAATCAGTGCATGAATGTGCTGCATTTCCCAAAATAGGCACAGGATACTCTGTAGCCCCTGGGTAGACATTTATCAGCATAAAAGGCCCATTAAACTTAAAACCCATGTAACATATGTATTCACAATGTGATGGAAGGAGCCGAAAAGAAAACTCAATATCCTATTTTGCCATTAATGGTCCAGTGACAAAACATTTTTTTCCCCTCAAGTTTATAGTCAAATTACTGATAAATAATTCTACAAAATACATCTGGAATAGCATCATTAACAGAACCCCCCATGAGGATAATACAGGTGCTCTAGAAGTTGAGCTGAAAGAAAAAGGCCATGCATGCACCACTTTACGTCTAACAATTTCCGATAACTCCCTAGCCAAACATACATTTCTACTCACTGCAGAAAGTAGTGGACCTGAAACATAGGCGTGCGCAGCACATTTTATTAGGGGGTGAACCATCGGAGGAGTGTGTCTAGCACCACCTTTTGGGCATGTCTAGCGCCATCTATTGACGGTCATCGCAATATAAAAAATCCACCCTTGTACCAATCCTAATAAAGCAGATACATTGTCAGATGTTGTGGTGTGCACCAAACAAACACCCCTGATGGCACTCACTGTAATTACACTGCTCCTCTTCAGCCTGGTCTGGCTCCCCCTCTCTTTCCCCTGCAAGCTCCAGCAGCTTACTTACAAGTCAGTAACTCACTGACACTGACAGTCGCAGACTGGTACTGCTGCTGCTGCTGCTGCTGCTGCTGGAAAACCGAGTGACGTGTCAATGCTGCTGCCGACCACCTGCCAGTATTTAATTTGTCTTCCTAAGAGGAACGCTGGCTGCATGCTGATCCTCATCAGTGGCTGGCGTTGTCATAGCATAGAAGGAGAGAGGTGGGCATGTGGCGGGTGGGCATGAGAGCAGCATGACGTAATCACATCACATCACGCTGTTTTTGTACACGGAGGTGGAGCCGGGAGTTTGAAAGCCGGTGGCAGTGGCACCCTTGATTAACCCAGGCGTCCATTCAGTAATGCAGTTGAAAGGATTTGCCCTTATACCTTAACCCTCGATGTGATGGCCTCTTAGACGTCTGGAGTGTAAACTTTAACCACAAGGTACATGCACAACACAAGCAGTAAAAATTCACACTGTTTTATTATGAGGTTAACAAAAGTATATAAGGCAATGCATATGGGTGTAACTGACATGTCGTTACACTCCCATTGGTTCGTTAATAGTTACCAGGCAGAACAGAAAAAGGCGGATGTCCATATATGGGTTTTCTACAAGTTTCTCAAACATTTAACAAAGTTTTTGTAACACAGTATATTTGGGTAGAAAGAACGAGTTTCATCTGGTATGGAACTGACCTTGGATGCCAGACCCACACAGGCCTGGTATCTGTATGAGAGACAAAGGCACCTAGCACAGGGCAGCACGCATCCATGCAAACACATAAGAGTTCATATAGCATGTTTTAACCCTTCACTAGGGAAATAGAAATATTCACTTTTACACTGTAACTATTATAAGGAAATTGATCATATAAAAAGTAATATTTACAAAGACAGAAGAGGTAACCCTTCAATCCCCTCTTAGAATCATGATTATTATATGACATGATTCTTGAGTGAGGCTCCTTTCTTGTTCCTCCAGTTCTTGAGATATTGGACATAATCGTCGGGTCCCTTACTATCAGAGGAGGTGACAGGACTGGTGGTTATATCATAGTACATCAGGGCCTTATCAATGCCTTTGGAGGTAAGTTTCTTTCCACAGGGGATTACACAATAAACTATAATGCCTACAAGAATTAAAGTTACAAGTATGAATATGCTTATTTGCACAATACCCTGGTGGGAAGGTTTTTAAATTTCTCCCTGTGGTGGTGTTAGATGTATAACAAGTGTAGTTTCCAGGATATATAGTTATGGTGCTTCCTGGGTTGGGATTTTTTGACAATATGGGATATTCCCTTTTCCACATTTCGCACTGACTGTCATTTGTTTTGGTGTCATTAAAAAGGCTGAAAAAAAAACAATTTTCCTGTTCTAGGGGTATATTAAGGGGCACTGTACCTAGGTGGGGCCTAGATTTGCCACAGACATAACAGTTGCTTTTATTGTGTTTGTTAGCACTATACTTCATTCATTCCAACCAAAAATTAATGTCAGAGAAACCAGTTTCAATAGCTAGGGTGTCTTCAAAGGTAGGGTTAGTAATAGCCACCATATCTTTAGAAGTGGCAATATGGGGCTTTAAAGGTTTGTTTTGGGGAGCAATTTTAGGCTGGTATTTTGGGTTTTTATACATGTCCCACAAATAAAACATTTGTCTTGCACTATAGTACCATTCGTCAGTAACACAAATATATACTGTCTCAGACATTCCTGATTTCCTTCTTTGTTGTATATAACATAAAATAGTCAAGGATATATGTGGCTACGTGTGTGTTAGAGGAATTATACCACAAGGTGGGGATCCCATTAGTGTGTGTAATATCAACCTCACATATTGTGTGGTGAGTGAGGGCCAGTAGGGCTATCAAGGTAGTCCCCAGGATAAAGATAGGGGACAGGTTCCTCATCTTCTTCTGTTCTTCTTTCTTCGCTAGGTGGGAGGTCAGGGCTGTCTGCCCCGGTTCGTACCTCACTGGAATCACTTGCTTCCCTCTCTAGGTCTGGTCTAGGAACCTTTTTTACTCGGGATGCATGGATCCAGGCAGGACTTTCCTCTGTCAGGACTGCTGTTCGGGTAACTGCTACGACCTCTGTCTCTGGACCATAGGTGAAGTCTCCTGGGCTCTTGTTCCTGGGGAGCACCTTCACCACGACTCTGTCTCTGACTTTAAAGGGGTGTGTAGGTTCCTGTGGATTCAAAGGGTTTTTACAAACAACCTCATGTTCAATTTCATTCAGTTTTGTTATCAGGGACCTGACATACTCTTCTCTGATGAGTTCTAGATCTCCTTCCTGTATTACTAGTGGTTTCTTAGCCCAGGGTGTAGGAAAAGGGTCTGCCCATTAGTATTTCAAATGGGGAGTAACCTAGAGTCTTTTGTGGGGTATTCAAGATGCTGGTGTTTAGCTTTATTAGGGTTGTTCCTGAGGCAAGTGATGCATCTGCTAACATACTGGTCCACAAGTGATTTGGCATTAGTAACATAAAAATCATTGGTTAGTAGGAGGAGTGTTGTGGCTTCACCACGGTGACCAACACCACGGCACTGGGCAACGAGCAAAGGGGCACTGGACTGGGGCATACAGGGTTTCCCCTCTTTGCAGATTAATCCTGATTTAGGATTTTTTCTGCAGAATTGGGTAAGTTCAGTCGGAGAGATCAGCATTAGTCGCAGCAGCTTGAAGTTGAGTGAGCAGATGGACGTTGTCAAGGGAGGGACATGCTCTAGTGAGTGCAACGAGTTCTGCAGCTTGCGCGGACTGATAAGGTATTGGTAGGGTTTCCAACACAGTATCAGGGAGGGTGACAATGGCATAGCCAGCCTGGTATGTATTGTCATTGGGCCTACTACATGAGCCGTCAACAAAAACTACGTCTGCGCCTGGTATGGGAACGGGAGACATGTCAAGTCTGGGAGAAGTTTCAGCTTCAATGGAAGCAGCACAGTCATGTAGGTCGGGTGGTTCATCCTCGGGACCTTTCAAGCCTAAAAGGGCATTGAGAATGGGTGCAGGGCCAGAAGAACTAGCAGTGTACTTGATGGTAAGGGTAGGGTTACTCAAAAGGAGTACTTCATATCCACTAAGGCGTTGTGCTGACATGTGCTGTGTGTGTAAGCCTTTAAGTATTGCCAGGACATCATGTGTGGTGTGGAGTACTGTGATGTGGCCTAAAGTGAGGGTAGTGGCCATTTCTGCAACCATTGCACAGTCTGCCAAAGCCCTGAGGCAGGCAGGCATACCTTGCACAGACACTGGCATGACTTTGGAAAAAAAATGCACGGGGCGCAACTTCCCTCCATGAAACTGTGTGAGCACCCCCGCCATGGTTTTACAATTGTCCCTTGCATATAGATGGAAAGGTAGTACATAATTGGGGAGGCCAAGTGCCGGACTTTTCATCAACATACATTTTAAACTTTCATATGCAGTTAACATTTCTTGTGACCATTGTACAGTTTTAGGTTTGTCCTTCAGTGTGGCTTGTCTCAAAATGTTATCATAATAAGAGCAATCAGATATCCACTGTCTGCAGTAATTTACCATACCCAGGAAGGACAGTAGTTCCTTCTGGGTAGTTGGGGTGACCAGGCCCAATACAGACTGTATGCGTTGTGGACTGACTTTCCTCTCTCCCTGAGTGAGCACAAAACCTAAGTAATCAACATGCTTTTTACACCATTGCATTTTTATTTTGGACACCTTGTGTCCACATTCACAAAGCCAGTTTAGTAATGAAACACCATCCTCTCGGCAGGCCTCCTCAGTTTTACTACAGAGCAGCAGATCATCTGCATACTGTAGCAGGACTGAACCATGGTGAGGTTGCCAGGGCCTCAATGTGGCCTGGAGACAACAGGTGCGTCAATAATCTGCACCAGGTAAGTTGTTTACCCTCAAAAGAAAAGGCAAAAAGTAATTGTGTCTGTGAATCTACAGGTATGCTGAAAAAAAAGGCATTCTTCAAATCAATTACAGAGAAGAACGCAGCATCTGCAGGGATTGCAGAAATGAGTGAGTTTACATCTGGAACAATTGGTGCAATTGGGACAATTAACTGATTGATCGCTCTGTGATCCTGTACAAATCTTATACTACCATCAGCTTTGGCAACAGGGTTCACAGGAGTACAGTATGGTGATACAATATGTCTGAGAATACCCTGTTGTAAGAATTGCTGTATCATGGGGCGGGGACCTTCTATCTTTTCTGGTGAGAGGGGATACTGCATAGGTCAGAACACAAAACACTGGTTGTTGCACCGCTGTCCACTAAAAAGGGAATTTTACTTCCATTTATAATAAGTGGCAGCAGAGGTGAATCTTTACTATGACGGGAGAGTTGAATAAAGGCTGGGATACCCTCCTCCGGGCCCCGTCAGTGCGCGGGGTCTTTGGAATCTTCCCTGACTGCGGGGTTGGCTCTGTCTGTCAAAGCGTCCGGAGCTCTGATAGGCATGAGTGGGTGGGGAAATGAGTAAGCTTTCTGAGTTAAGCAAAGGTAAGCCAGCGTCATCTGTCCAGCAGTCCTTAAACCTTTTCCAAAACGCAGTAACAGACTATGAAGGTTTCTGTTTACAAGCCACAGCGACAGGCAAAAAAAAAGCACAGGCAAAGGAGCACGGGTTTTAAAGACCTCCTTCATATGTGTATAGCTGCGTCCTTTGCAAGCTTTGCGCAAATAAGATATACAGCCATCGAGGGTAATGGTGGGCTTGGGACAGTGTTTTACTATTATCTAAACTCTGGGTTATTGGTGCTAGGGATAGAGCTAGTGGACGCACCCTCCAGCAGTGGAGCTGGAGGCAATCCCATCTGGTGTGAAAGGGTTACTGCTGCCAAGAGATCTGTGTCCTCAAGCGCAGGATACATTGGAATGCAAGGGGGGGAGGCGAGAGGGATTTAAAAGATTTACAGTTCTCTGCAGTTTCGCTTCTGTGCTAAACTGACATTTTTTCTTAAATCTCCATATAGAAAGGGTAATTACTGCCTTCCCGTAGGAATGGGTCCTGTCCTGCTTTCTCTGTCCATCCCGCTAAATTATCCACCCATGGGTTAACTAAGTAATACTCTGAGGTAGAGTTGCGGGCGACATACATCTTGCATGTCTCACCAGGGAGGGGCGGGGGGATAAATGACTGTCTTACTCTGACCCCCTCCCATAGTAAATGCAATCTACACCAGCTTTCTACGCAATTTCCACAACAACTTACAACAACTGTCTATGCAATATCACAACAAAAATGCAGTTTACAAAAAAAAAAAAAAACCTTCTATGCAATTTCACAACAAAAAATGCAATTTACAAAAACTTTCTATGCATGCATTAGCTAACACCAGTTAATTAGTCATTGACAATATCACAATATTATCTGTATAATGAGAACATGAAATCTTTTGACGGGTACGCTTACCATTCGTACAAGATGTCAGAAAAATACAGCGTTTTAAACAGGAAGCAAGAAAAGTGTTTGAGTAAAGATATCTGGCAGACGAAAACTTACCAGCCGTCTGAACCAAATATAAGAACTTATCTCACTACAAACATACAAGAATATAGACGATCAAATCGAGGTATGATCTACGTTACGTATAGACCCCAGGTCTATTTTTTTTTAAGTATCCCAGATACTGACGTCTTTGGAGAATTGCGCTTGGACGCCTGGTCCTTTCTCAGACGTATCTTTAAGTCCCAGACATTAAAGATTCTATGGTATCCCTGATACCTGTTTTATGCTTTTACATAAAACTTCGTAATATTAAGTCCCGGACTTAAATATTACCTTGTCACGTGTTCCCGGAACACTGACACGGATTCAGCTTCAGTGTATGACCGCAATCCTGTATGGCAAAGACAGACAATAAATTCTCTATTTTTACCATTCAGGGACGATCACTGAATCCCGGACGAGCCCCCAGCTGAAAGGATTTGCCCTTATACCTTAACCCTCGATGTGATGGCCTCTTAGACGTCTGGAGTGTAAACTTTAACCACAAGGTACATGCACAACACAAGCAGTAAAAATTCACACTGTTTTATTATGAGGTTAACAAAAGTATATAAGGCAATGCATATGGGTGTAACTGACATGTCGTTACACTCCCATTGGTTCGTTAATAGTTACCAGGCAGAACAGAAAAAGGCGGATGTCCATATATGGGTTTTCTACAAGTTTCTCAAACATTTAACAAAGTTTTTGTAACACAGTATATTTGGGTAGAAAGAACGAGTTTCATCTGGTATGGAACTGACCTTGGATGCCAGACCCACACAGGCCTGGTATCTGTATGAGAGACAAAGGCACCTAGCACAGGGCAGCACGCATCCATGCAAACACATAAGAGTTCATATAGCATGTTTTAACCCTTCACTAGGGAAATAGAAATATTCACTTTTACACTGTAACTATTATAAGGAAATTGATCATATAAAAAGTAATATTTACAAAGACAGAAGAGGTAACCCTTCAGGGTTACCTCTTCTGCAGTCCTGACAGGGTGCAGCGCAGAGGGGACAGTAATCAGCCTGCTCGGTTGCATCAGGCATGTGAGATGTGGGGAGCCGGACATTAGGGGGTGCCTGTGCGCACCAGGCACCCCCCCTGCTCACACCTATGACCTGAAACCAAAGACAACCCAAATTTAAAGCCATCAAAAAGAAATTGAGCATTATCACGCAGGGGATACTAGCCCAATCGCTTCTCCAACTCCTATTATAGGGGTTATGGCTTTGCTGATGCTCAATACAAGCCTCTCCTGCCGCCTGATTGTTCTTCACTCAACCCACTCCTACAATCTTTGGGTCAGTGTCCTCCCTTGTAGATTCTGTAGAGGTTTCAAAAATCAATACCCAGCCTCCCTCATGCAACAGGAGTTATTAAAGGCAAAACATTTGCTTGACGAACCTTGTCTAATCTGACAGATGTTCCTCTTCAATTGTGGACTCAACTGTAACTTCAAACCACACTTCCACATCTTTAAGATCTAAAGTCATGACAAAATGACAACAAAACGTATGGAATAATAACCTACTGAAACTCCTGGGGTTATATTTAGATTAAGTACATATAAAAGTACACTTGCAGCAAATGAAAGAATTGACCAATTTACCAACCTGTTTTTTTCTGGAATTGCTCTTCATAATCTCTCCAAGTAAAGCATTAGGACTTCATGAAATCTCATGCACCAAATGCATATACAGTACTTGATGACATTTCAATCTTCATTACAGTGATTTTCCAGGTAACATGCTGTGAACACTAACTTGACCCTAATCCAATTGTTATAATTCCTAAAAACATTTTTTCTGGTTCCTCTGGGTATTTTTTATCCTGATCCAAACCTTTTTTATGCTTATTAATTTTCTCCCTGTTTTCATCAAACCCCATATAAATACTGCGTTCACACAATGAACCATGCAAGCATGCAATTCTACTTCTTGCAGTATAACTACCTCCACCTACTCAATGCGCTGCACTAATTTCCTAGACAACTGCTGTGCAATTCATTTACCAAGGTTCTGCGGGAGGAGCTATCGAGGTCCCTATATTTGATTTTCAGTAAGTTACTTACATCAGGAATGATACCGAAGGACTGGTGTATAGCAGAGGTAGTCCCAATTATTAAAAAGGGAAATAAAACTCATCCCGGCAACTATAGACCAGTAAGTTCGACATCTACAGTTGGGAAAATACTGCAAGGTATATTAAGGGATAGTATACTAGAGTACTTAGATACCTCCAAGGTTATTAATAGGAACCAACATGGTTTTGTGAAGGACAGGTCATGTCAAACTAACTTTATAAGCTTCTACGAGAAAGTGAGCGAAAATATTGATCAGTGTAAAGCAGTGGATGTGGTCTTTCTGGACTTTGCTAAGGCCTTTGACACAGTGCCACATTAGAGACTCATTTTCAAATTGAGAGACCTTGGGGTGGGTAACACTATTTGTACTTAGGTAAGTAATTGGCTATACAACAGGGAACAGTGAGTGGTGATTAATGGGAAGTTCTCTGAATGGGCCTCAGTGCTTAGTGGAATACCGCAGGGTTCAGTACTCGGGCCATTGCTGTTTAACATATTCATTAATGACCTAGGAGTGGGGCTAGAAAGCACAGTGTCAATTTTTCGCTGACGATACTAAACTGTGTCGAGTAATTAATTTAGATAAGTGTGTTGAGTCTCTACGGAATGACTTATCCAGACTGGAGGTCTGGGCAGACAAATGGAGAATGAAGTTCAATATAGAAAAATTTAAAGTTCTGCACTTTGGGATTAAGAATAATCGGACAGCCTATAAATTAAATGGCGAAAATGTAGGGATAACGGTAGTTGAAAAAGATTTGGGTGTGCTCATCTATGATAGACTTAGTAGCAGTACACATTGTCAAAATGCAGCAACAAAAGCAAATAAGGTGTTAGCTTGCATAAAACGGGGTTTGGAGACAAGGGATGAGAGTGTAATCCTGCCACTGTATAAATCATTGGTACGGCTGCACCTGGAATGTTGTGTACAGTTCTGGGCACTGCACTATAAAAAATATATTTTGAAACTAGAAAGGGTTGAGAGGCGAGCCACCAAACTGATTAAGGGTTAGTCAGAGGCACTGAATTATAAGTAAAGACTTACAAGGTTAGATATGTTTACACTTGAAAAGAGGTGGCTGAGAAGGGACATTATTAATATTTATAATTACATTAAGGGACAATACAAGGACTTATCAGATGATCTGTTTATAAAAAAAAATGCTACACAGGACACGAGGACACTCCCTGAGGTTAGAAGGAAAAAAAAAATCATACACAATGGAGTTAAAGGTTCCTTACAGTAAGAGCAGTAAGGATTTGGAATTCTCTACCAGAGGAGGTAGTAATGGTGGACTTACTAAATAAGTTTAAAAATGGATTATATAAAGTCCTAACTGATAGAAATATCTAAGGTTATATAGCATCTAAATTATGTAACTATGACTGGAAACCCTGATGAATTGGTAAAGTAACTAGAACCAAATATAATATCACCAGACATGACATGATGATGCCAATACTCAGTGATTCTTAATGGTCTTGAAATCACCATCTCTGCTACTTATGGATCCAGAACATCTTTCTGATTACTACTTGAGCCTTGCTTCTGATCCAAGGAACAGCAATGAACTTCTGCACTACAGGTAGGTAGACTGGGATCTGAAACCACAGCAGACATACTATGAATGGGAAATTAAAAGACAACAGACAAGGGAGGACACTAATAACTAATACTTGCCCCCTTTCATCTCCACCTTAATACTATAGCCTCTTACTTCCTCCACTCCCATATCCTTTTGCCTCTACCCATCTCTTCAATCATTCCTACTTGTCTAACAGTGTCCCATCTGCATACAAGCATACCCTTGTCTGCCCCATCTTATAAAAAAAATTACCCTAAATCCTGACACTATCTCTAATTACCACCCAATCTGTCTCCTCCCCTTTGCCTCTAAACTCCTTGAGTGGATCGTATACAATTGCCTCACCACTTTCTTTCTTCACATTAGTTTTTGTCCTCACTACTTCACAGAAACTGTCCTTATTAATGGCACTAATGACCTTCTTGCTGCCAAATCAAAGGTCCATTACTCTCTACTTATTCTTCTAGACCTATTGGCTGCTTTTGAAATCATGGACCCCCCTCTCCTGCACATGCATCACTCCCTCATTCTGTTCAAAACTGCCACCTCTGGCTGTTCTCCAAAATAAATGACTACTCTTTCTCTGTCTCTTCTCATGATTCCAATTCTCCCCTACTTCAGCTACCTGTATGTGTTCCTCAAAGCTCTGTTCTTGGACCTCTTTCATTCTTTTATTCTCATTTTATACATCCTCTTTTGGTGAGCTCATCAGCTCCTTTGATCTCCAATATCATCTTTATCCTGGAGACACTCAGATCTACCTCTCCTCCCTTTTGACTATTTATACTCAATCGTATCTCCAGTTGGCTCTCTGCTATTTCTTCCTGGATGTCACACCACTTTCTGAAACTATCTAGGTCAAACCTCACATTCAACATCTTTGTCAGTACTGCAATTTCCATTTAGACCTTTTACCCCCACCTCATCCATTACTTATGGTTTCCCTGTCTCCCACCTCTCTTTGCTCCAATCTGTCTTCCATATTGTGGCTTGGCTCATCTTCGTCTCAAAACTCACTATGTCTGTATTGCTACAAGCCCTTTATTGGCTCCCTTTCCCCTTCAGAACTCAATTCAAACTCACACTAACTTACAAAGCCTTCATCCAATCCTCTCCTATTTAAATATCTGAACTTATCTTCCATCATATTTCCCCCTCGCCCACATCATTCCACAAATGACTGCCGCCTCCCCTTCCAACTAATTACTTCTTCCCACATCCTCATCCAAAATATTGCCCATGCAGCTCCCTACAACTTGAACTCGCTCTCCCTATCAGACTCTCCACCTATCTACAAAATTTAAAATGTTCTCTCTAGACCCACTTCTTTTCAGCTTTCATCTTTATCCTTCCGCTCAATGCTCACCACTGTGTCACCATTATCTGTCTCTCACCCCCTTTAGAGTGCAAACTCTCATGAGCAAAGCCTTCATCCCTATGCCATCAACAGCACCAATCCATTGAGTTTGACTGTCCCACTGCTCATTTGGGCATTATTATGGCTGCTGCAGCAATTTGTATAAACCTTGTCCATGTTTTGCAAGATTTTGTACTGTAAGTCACTTTTGTCTTGTTATGTTCATACCGTCTGTTTGCCTATGTACTATGGGCCTAATTCAGACCTGGTCGCAAGCAGGCGTTTATTGCACTGCTGGGACCAGGTAGTCGCCGCCTACAGGGGAAGGGGGTAATCGCTGTTTCAGGGGTGCGAATGCATGTGCAGAGAGCTGCACAAACAAAAGTTTGTGCATTCTCTGCACAACTCAGGACTTACTCAGTCGCTGCGATGATCCGGACTGGAGCTGACGTCAGGAACCCTCCCTTAAAACGGCTGGACATGCCTTCATTTCTTCAGACACTCCCTGGAAAAGGTCAGTTCATACCCACAAATGGTCTTTTCCTTTCAATCTTCTTGCGATCGCTGGTGCATGCGCTTTCTTCGGTAAGTCCGTCGCTCTCCGGTGATCCCCGCCACCAGGGGGCAACGTGCCTGCGCATTGCGGAGCATACGCATGCGCAGTTCTGACCTGATCACAGCACTGCAAAAAAAAAGTAGCGTGCGATCAGGTCTGAATGACCCCCAATGTAAGGTGCTAAGGATCACTTGTGGTACCATATAACTAAATGATAATAATAACAATAGGGAAAAAAAGGGAGAACTCACACAAGGGGGGTGGGGGACACACAACTGAAAGAGAATTTGGGGTATAGACCAAGAAAGGAGATAGAAAACATGAGGTGTAGAGAAAAAGAGGACAGAAAGAAAGGCAGAAAAGTTTAAAAAAAAGAAAAAAGAAAAAAAAAGGCAAAAGAGAATACAAGAAAACAATTGTATGAGGTAGCTCTGGGTGACAAAGCTTCTAGTTATCAGAAGAACATGTAAAATGAAAAGATGCTGACCACGTTTAAACAATCCTACAAGTAAACTATCCTGAATAAAATCCCTCACAAACTCATAGCTTGAACAGAAAACTGAGGTTCTTAGTGGGCTGTATGATATGGTCACACCGCAATGTAGGCCAGGGGTCAGGAGGATGTGAAAGTGAAGACAGAGAAAATATGTAAGAGTTATGAGCCTGTCAAAATGATGAAACAACATAACAGTAATGGCGCTGTGCACGTCTGAACAGAGCAACACTTGAATTGCTCTATTGGGCGACATCTTGTTGCTGCAGGCACGCAAAACACTTGAATTCCCCCTATAGAGGTGAGGATCAGCATAATCCTTTTATTATATAGGATATGTGTGGGCTGTACAGTGAGGATGTAATTGGATAGTAAAATGTATGAAGTTTATGTGGGATTTTGATAAGCTTGCCTGAAGAGGCGAGTTTGCAGGGAACACTGGAAGGTTTGGAGACTAGAGGAGAGTCTTATTGTGCATGGGAGGGCATGCCACAGATTGGGTACAGCCCGAAGAAAGTCCTGCAGTCGTGAATGGAAGCAAATAATAAGCTGTATGAGAGACATAGAAGTTGTGTAGAGCAAAGAGGTCGGGTTGGGAGACATTTTGAGATAAGCAAAGAGCTGTACATTGGTGTAGTTTGGTTAATGTCACGTCTGAGTTTGTGTGTGTGAGAGAGGAGCACGTCATTGGAGATCACCTGCGTTCGTGTGTTAGTTACTGGTTTATGAGAGAGGAGCACAGCACTGTGGAGATCACCTATTTGAGCAGTATGGATGGTGTAATGGTTAGCATTACTGCCACACAGCACTGAGGTCATGGTTCTATCCCCACCAATGCCTTAACTGTGTGTCGTTTCTATATTCTCCCTGTATTTCCATAAGTTTCCTCCAGGTGCTCTGGTTTCCTCCCACAATCCAAAAATATACTGGTAGTTTAATTGGTGCTCAACAAAAATGAACTCTAGTGTGTATGTGTGTGCATGTACATAGGCAGATTTAATGGGCCAAGTGGTTCTTATCTTACATCAAATTCTGTTTCTAGGCCTCTGGCCCTACCCAAATGCTTCTCTGCCGGTACCCATGTGTGCCTCTGCCCAGCCTCATGTGTGCCCCTGCCCATCCCCATGTGTGTCAATGTCACTACCCAAGTGTTCCTCTTCCCATCCCCTTGTATTCCTCTGCCCATCCCCATGTGTTCCTCTGCCAGTACCTATGTGTGCCTATGTTACTACTCAAGTGTTCCTCTGCCCATACCCATGTGTTTCTCTCCCTGTACCCATGTGTTCCTCTGCCCGTACCCATGTATTTCTCTGCCCATACCCATGTGTGCCTCTACTCTTACCCATGTGTGCCTCTGCCCATTCACATGTCGCCTCTGCCCATTCCCATGTTGCCTCTGCCCATTCCCATGTGTGTCTCTCCTCACCTTTGGTATTTATGTTATCTCTGTTTATGTGGCTGCTGATTGGTTTCTCCTCTCCCCCAGGTACATACATAACTTAATATTTAACTTCTCAAACTTATATGAAAGTTTTTCCCTTACTACTTTTAAGTTACATAGAGACTACCATAGCTCACCAGCAACACCACTTTCTGTGAGCTGTTGTTTGTAAATATTTTGCTACTTTGGTGACATGAGACAGGCAAGGGTACAAGAGGAGATCGCCATGTAGCACTGATGAGCTACAGCTGAAGATCAATAAGGTCTGTTTTTCCATAAAACATAATTTAACCAGCACTGAATTACACAAGAGCTTTATTTCAAATATATTGCATTTCTTAATGCTTTGTTCTGGCTATGCCATGTGAGAATGACCAGGTCTGCTTTAAGACTTAAGTAGGTTTCCCCAGCATGGTTATCATGAGCAGTAAGCACATTAATATTAGGGCAAAGGGAAAATTATTATTTTGTGTCAAGCAAAATGGCTTTTCATGTTTGAAAAATCATACCATGTTTGAAACAAATCATCTTTTTTAAGGATGTGTTGCTCGTGTGCCAGTGCTTTGGCCTTTCCCCCAGGACAAAATTTGCTAGCCAGCTCCTGAAGACATATCATGTTTAAGAGGTTAGCTGGATTAATATATTGCTGAGAATTAGGTGAATGTGAGTGGGGCAAATGGTTGGGGCCTGGATTTTTTAAAAGTCACCAGTTAATTGGAGCAGGAGTAAGATAAGATGTTTGTGAATGTTTTTATGGGGACAGGTTGTGGTTATTGTCAATATATAATGATAAGTAGAAAGCTCATGAGTGTTAATAAAAGCGGAGTGAATAATTGAGGTGGCAATGTGTACAAGGTAGTGAGATGGACGGAAAGTGAATGATGTAATTGCTTTGGAGAAAATACCATGGCGTGACATGAAGAAAAGCAATTTGTGTCACATAGTGTGTTTGAAATAAAACTAAAGTTAGTTTGGTTTAGAGTGTAATGAAGTTGCAATTGTTAAAGTTTTCTGCAGTTTAAACCACTTGCCGATGTGACCATGCCATGCTGGGCATTTAATGACATGGACACATCTGCGGGTGACTGCTAATCTTCTAGTGTTTAGGGGTTCAAACATAATCACCCACTCCCTCATAACACTTCTCTACTGTCCACTACCGCAGGCCACTATACAGCAGTACAGAGCAGGCACTCCCACCACAAGCTGCTGTATGCTAGGCTCAAGAGGGTCTGGGAGCATCATAATTCTTGCTCATTCCTTTTTTATAGCAGTCAGTGGCAGTGGGCAGGAAAGAAGTGTTACAGATGGTTGGTCATCCTAATCACCCATCCCTGGGTCTGCTTCTGCACTATAACAGCACACCTACATGGCTCTTCCCCCTTCTCCCAGCCAGCAGTGTTGAACAATGTTAATTAACACTGTTAAGTTTTTTTTAATGGTATAAAATATATTTTTTTCCAAAAATGTCCTCAATTTTGAAATGTTCAAATTATATAAATAACAAATATTTAACCTTGATTCCATATAAATGTACAGTATTAACAAATCTGCATTAAAAAACATCAACATTTTTATAAAAATATTAGCTAGCTCAGTGGTTAACCCCCTCACATTTCTCATCCTTGTGCTGAGGTCAGGGGTGGATTGGGATGGAAATCCAGCCTGGGAAATTTATTGAAGCAGCATTAGTAGGGGTGGATTAATAGGGGTTGATGCATTGGGATCCCTCCTCATAGAGCCTGATTATGAGTTGGACACATTTGCGGCTTTCCTTACATCTTTTGCTGCAGTTGTATCAGACATGGTTACAGTGATAGAACAGGGACACGGACAGAAGGGGGAACACCGTGGCAGGATTGGGGGAGGGAAAGGAACAACCTGGCCCTGGGACAGTGAAAGGACAGCAGGGGCGGGCGGTGGCTCTCTTTAGGACAAGGGGACACAGGGCACTGGCTGGCAATTACAGTACAAGACTACACAGGCAGAGTGACATACTGATACAGGAGACATTTTTAGTAGACAGATATACTGTACTATCATGTGCATTAAGTATGCTACAATAATGTGAAACAGGTGAAAGCATCTATAGGACGGGGTACACAGGTACCAGTGATATTTACATAACAATGGGACACAGGGAAAGTGACAATTGCAATACAATAGGGACACAGGCACAATATCACTTATAGAACAAGGGGACACAGGGACAGTATCGCATACAGAACAAGGGGACACAGGGACAGTATCACTTACAGAACAAGAAGACACAAGGACATTATCATGGAACAAAAGGACACAGGGACTAAAGAAGGGGATAGAGACAGGGGCGGATTGGCCCTAGGGTTCTCCAGTAAGATTCCTGGTAGGCCGACGTGTCTATAGGGCCGTGTCTATATTTTTTGTATGTTGTCATGTGGCCCCACCTCCACATAAGAGGCAGTCCACTGCACTCAGTACACTTCATTGTCCCCATTCATTCTGTTATTCCATCCCTTGCAGTACAGCAATTCTGCCATCCAGTGATTCGGCCATGGCTACACGGTATGTTATCCCTCTTGTGCTACCTATATTTAGTACACTTTTAAAAAAAATTTACAGGGTCACTTTCAGTTCCCAATCCACCCCTGGTCTCAGACACAACTCATCAAAAAATTCAAATATGGCCGCATGTACAGGCCCTATGAGAAATCCCGCCCCCCCCCCCCCTCGACAGACCACACTCCCTCATTAGACCGTACCCCCATTAGGACTAATTATATCAATTTCCCAGGCTGGTTATCCATCCCAATCTGCCCCTGGATAGAGGGATGGTAAAACACTTACAGAACAATGAGACACAGGGCAATGACACTTACAGAACAATGGACACAGGGACAGTATCACAGGACAAGGGGACACAGAGACAGCATCGCTTGCAGAACACAAGGAGGAACAGGGACAAAGTCACTTGTACATCACAAGGGGTCATGGATAGCATCACTTGCAGAACACAAGGGGACACATAGACAAAATCAATCACTTACAAAGCAACTATCTTTCATTTCTGGTACTGAAGCTCAAACATGGATTCATTCCACAGGTCCCACCCATGTGAATACATGGAAGAGCAGAGCAGTGTTCCACGTGACTTACACTCAAAAAGGAGCGAGGGCATCCTGTATGTTTATGTCCTCCAGCCCCAGGTACATGCAAGGTGACAAGGACGGAATGAGTATGATGGGAGACGCCCAAGGCCTGCTCCTCCAGCTCCTAGTCACAGCCTCACAGCAACACACACCTCCACCTCCAGCAGCACCAAGTGACGCTGGCAGGCCAACCCTATTCACAAAGAGACAAAGAAACATAGAATCTGATAGCAGATAAGTACCACTTGGCCCATCTAGTCTGCCCATGTACAGACACACTAGGGATAATTTTTGTTTATAGAGTCAATTAACCTAAAAGTATATTTTTGAGTGTGGGAGGAAACCGGAGTACTTGGAGGAAACCCACACAAGTACAGGGAGAATATACAAACTACACACAGTTAGGGGGGTGGTGGAAATCAAACCCTACGGTCGCCACGGGTTCTGTTCCCACTCTATGGGTGTCGTGGACACCCACGAGTGGAAATAGTCCCTGTTGGTCGGCCGATGGTTGGTCGGCCGACTATCCCGATGCCGACCATCGGGATAGTGGGTGTCGGGAAGCTGCAGGAGGTCATGTGACCGTCGGTCTCCCGACCGTCGGTCACATGAATACCACCCCTGTCATATACCTAATACAGTATATTCCACTGTCAAACAGCTGTCAAACAGAAAGCAATAGCATGCACTTTGTAGGCCCCATAGCAATTTCTTGAAAGCCCCTGCCATTGTCATTACAAAGCCCTTGAGAGAGAGAGAGAGAGAGAGAGCGAGAGAGAGAGAGAGAGAGAGAGAGTGAGGGGAGTGAGAGACAAAAAGGGTGTCAGGTGGAGAGAGAGAGAGAGGAGCAAGAAGAGAGAGAGAGAGAGAGAGAAAAAGAGGGAAAAAGAGGGGGGCAGGGAGAGAGAGAGGGAGGGTTTCATGGAAAAAGAGGGAATGAGAGAAAGAGAGAGAGAGGGTGTCAGGAGAAAGAGAGAAAGTGATGAGGGGAGAAAGAGAGAGAGGGCATCATTGAGAGAGAGAGAGAGAGAGAGAGAGAGTGTCAGAGAGAGAGAGAAGTGGAGAAGCAAGAGTGGGAGGGAAGTGAGAGAGAGAGTGTCAGGGAGGGAGAGAGAGAGAAAGAGAATATCAGGGAGAGATAGTCAGGGAGAGAGGCGGTGTCAGGGGGAGAGAGAGACCGCATCCGGGGGAGAGAGAGAGAGAGACAGGAGAGAGTGTCAGGGAGAGAACTCATCCCCAAAAGGCTGGCCACCAGTATTCCGGCAGTAGGGCTAGCGCTAGAAAGCCCCTTGCGGGCTCACTGCACTTACCATGCTGTGTTTGCCACGCTGCCTGAATGATCTATTCTTCCTCTATGGGTGTTGTGGACTGCCTGTCGGGATTCCGGAGTCGGTATTGTGATGGCAATTCAATTGCGATTGCATAGCAGAAATCAGCAATTAGTGGTAGCCCCCTGCATACGCAGCCTGGCTGTGTATACAGGTGCACCTCCGCCATGTTTCCAGTCACATGAAACGCAGGCGACATCATTGGGCCGTCCCAAAAATGACACGCATGTGTTTCCTGGTGCACTCCCCCACAAAGCCACATCACTGCCCACAAACTCACACCGCCTGTCAATCAAATTGCGTTTGCATCTTCTAGGATGTGATCACAAAATGAAAGTTTGCGCATGCGCAATGAGCATGCTGCACATACCCGTATATCCAAAAGTTTGCAATTTTGCTATTTAGCAACTGAACCTGGCAAACGTGCTGGAAAACAATACACGCAGAACAATAGCAGGGGTTGTGAACCATACAACTATTTATAACTGGAGAGGCAGTACAGGGGAGTAAAGGGGTGGGCATGAATTGGATAATCACCATGAATCACAACCAATTAGAAGTGTTTGTAGATAAAGAAATTCTTGTTAGAATGCGCATCTTGCAGGTGCTGCAGGCACAAATATAAATGATTTTCTGAATACAGATTAACCTTTAGAGTTGAAAACAATTGTGTTGCAAATTTATGTATCATGTCCCAGCCCTCTGCTGGCATAGGTATTTATATCTGAAACCTGATGTCCTCTGTTTGGATGCATGTACAAATAACCACTGCGGAAGCACTCAGAAGAAATGACAATTTACAAGCTTACTTGGTACAACATTTCAGTGTAATTAATCTATACTGGTAAAAGTGTAGATTAATTATATTGAAACACTGGAAGCTTGTTCTGTCCTTTGTCCTGAGTTCCTCTGCAGTGTTTTTATAATCTATCTATCTATCTATCTATCTATCTATCTATCTATCTATCTATCTATCTATCTATCTATCTATCTATCTATCTATCTATCTAATATTAAAGTGTCCATTGTATGCACTCTTGATTCCTCTTGTCACAGAGGTTACAATATAAACTGAAAACAAAGAGAGAACAGGCTTGCCCTTGTCACAGTGTTTAAAAGGTCAATCAATATTTAGAACGGACAAAGTGGATACTTCTAACGTCCATGTACTGTACAAAGCTGCAAGCAGTGGGAGGTAAATGAAACAATTTTCCTCTGGGACAAGAGGTATTTTTTTCTTTGGTGGTTGATGTCATTTGTTTTCTTTTCTGGCTCTCTATCGTCCAGATGTACTAACTAAGCCTTAAAAAGTGACAAAGTGGAGAGTGATAAAGTACCAGCCAATCAGCTCCTTTCTGCCATGTCACAGGACCTGTTTGAAAAATGGCAGTTAGGAGCTAATTGGTTGCTAGTTTATCACTCTCCACTTTTCGAAACTTAGTACATCTGGCCCTATATACACTGTAAAGGGCCATATACACAGGAGAGATATGTGCTGAGCGAACCGCTAAGCACACATCTCTCCCGCCGCTCAGCACAGCGCGATGTGTGCTGAGCGATGCAGGGGAGAATGGAAGCCGCTCATTTCACCCAGCGGGTGAAATGAGCGATGAGCTAGATTGGGCCTGCATGCAGGCCAATCTAGCACCGGCGATAGCTATCACTGTGGGGGGTACACACAAGAGATCTGTGCTTAAAATCTAAGCAATCTAGTCAGATTGCTTTGATTTTAAGCATGGATCTCTCGGTGAGTACCCCTCTTAAGCCACGACATTAGTGCCTAATTCGAAAAACAAGTTTTATGGTAAGAACTTACCTTTGTTAAAACTCTTTCTGCGATGTTCACTGGGCTCCACAAGGATTGGACAATGGGGTGTAGAGTAGGATCATGATCCGAGGCACCAACAGGCTCAAAGCTTTGACTGTTCCCAGAATGCACAGCGCCGCCTCCTATATCACCCCGCCTCCCAGCACAGGAGCTCAGTTTTTAGTTAACCAGCCCAATGCAGTAGCAGGAAAAGAGACGACAACAGTTAGTAGCCACATACACCACACTCTCACGACAAGAGAAGTGTCAGCAGCTAATGCCATACCAACCCAAAGAAGCTAAGTGCGTCAGGGTGGGCACCTTGTGGAGCCCAGTGTAGCTCGCAGAAAGAGTTTTAACAAAGGTAAGTTCTTACCATAAAACTTACCATAAAACTCGTTTTCTGCTGCGGGGTACACTGGGCTCCACAAGGATTGGACAATGGGGATGACCTAAAGCAGTTTCTTATGGGAGGGGATGCACTGTAGCGGGCACAAGAACCCGGCGTCCAAAGGAAGCATCCTGGGAAGTGGCAGTATCGAAGGCATAGAACCTTATGAACGTGTTTCCGGAAGACCACGTAGCCACCTTGCACAATTGTTCAAGGGTCGCACCACGTTGGGCCGCCCAAGAAGGTCCAACAGACCGAGTAGAATGGGCCTTAATGTGAACAGGAGCAGAGAGACCAGCCTTCACATAAGCATGTGCAATCACCATTCTAATCCATCTTGCCAGGGTCTGCTTGTGAGCAGGCCAGCCACGTTTGTGAAATCTAAACAAAACAAAGAGAGAATCAGATTTTCGGATAGAAACAGTTTTCTTCACATAGATACGGAGAGCCCGTACCACATCCAAAGACCGCTCTTTGGGAGACAAATCAGGAGAGACAAAGGCCGGAACCACAATCTCCTGATTAAGGTGAAACGAAGAAACCACCTAGGGTAAATATCCGGGACGAGTCCTAAGAACCGCCCGATCACGGTGAAAAATCAGATATGGGGAACTGCAAGGCACCCAGATCCAACAATCTTCTAGCAGAGGCAATAGCCAGCAAGAACACCACCTTAAGGGAAAGCCACTTAAGGTCAGCTGAACCAAGGAGTTCAAACGGAGGCTCCGGCAACGCCTCTAAAACCACTGACAAGTCCCAAGGAGCCACAGGCGGGACATAGGGAGGTTGGATACGCAACACACCCTGAGTGAAAGTATGAACATCAGGCAAAGTCGCAATTTTTCTCTGAAACCACACCGACAAGGCAGAAATATGAACCTTTAGGGAGGCCATACGCAGGCCCAACTCTAGGCCTTGCTGCAGAAAAGCCAAAAACTTGGCTGTACTAAACTTGGAAGCGTCATAATTGTTAGATGCGCACCAAACAAAGTAGGAATGCCAGACCCTATGGTAAATCCGAGCAGAAGCCGGTTTCCGGGCCCGCAACATAGTTTTAATGACCTCCTCAGAAAAACCCTTAGCCCTTAAGACGGAAGCTTCAAGAGCCACGCCGTCAAAGACAGCCGGGCTAGGTCCTGGTAGACACAGGGGACCTGAACGAGGAGGTCAGGATGCTGTGGAAGTAGAATTGGACGCTCCGACGATAGGCCCTGCAGGTCTGAGAACCAGTGCCATCTGGGCCACGCTGGAGCTATGAGAAGCAGATTTCCTTTTTCTTGCTTGAACTTCCAAATTACCCTGAGCAGGAGTGACACTGGAGGGAACACATACGGCAGCCGAAACCTCCACGGCACTGCCAGCGCATCCACGAATGCTGCTTGAGGATCCCTTGTCCTTGCTCCGAAGACCGGAACCTTGTGATTGTGTCGAGACGCCATCAGATCCAAGTCTGGAACACCCCACTTTTCCAAGAGGAGTTGAAACACTTCTGGATGAAGGCCCCACTCGCCGGCATGCACGTCCTGACGACTGAGAAAGTCCGCTTCCCAATTCAGGACTCCCGGAATGAATATTGCCGATATGGCCGGTAGATGGCGTTCTGCCCAACGTAGAATCCGTGAGACTTCCTTCATTGCCAAACAGCTTCGAGTGCCGCCTTGATGATTTATGTAAGCCACTGTAGTGGCGTTGTCCGACTGTACTTGAACAGGACGGTTCTGAATTAAATGCTGGGCCAGGTTCAACGCATTGAAGACCGCCCGCAATTCCAGAATGTTGATCGAGAGGAGAGATTCCTCCTTGGTCCACCGACCCTGAAGGGAGTGTTGCTCCAGCACCGTGCCCCAACCTTTAAGACTGGCATTTGTCGTCTACAGGACCCAGTTGGATATCCAGAAGGGATGACCCCTGCACAATTGTTTGTCCCGGAGCCACCAGTGTAGCGACAGACGGACCTCCGGAGTCAAGAAGATCATTTGAGATCTGATCCGGTGAGGCAGTCCGTCCCACTTAACAAGAATCAGCCTCTGGAGGGGGCGAGAATGGAATTGAGCATACTCCACCATGTCGAATGCTGATACCATTAGGCCCAGCACCTGCATTGCCGAATGTATCAACACTTGCCAACGAGAAAGGAAGCAACGAATCCTGTCCTGAATCTTCAGGACTTTCTCCTGAGACAAGAACAACCTCTGGTTGTGAGTGTCCAACAACGCTCCCAGGTGCACCATGCTCTGAGCAGGGACCAGGGAGGATTTCTTCCGGTTGATGAGCCACCCGTGGGCTTGTTGAAACCGGACCGTCATATCCAGATGACACAGGAGAAGATCTGGGGAATTTGCTAGGATTAACAAGTCATCCAGATACATCAGTTTCCTGACCCCTTGACGGCGGAGTACCACCGTCATCACCGCCATAACTTTGGTGAAGACTCGCGGAGCCATAGTTAAACCAAAAGGTAACACCCGAAACTGGTAATGTAGGTTGCCAATAGCGAACCTCAGGTATTGTTGATGTGACACTGCTATAGGAATATGCAGGTAAGCATCCTGTATGTCCAGGGAGACCATGTAGTCCCCAGGTTCGAAGGCCAGAACTATAGAGCGAAGGGTTTCCATAAAGAACTTGGAAACCTTCACAAACCTGTTCAATGCCTTGAGGTTGAGAATGGGCTGGGAGGACCCATTCGGTTTCGGGACTAGAAACAGCGGAGAATAGTACCCACAGCCCCTCTGAGCAAGAGGCACCTGTACGGTGACTCCTGTATCCAGGAGGGTCTGTACCACCGAGTGTAGAGTTTTTGCCTTTGTCTGGTCCAAAGGGACGTCTTTCTGGCAAAATCGATGAGGGGGTCGGTATTTGAAGGCTATGGCGTAACCTCGAGTGACGACTTCCCGTACCCAGGCATCTGAAGTGGTCTTCAACCATTCCTGGGTATACCCTAGAAGCCGGCACCCCACCCTGGGATCCCCCAGGGGGAGGCCCGCCCCGTCATGCGGCAGGCTTATCGGTCTTGGCAGCTGGCTGACGGCAGCCCAGGCTCTTTTGGGCTTCGGCTTACCAGGTTTGTAAGTGCGGGCCTGCTTATGGTATGCCTGACCCTTTGCTTTACCTGAAGGACGAAAGGGGCGAAAGGACGTACCTTTAGCCTTCGACACAGAAGGAGCTGTATTAGGCAGACAGGCAGTTTTGGCAGTAGCCAAGTCAGCCACATTCTTATTTAAGTCCTCCCCAACAGAATATCTCCCTTGAAAGGGAGTACCTCCAGGGTTTTTCTAGAGTCCAGATCCACAGACCAGGATCTCAGGCACAATATCCAGCGAGCCAGGACTGACGTAGTAGAGGCCTTGGCTGCTAGGATACCGGCATCAGAAGCCGCCTCTTTAATATATCGAGAAGCTGTGACAATATATGACAAACATTGTCTAGCATGGTCAGAAGAGATTTCAGCTTCTAACTCTAAGGCCCATGCTTCAATAGTCTCTGCAGCCCATGTAGCTGCAATAGTGGGCCTTTGTGCAGCACCCGTGAGGGTGTAAATCGCTTTCAGACAACCCTCCACACGTTTATCCGTAGGCTCTTTTAGAGACGTGACGGTAGTGACAGGTAGAGCTGAGGAAACCACCATCCTAGCCACATGTGAGTCCACTGGAGGAGGCGTTTCCCAATTTTTAGACAGCTCTGGCATGAGGGGATAGCGAGCCAGCATCTTCTTTTGAGGCACAAACTTCGTACCCGGGTTTTCCCAGGGTTCCTGACGTATATCCACTAGGTGGTCAGAGTGAGGTAAAACTTGCTTAACCACCTTCTGACGCTTGAACCTATCTGGTTTCTTAGGAGGGACGGATGGCTCGGGATCATCCGTAATCTGCAGAATTAACTTAATAGCCTCCAAAAGATCAGGAACATCCACATGTGAACTACCCTCCCCATCAGCCGTATCTGAGTCAGAACCTGAGGGGTCAGTATATGTGCCATCTTCATCAGACGAGGTGTCAGTGACAGCAGTGGATTGTGAGGAGATAAGCGCTCGCTTAGAGGACCTCTTGGACTTAGGCGAGCGTTGGTCAGACTTTTTAGTAGTCAAGGACTGGTTCAACTTCTTTAACTGAGCAGATAAATCGTCCGCCCACGGCGGGTTAGCTGCAGGGACCACATACGGTTGTACCGGCTTTGGGGGTCCCATAGGGTGAGTTAGTTTATGAACTAGCATATGCAGAAGCGTGGAAAAAGCGGCCCACGGTGGGTCAGTATGTGCCTCCGTTGCCACAGTCCCACTGAGGGGCAAGGAGCCCACAGAACCAGAGCCCACAGCTGCTATATTCTCCTCATATGGCCCCGTGGCGTCAGCAACTCCGGCAGTGTGTTCAGCCCAAGAACCGTTACCCTCAGAAGCAGACATGATATAACTTGCAGTTTGAGGTTAACACAGTACAATTATCAGCAGCACTATACCTCTAAACCCAAACCCTTGCGCAGTGTAGTCAGCACTAGCAGAGATAAAGGAGAGATATGGTGACTAAATCACAGAGAAAAATACGTAAGCCCCCTCAGGTTATAGAATATAGGGATAGCAGGTTGAGTGAAAGACACGAAATGGACACCACTCAGCTATCAAATGCACACACAGAAAGTCACAGTTTGTACAATGCAGAGGTTATTACTGACAATAATACTGCACTGGACTAGCTTACACAGCTATATAACAATAGATATAACAGCACACAGTAAGAACTGGATGTATATCACAGGGTAATTGTACTATAAAACCCTGACTAAGTGCACTCTTTCTTAACTATCACTGTCTAAAAAGGCAAGTAGAATACTTAAGTGTCATGTAAAGGCACAGCGCTGACAACCAGCCAGCTTTACATAGGAGGATTTGCCCAAGCAGTCCCAGGAACAGTGAGCTGAGGGATAATGGCGCCGCAGACACTGACAGGGAGTGAGGAAAAGACAGATATGCAGCTCCAGGGCGGGAACACTCGCTAGAAATGGTGCCCTGGGGCTGGGGGAGGGGCTACAGGTCTAAGCCTTATCCCCTCTGCTGGCAAAACCACCGGGTACTGTGGGCGATATAAGAATTGGTTTAGAGAGAAAACCTGACCTGCGCTCATGCCCTGGTGATCTCGTGGGATCGCCTGTACTGCCACAGTGTCCACCGCCAACGCGCGCGGCCTGCCTCCCACTGACCGCGCCGGATCGCGATAAAGACCAGGTCTTGCAAGCGGGACCCACTTACCACCTCCCGAAGCGCGGCCACGCATTCCTGGAGAGCCCCAGCCGTGTGTGTCTAACGTGAAGAAAACCGGTGCCTCCGCTGTAGGTACCCGACAACCAGGGCTCGGGAGTGTACAGCGCCTCTGGGGAGAGCTGGAGCTGCAGCAGTGAATGTCACAAGACATTTACCACCGCTGCTGCCCTTGTAGTCTTCACTTTTTACCTCATAAAAAGCTTTTCTTAGGGCTGCTTGGAGCAGCTCCTCTGTTCAGTGCCTGCTTACTGCAGCACCAACTTACAAAACTGAGCTCCTGTGCTGGGAGGCGGGGTGATATAGGAGGCGGCGCTGTGCATTCTGGGAACAGTCAAAGCTTTGAGCCTGTTGGTGCCTCGGATCAAGATCCTACTCTACACCCCATTGTCCAATCCTTGTGGAGCCCAGTGTACCCCGCAGCAGAAACATTTATTTATCTATATCTCACTTTTTGTATAAAACCGGAAAGTTTTGTTAAGGACACACTGATCCTGTACACCAGGCATGTCCAAACTGCGGCCCTCCAGCTGTTGTGAAACTACATATCCCAGCATGCCCTGACACGGTTTTGCTGTCAAAGAATGCTAAAGCTGTGTCAGGGCATGCTGTGATGTGTAGTTTCTCAACAGCTGGAGGGCCGCAGTTTGGTCATGCCTGCTGTACACTATAGAAAAGCACCTCCTTATACTTACAAAGTAAAAGAAAATATTTTAACTAAGACTGCTAATTTTTTATTTTTAACTTTTTTTTTCTTAGCAGCGAGTAAAGAGTAAGTACTTCACATAAGTCCACTACTGCAAATCCCTCAATAGCAACTTGCTTAGTACAGTATGTAACACATTTTTAAGCTGCTAAATAATCTTATTGAAAAAAAAACAAAACACCATATTATTTGTAATTACATTGTCAGAATGTTCGTATCTGTTGCTTTGATTGCTTTCATACTGGTATCCAGAGAAGCCTAAACATTAACAGTAAGATCAAAATCAGACTGATTGCATCAAACTTGTATGCCGTGTGTTCCTGATCTGGAGATGGTTCATTACCTATTCAGTAATTGTTTTCAAAGTTAGACGCTTACTGTACCTGTGATGTTTGAACTCTACAATAGACACAACAAACTAGTTTGAGAGCATCTCTACTGGTGCCCACAACCGAACCTAACTTCTCTTAAACTGACTTACATGATATGGAATATGTGGCAGGCAGGGCTGGACTGGCCATCTGGTACTTCTGGCAAATGCCAGAAGGGATGATTGGCTTATGGGACGGTCCTGTCAGGCAGAGAGGCGGGAAGGCCGTGCGCTGCGCAGCCTCCGGCTCTCTGCTATGGCCGCTCTCCCGCCTCTTCTCCCGTCTCCATAGAAATGGAGTCATGCCGCGAGTCCACGCCCCCATCACTCGCGGCATGCCCCAGTGTCCTGGTCGCGCGCCCCCGCCTATCTCCATGGAAACTGGAGCTTGCCGCGAGTCCACGCCCCCTGACTTGTGGCACGCCCCGACTTTACACGGCGCACGTGCCCCTTGCATGTGCACATGCGTGTGCGCACATGCAAGGGCCGAAATCGGACCCCAGTCCGTCCCTGGTTGCAGGGGAGTGAATGAGTTAGAACAAAAGTTAGTGGGCAGGTGCTCGGGATGCCGGCAGTCAAAACACTGCCGCCGGGATCTCGACATGGATGACAATGCTGGCACCGGAATCCTGGCTGTCAGCACCTGATTGTAAGTATACCGGGTAGGGTTAGGATTAGGCTGCTGGGGGTGTGGGGGGTGAGTCAGGTTTAGGCACTAGAGGGAGGGTTAGGCTGGGGGGGGCGAGGTTAGGGTTAGGCTTCGGGTAAGTAGGGATAGGGAGAGGCACGAAGAAGGGAGGGTGTTAGAATTAGGCACTTAAGGGTGAGAGTTAGGGTTAGCCTGCAGTGAGGAAGGGTTAGGTTTAGGCACTAAGCGGTGTGGGTTAGGGTTAAGACTGTGTGGGGGAGGGATATGGTTAGGCTGTGGGTAGGAAGGGTTAGGGTTAGGGTTGTAGGGAAAGAGGGTTAGAATACTTACCTAGCTGGTGTCAGTGTTCTGGCTACCGACATCCCAAGCACTGGTATCCTGATACAATTCCCGCTACAGGTAAGTTTATAAATGTGTTACATTTACGTTGTCAGGGTAAAAAGCGGGTTACAGAAGTGAAGGACAAATGTATTGTGGAAAATGGGCATGTATCACTCTCTGGGGCAGATGTATTGATCTTTGGAGAGTGATAAAGTGGAGAGAGGTAAAGTACCAGCAATCAGCTCCTATCTGCCATATTATAGGCTGTGTTTGAAAAACTGAAGTTAGGTGCTGGCTGGATGGTACTTACTGTATCTCTCTTCACTTTATCACTCTCCAAAGCTTAGTACATCTGCCCCTTTATGTGGTATGATCACACTGCCTACGTAGAACTACATGCTTTTTTGGTGGTAGTGGTATACCCCTGATTCTCGGCACAAACACACTTCTATGAATACATGGACATTTTAGCAGTATTGAGAGTTATGACATATCTGAGGTATGGCAAAAAGGTTCCTAACTTTGTGTAAAGTCTACATATATTCTACATTTACTTTTTTAATCAAATTTAGTTTTTTTAATGTCATCTTTAAATGAGTGCAGATTTCACTAGATCACATCTCAAGGGAGCATGCCTCACCCTTATTGTGTTTGTTTTAATCTCTTTTGCATTCTTGATACAGATGCTCTTCATTTAACAACCTACATGTTTAGTGACCGTTCAGACTTACGACCAGCTCTCCGACCAGCTGGTACAACATTTTTATAATTTTCTGTTCTGTATTTTTATGAATTTTTCTGTTCTGCAATACTGTACAGTGTGTAAGAGTTATGAAAATTAAATCAAAGTTATCAAGTTGGAGTTTCCTTTAGACCTTTTCTTTATTCAGAATAAATAAAAACGATTAACTGTATTAAGTATATGGGTCCTAGCTTAATGACCAATTTGTTTAGCGACCTAGTCTTAGGAACAGAACTTTAAGTGTACATTTACTAAGCAGTGATAAGAGCGGAGAAGTGAGCCATTGGAGATATTTCCCCATCAACCAATCAGCAGCTCTGTATCATTTTATAGTATGCAAATTATAGATGTTACTTCAGTGCTGATTGGTTGCCATGGGCAACTTCTCCACTGGCTCACTTCTCCGCTCTTATCACTGCTTAGTAAATGTACCCCTATGTGAGAAGCATCTGTACTTCTATTAAAGATATTGTCTATTTCTGTATAAGAATAATAACAGTACTTCCGTTTGAGAGAGTGGTTGCTTCCTTGTTGCATTTGTCATTGCTCCAACACCACAGACAAGCGCTTAGTGACCAAGGGGTATATTTACTAAAGGTTGATTTTTTTTTTTTAAATCGATTTTAAATCGATTTTAATCGATATTGGGCATCCAGGGTTAAAACACATTTACTAGCAGATGATTTTTTTAGTATTAATTTTAAATGTTAGTAAATGTATGTTTTAACCCTGGAAGCCCAACATCGATTAAAATCTATTTAATATCGATCTAACATCGACCAAGAACAAACAAAATCAACCTTTAGTAAATATACCCCCAGGTGGAGTAAAGGATGCAATTTGTCATATTCACAGCCTGCCCAACATCATTTGTATACAAAATAATAATAAAAAAAATAATAATGATCTTTGCATGTCATCAGTGACTTAGATGTTCTGGGTAAAATTAAGTCCTATTTGTAAAAGTTGCTTCCAGTTCCTTACCACAAACAGGCAAATGAGTAAGCCATTCTTTCTAATTAGTAATGTTTATGTACAGCACACTGTTAAATAACATGTTATAATGTTTATGCACCCAATGTGCTACATCTGTTTAAATGGTTCTGAGCTTTAAATTATACTTGCAGTGTGAGAATTTGTCGATTTTATAGTTTAGGATGTGATACTAAGTTACTGTTTGTACAACACCATGCTAATTTCCTTTTGTAGGCGCAAACAAACATCTGCTTTGAGAACCACAACATTAAATCCAGCAGCACCTTTCCGAGACTTTTACAACAGGTCATTAGCTTCCTAGTGAATCTCTATGTGACTAGTATAGAGCTATATTGATTGAATATATCACATATCTTTGTTTTCCATTGACTTTGAACCTACACAATTAAAATCTTCTACAATCAATTGTTACTTTCAGAAGAACTCTGGCTATCAATCCAAACTAGTTAGACTGTCAACAAACTGTCACTCCAATCATAATGTCATATGAAATTTACCTTGGTTTTTATTTTGATTATTTTATGCTTAAAGATAAAAAAGTGAAACATTGCATACCACATGACCTTACTGATATCTGCCAACATTTTAACATACCCATTAATATAATGTTGGTAAATCCCATATTGGACCCTAGAGAACCTCATTTCTACTATGCCCAGAGGCGGGAATTTGAGATAGGAAACAATCTGTTTTTTCATGCATCGGCTTTGGGCCTAAGGTAAGCAAAAGGTACTGTAGGTATTCAATTGAAATGCTAATTTTCTTGCTGCAATGTCTAAATTGTTAGTAGCATGACAAACAACAGTTGAGGCATTGTGCCAATGTCCATTGCATTCTGCAGTCAAGGATAATGTTTTGAAAAAAAAAACTGGTTATATGACAGTGGGGGATATAGTAGAAAAGATCTTTACACATGTTATGGGCAAAAGTTATTCCTGACTATTGTTATATAAAAGAAAAATAATTTGAAATTAATATGTGAGCAGGGTCGGTTCTACACCTTGTGGAGCTCAGGGCAAAAGTTTCCTTTGGCGCCCCCTGCCACCACTACCACCACCATTACCACCCCCCATGCCTCTCACAATACTAAAAATAGGGACAGTGCATGCTGAAGGCTCGAGACAGAAATATAGGGTGTGGCTATATGGGAAAGGGGCATGGTCACAGAACAGTATCAATTCACATTACTCTGAACAGTAGTGTCTGGTAATCACATAACACCACATAGTAGCAGCCCTCCTTATACACAATATGCCTCTTACACACAATATACCACACAGAAGAGCACAGGCACCACTTGCCTCTATAACACCTGGTGCAGCAGTAAGAGCTAGAAAGTGCGCCAAAGGCGTTCAATGGAAATAGAGGGCATGATAGTAACATAGTAATTGAGGTTGAAAAGAGGCAAAATGCCCATCGCGTTCAACCTGTATTTTGTATTACGTTGAGTTGATTTTACTGTACCTGCTGAAGAATGCTTTATGACTAGTTGACAACTACAAATCATGTTATACCCGGATTAACAACGTTAATATTTTAAATGTTGTAACCTTGGATATCCTTTTCAATCAGAAATTCATCCAATCCCCTTTTAAATGCATTTACAGAGTCCACCATTACCACCTTCCCTGGCAAGGAATTCCAAATCCTTATTGCCCTAACAGTGAAGAACCCTTTCCTCCATTGCTTACGGAATTTTCTCTCTCCAGCCTCAGCGAGTGCCCATGTGTCCTAAACAGAGTTCTTTTAATAAATAATTCCTCCGATAACTCTTTGTAGTGCCCCTTTACATATTTGAAGACATTAATAATGTCTCCTCTTAGACGCCTCTTTTCCAATGTATACCTTTTCAACCAACTAAGCCTTTCCTCGTAATCCAGTCCCTCTAGCCCTTTAATCAATTTAGTAGCTCGCCTTTGAACCCTTTCGAGTTCACCGATATCTTTTTTATAGAGCGGTGCCCAAAACTGAACACAATATTCTCGGCGCGGACGTACCAATGATTTGTACAGCGGCAGAATTACATCCTCGTCCCTTGTCTCAATTCCCTGTTTTATGCACTCTAACACCTTACTTGCCTTCTTTACTGCGCTTTGACATTGTATGCGGTTGTTAAGCTTATTATCAATGAGTACCCCCAAATCTTTTTCCAAAACTGTTACCTCTAGACTTTCCCCGTTTAATATGTAGGATGCAAGTTTGTTTTTAGTCCCGAAATGCATAACCTTGCATTTTTCTATATTGAACCTCATTCTCCATTTAGACGCCCAGATTTCAAGTTTAGATAAGTCATGCTGTAGAGACCACACATCTATTTCTGAATTAATTACCTTACATAGTTTAGTATCATCTGCAAAGATTGACACTGTGCTTTCCAGAAAAGAGTGGAATATCACAGTTGCGCCCAAGGCTGCTACTGTATTATTGGAGGGAGTGTCATCAACACTCCAGACAGCAAAAGAAAGTACAACAATACCACCACACAGAAGCACACACGATACTTATGAGTTCATTGAGAAAATAAGTCCTTCACTGAATATCCCAGGAAGTTCTACTGTAGCCACTTGATGTTCCTCAATGCCTCAAAAAACAAAACATATAGACATAGTGTAACACTGTAAAAATGTCTTTAACTTTCAGATCTATATTCTTAGTAACTCGTACCAAAAGAGATGGTCTACACATGTGCAGACAATAAAAGACTCACGGAGCGGACTGCGCCGTGTGGATCAATTGATTTCACTTTCCAATGGAATCCTCATAAAGCATCAGTCCAAGCCCATGTGGATCAAAGAAAATGCTCCATACTGTAAAACGTACAAGGACATTTATTCAGATACATATGACAAAAATATCCACTAATAAAGGTGGATCAATATCTCAAAACATATAACACAGAAGCTGGGACTCCTACCAGATGGTGTTGTCTACTTACAAAAGGTAGAAATTGCGCATGAATCATGGGGAGTATCAGGCATCCCTGTGTCTCGTCCACCAGATCCTAGGTAAGGGTCCCACTGTCTGTTCACTTTCCTTTCCAACGCGTTTCAATACTTCAGTATCTTCCTTAAGGCATAAGGAAATTGTGCACACAATGGGATATTTATACCCATATCTTAAAACATATTGGTTATCCCTAAAACTAGACACGGATCAACTAACACTTAAATCCTATGTATATCTTAAGTTAAAAGTCTTGTCCCCTAATCTGTTCCATACTACTATATTAGCCCATCATGATATTACATCACATCCTGTTAAGACAGTGCCCACCAAAATGTCCTGTTGAAAACATAAGTGGTCACTTCCCATACGCAGGGGTTAAAGATACTGTGTGTGCCGGCATTTCCGCCGGGTGTCTGATGGGCTACAATGTTCTACGTCACATCCTGTTATGATCGAAAAGCTATCACCGCCATGATAACCCATAGGGGTAAAAGGGGGGACTTAAAAAGAATAGGAAACGCCCCCCCCCCCAAAAAAAAAAGAATGTAAATAGTAGAACTGAATCTAATATAGAATCCCATGAACAAAAGGAGGAAATCAATAGAAATATTGAAAAAGTTAAAATTTTTAACCTTAGCAGGCATAAATTATGAGGATTCCATTGGAAAGTGAAATCAGTTGATCCACACGGCGCAGTCCGCTCCATGAGGCTTTTATTGTCTACACATGTGTAGACCTTCTCTTTTGACACGAGTTACTAAGAATATATATCTGAAGGTTAAAGAAATTTTTACAGTGTTACACTATGTCTATATGTTTTGTTTTTGAGGCATTGAGGAACATCAAGTGGCTACAGTAGATCTTCCTGGGATATTCAGTAAAGGACTTATTTTCTCAATGAACTCATAAGTATCGTGTGCGCTTCTGTGTGGTGGTATTGTTGTACTGTGCTTTCCAGGCCTATTTCTAGATAATTGATAAATATGTTGAACAGTAGTGGCATGAGTACGGACCCCTGTGGTATTCCGCTGACTACTAGTGTCCAGCTTGAGGACTTCCCATTGACCACTACTCGCTGTACCCTGTTGTCCAGCCAGTTACTTATCCATTTACAAATGGTTTTTCCTAGACCAAGCTCCTTTAATTTGATGATTAGTCTCCTGTGAGGCACTGTATCGAAGGCTTTTGCAAAATCTAAGTAGACCACATCCACTGCTTTTCCTTGGTCAAGATTGTCGCTCACTTCCTCGTAGAAGTTAACTAAGTTAGTTTGACATGATCTGTCCTTCACAAACCCATGCTGATTCTTGTTAATAATCTTAGTGGTCTGCAGATACTCCTGTATGCTATCCCTTAGAATTCCTTCCAATATTTTCCCCACTATAGATGTCAAACTAACTGGCCTGTAGTTACCAGGATGATTTTTGGATCCCTTTTTAAATAACGGCACTACCTCTGCTATATGCCAATCCTTCGGTACCATGCCAGATCTAATTGAACTATTGAAAATCAAGTATAGGCGTCTTGCTAGTTGTGACCTAAGCTCCATAAGAACCCTTGGATGAAGTCTGTCCGGGCCAGGTAATTTATTAGTGTGTTATGACCAGTAATCTCTTGTTCTATTTAAACAACAATAGATATCTAGGCATTCTTTGGTGGACTGTATCCTGAAAGGATAGGCAATGGGTAATTACCAAATGCAGGTTGAAAACTGGCACAAACAGTTTTACTGGCGTATGGACTTCAGGCTTTCCAGCTGCAGCAGGAGAGTTCCTCTGATGTCCGTCCGCCTTCCTTCTTTGGCATAGATCGTACCACGTCCTCCTCTCACGAGTAGATCCACCGGGGTACCCACGCGTTCCGACCCTGCCTGGGTCTTTTTCAAGGTCAGCTCCCTTTGAGAATGCCACTTTTGTCTCTAAATCCAGTTTAAAAGTCCCCTCCTATCTTCTGATTGGTCCCGGCACAGCTGGTCCCTATACATAATTATCGCTATAAGTCTATGACACTCGTGTGCCAGGAGCAACCTCCCATGACATCACCCTCTAAATCTCCAATCAGTGCTGGAATTATCATGCATGGTCTGATCACATGCTCGCAAGTCACACCCCCGTATTCAGTTTCCCCCAGTTACCGTTGTATATCACAGGGTAGTTCTCGTACTCCGGTCATATGACCGGCTTTGGGTCACGTGAGATTACGTCATTGCGTTGTGACGCGGGTCACGTGATGATGCACACGTCATCCCGTCGTCTTGTAGTCTGTCCGTGATTCCAACGGGAGTCGTTACCATAGTGATGACTTGTGAGTTCGGATAGCTTATCTTGCTGCTTTCACGTCTGTTACATGTCAGCTTCAATTATTGCCATGGTTACACTGATTGATCAGCCATGAAAAACACCCACAAAGTCCTTTGTTTTAATGGGCTAGTGTTAATAGACTAAGAGGATCACGTCTGCAGTATGTAAACATTCTATAAAAGCAAAAGGGTACATATTAGAATCAGATATAAAAACACGGTTAATCAGAACACTATAAAAACCATTTCACTTCGAAATCTATGTTCAATCCTCCTGGTTGGAGGGTGCCCATATCATATATCAGGCGCATTTCAGCCTTTGCTAGTTGAGATGGGAGATCCCTCCTTCTCCAGTGTCCCTGTATCCACTGCAATCCTGCAAATCGTTTAATGGCTGATGTGGAGCATCCATGCACCTTTCTGAAGTGATCAGAGAGAGCATGGGTTTCCAGACCCTTTTTAATATTCCTCAGGTGCTCTCCTAATCTTACTTTTAATGCTCTTGAGGTTCGCCCGATATATACAAGATTGCAATTACATTCCACTGCATAAACCACATTTCTTGTGGCGCACGTAATGAAGTCCTTTATCTCAAAAGTTTTTTCATTAATATTCATTGTGCTTGTTTTACTTTGATTCACCATTTTGATCTCTTTACATGCAATACATGACATGCACCTATAGAAACCCTTTGATTTAATTCTCCCCGGTTCTTTTGCCGGTGGGCATGCACTTCGTACAAGACTGTTACCTATATTGGGGGCTTTACGGTAGATGCAAACAGGTCTATTTGGCAAAACTGATCCTATTACTGGGTCCTTTTTCAAAACATCCCAGTGGCGTGTCATAATTTTTTCAATGGATCTATATTGGTTACTATATGTAGTGACAAAAGCCCAATCAAAGTTTTTATTTTTATTTTTGGAAATATTATCGTTCGGTTTTTTCTTTTTTTCTACTAGTAGATCTTTCCTGTCTATATTTTCTGCCTCTATAGTGGCTTTGTCTATCCATTTCCTATTATAGCCACACGCCTTAAAATTTTCTTGCATTATCTCTGCTTGTTGATGGTATTGGTCATCTTTCGAGCAGTTTCTTTTTACCCTCTTCAGCTGTCCCGCTGGAATTGATCGAAGCCAGTTAGGATGGTGACAACTGGCTGCGTTGATGTAACTCAGGGAATCTGTATTTTTGGTATATGTCTTGGTCTGTAGTGCTCCATTTTCAGCATATATAGTGATGTCCAGAAAGTTAATCACTTCTTTGCTGCTGGTAAATGTGAATTCGATGTTTAGGGTGTTATCATTCAGATAAAGGAAGAAATCCTTAAGGGATTCTTCATCCCCGCGCCAAAAAAAGAGGACATCATCGATGTACCTGGACCAGGACACCAGGCTCGCCCCAAACTGGTGGCCTGCCCAAATGTGCTCGTCCTCCCATCTTCCCATGAACACATTGGCATAGCTTGGGGCGAACCTGGTGCCCATTGCGGTCCCGACTTTCTGCAGAAAAAAGTCTCCCTTAAATGCAAAATAGTTATTTTGTAAAATGAATGTTACTGCTTCAACCAAAAATTTCTGTAGGTCTTCCGTCAGATCACTTTTTTCTAGTGTCTTGGCTACAGCCCGAATGCCATCCTGATGGTCTATGATCGTATATAACGACCGTACGTCGGCAGTAACCATGATGAGTTTATCATCCCACACAACCTCGCCAATTAATTTTAAAGCGTCCTTAGTGTCTTTAAGGTGGGATTTGTTCAATAGTACTAAAGGCTGCAGATAATGGTCCACAAACTGGGACAGGTTGGCAGTAATTGAGTCAATCCCCGATACTATAGGTCTCCCCGGTGGATCCACCAGACTCTTGTGGATCTTGGGGAGAACATATAGTACCGGGATGACAGGTTCTGTGTTAATGAGGAATTTCTGTTCATCCTCATTCAAAACACCCTGTGTACCATACTTATTGATTAGAAGCTGTATTTTCTTGAGGATATCTCCCGTTGGGTCCAATCGCAACTTCCAGTATGTAGTACGGTCCTCCAACTGGCGCAGGATCTCTGACTCATAGTCTGTGGTATTCATCACGACAACCCCCCCACCCTTATCGGCGGGCTTGATGATGATATCTTCATTATCTTGAAGTTCCCTCAAGGCACTCCTTTCTTTAAATGTCATATTTCTTTTTAGTCCTCCTTTTTTGACCTTTTTTAGGTCATCATGGACAAGTGTATAGAAAGTGTCTATAAAGTTTCCTTTACAGAAGGTGGGATAGAATATAGACTTAGGTCTAAAAGGCTTATATTCTATATCACTTTCAATGTTGGGGGAGGTTCCCAGTTCTTTGCCTAAGAAAAACTTTTTTACAGTTAATTTCCTAATATATCTCTGTAGATCTACAAAAAGGGAAAATTGATTGATCACGTTGGAGGGGGCATATTTTAACCCCTTTTCCAGGACCCTTGTTTCATGAATCGTCAGAGGATGTCTACTGAGGTTGAAGATTTTTACTTCTCCTCTGTATTCTTTTATCCCTTCATTTTCTGGTTGAGTAGGATTTTCCTCTGCTTCAACAAGTTGGGGGTTCCTATTTCTCTGCTCTCTGAGTTTCTTCATTTTCCTTGGTTTCCTATGGTTTTTCTTCCCCCCTCTCTTGCCCCGCCTTCTACGTGTCACTATCTGTAAGACTCCCTCCTCCCTCTTCTCTCTAAAAAAGGGGAGTGGGTGAAGGGTTCCTCTTGTCTCAATGTTTCAAATCTGTTAGATCTTAAAACATCCCTTCTTGTATCTTGTCCTTCAGGGATGTATGTATCTAATGGTTGTCTATCCCTCCACCCGGGCCTGGGTTGGATATCTAGATTCCCTCTCCTCGGTTGTTGTTCCCTTTGGTTAGGCTCTTTCCATTTTCTAACGGGGTCTATTTGTTTCCATTGGGTCTCCTTAGGGCCATCTCTCCATCTAGGAGTGTATGGATTAGTTGGCTTATTGCCCTTAGGGAATTTTCTTTGTGGTGGAATCAGTTGTTTAGGTCTCACCACTGGATATTGAGGTTGGGGGGGATAATCTTTTTCTGGGATTTGATCACTATTCCCGCCCACCTTTTCCTCCCTTTTATCTCTATAGAACTTTTTTCTTTTCCGTTCTACTATTATTTTCTCACTCTTCTTGATAGACATTTCAACTTTCCCCTCTAGGTCTAGGTATTCTTGTGTATTCACAAAAGGGATTACTGCCAACCTGTCCCAGTTTGTGGACCATTATCTGCAGCCTTTAGTACTATTGAACAAATCCCACCTTAAAGACACTAAGGACGCTTTAAAATTAATTGGCGAGGTTGTGTGGGATGATAAACTCATCATGGTTACTGCCGACGTACGGTCGTTATATACGATCATAGACCATCAGGATGGCATTCGGGCTGTAGCCAAGACACTAGAAAAAAGTGATCTGACGGAAGACCTACAGAAATTTTTGGTTGAAGCAGTAACATTCATTTTACAAAATAACTATTTTGCATTTAAGGGAGACTTTTTTCTGCAGAAAGTCGGGACCGCAATGGGCACCAGGTTCGCCCCAAGCTATGCCAATGTGTTCATGGGAAGATGGGAGGACGAGCACATTTGGGCAGGCCACCAGTTTGGGGCGAGCCTGGTGTCCTGGTCCAGGTACATCGATGATGTCCTCTTTTTTTGGCGCGGGGATGAAGAATCCCTTAAGGATTTCTTCCTTTATCTGAATGATAACACCCTAAACATCGAATTCACATTTACCAGCAGCAAAGAAGTGATTAACTTTCTGGACATCACTATATATGCTGAAAATGGAGCACTACAGACCAAGACATATACCAAAAATACAGATTCCCTGAGTTACATCAACGCAGCCAGTTGTCACCATCCTAACTGGCTTCGATCAATTCCAGCGGGACAGCTGAAGAGGGTAAAAAGAAACTGCTCGAAAGATGACCAATACCATCAACAAGCAGAGATAATGCAAGAAAATTTTAAGGCGTGTGGCTATAATAGGAAATGGATAGACAAAGCCACTATAGAGGCAGAAAATATAGACAGGAAAGATCTACTAGTAGAAAAAAAGAAAAAACCGAACGATAATATTTCCAAAAATAAAAATAAAAACTTTGATTGGGCTTTTGTCACTACATATAGTAACCAATATAGATCCATTGAAAAAATTATGACACGCCACTGGGATGTTTTGAAAAAGGACCCAGTAATAGGATCAGTTTTGCCAAATAGACCTGTTTGCATCTACCGTAAAGCCCCCAATATAGGTAACAGTCTTGTACGAAGTGCATGCCCACCGGCAAAAGAACCGGGGAGAATTAAATCAAAGGGTTTCTATAGGTGCATGTCATGTATTGCATGTAAAGAGATCAAAATGGTGAATCAAAGTAAAACAAGCACAATGAATATTAATGAAAAAACTTTTGAGATAAAGGACTTCATTACGTGCGCCACAAGAAATGTGGTTTATGCAGTGGAATGTAATTGCAATCTTGTATATATCGGGCGAACCTCAAGAGCATTAAAAGTAAGATTAGGAGAGCACCTGAGGAATATTAAAAAGGGTCTGGAAACCCATGCTCTCTCTGATCACTTCAGAAAGGTGCATGGATGCTCCACATCAGCCATTAAACGATTTGCAGGATTGCAGTGGATACAGGGACACTGGAGAAGGAGGGATCTCCCATCTCAACTAGCAAAGGCTGAAATGCGCCTGATATATGATATGGGCACCCTCCAACCAGGAGGATTGAACATAGATTTCGAAGTGAAATGGTTTTTATAGTGTTCTGATTAACCGTGTTTTTATATCTGATTCTAATATGTACCCTTTTGCTTTTATAGAATGTTTACATACTGCAGACGTGATCCTCTTAGTCTATTAACACTAGCCCATTAAAACAAAGGACTTTGTGGGTGTTTTTCATGGCTGATCAATCAGTGTAACCATGGCAATAATTGAAGCTGACATGTAACAGACGTGAAAGCAGCAAGATAAGCTATCCGAACTCACAAGTCATCACTATGGTAACGACTCCCGTTGGAATCACGGACAGACTACAAGACGACGGGATGACGTGTGCATCATCACGTGACCCGCGTCACAACGCAATGACGTAATCTCACGTGACCCAAAGCCGGTCATATGACCGGAGTACGAGAACTACCCTGTGATATACAACGGTAACTGGGGGAAACTGAATACGGGGGTGTGACTTGCGAGCATGTGATCAGACCATGCATGATAATTCCAGCACTGATTGGAGATTTAGAGGGTGATGTCATGGGAGGTTGCTCCTGGCACACGAGTGTCATAGACTTATAGCGATAATTATGTATAGGGACCAGCTGTGCCGGGACCAATCAGAAGATAGGAGGGGACTTTTAAACTGGATTTAGAGACAAAAGTGGCATTCTCAAAGGGAGCTGACCTTGAAAAAGACCCAGGCAGGGTCGGAACGCGTGGGTACCCCGGTGGATCTACTCGTGAGAGGAGGACGTGGTACGATCTATGCCAAAGAAGGAAGGCGGACGGACATCAGAGGAACTCTCCTGCTGCAGCTGGAAAGCCTGAAGTCCATACGCCAGTAAAACTGTTTGTGCCAGTTTTCAACCTGCATTTGGTAATTACCCATTGCCTATCCTTTCAGGATACAGTCCACCAAAGAATGCCTAGATATCTATTGTTGTTTAAATAGAACAAGAGATTACTGGTCATAACACACTGACCTTTTATATTTTAATTTTATGTGAACTTGTGATATTAAATTTGTTTTTAGAAGGTATCACACCATGTTCCTTCTATGTTCTTTCTTTTGGGTACATTGAGCCAAAGAAATGAGATTGCATGAACACGAAAACAATTGACCTCCCTACAGCGCCGGTTCAGTGGTATCCTATATGTTTTTTGTTTGTCTATTCGTCATTGGAGTGTGGTGAAACTCCTTTTTAGTTTACCCGGATAGCAGCTGTGGTAGCGCACTTTTTTGCCCTTTTACTTCTGTATATCAGGTAATTTATTAATCTTTATTTTACGTAATCTCTCCCTGACTACTTCTTCGCTTAAACAAGTATCGAACCATGAATCCTTACTGTCACTATCGCTATGCAATACTCCCACCGTCAGTTCTTCTCTGGTGAACACAGATGAAAATTATTTGTTCAGTATTTCTGCTTTTGATTCATCATCATTTACCAATACTCCAAATTCATCCTTTATTGGATATATAGCTATGTTTCCTGAAACTGATGTCGAATGTGATCATATAGTGATCACTGTTACCCAAAGTCTCCCCAACTTTAGTATTCGATATGATGTCCACATTATTAGTAATTACTAGATCTAGAATAGTTTTACCCCTAGTTGGGTCCTCGACTAATTGAGACAAATAGTGATCTTTTAACATATTTAAGAACCTGTTGCCCCTGGCTTTAAGACATGAATCGTTACTCCAAATACTATCAGAATAGTTAAAATCCCCAATCACTAGGATGTCCCCCAATCCCGCAGCCCTTCCTCATGTATGCTAATATCTGTCTGTTTGTAGCATGTGCCTATAACTAGTTTTTTTTGCATCAATACCCCCACTTGAGATTTCAACCCATAGTGACTCCACATTATCACCAGTCCTCTCATAAATAACCTCCTTTAAGTATGGTTTAAGAGATGGTTTAACATAAAGACATACACCTCCTCCTCTTTTGCTTGCCCTGTCCCTCCTGAAAAGAGAATACCCCTCCAAGTTTGCAACCCAGTCATGAAAGTCTGATCTTATCAGAAGGGGGTGTGAACCCGCAGCCTGACCCCTGTTTTTGCCATGCCTGGGGATTGTAAGGTATGTAGTATATACAATACAGGGTAGCTGGGATGGTTGCTGCATACAGACAGGCAGAAGGTGGAATGATGATGATAAAACATCCCCCTCCTCCTCCTGGCATGTGTCTATCTATCTGGTGACCAGCATATATAATGTTTGGTAGCAACTGTGAGAGGTGGTAATCAGGGGAATAACTAGAACTTTGTAGACCCCATAGCAGTTTCATGAAGAGAGTGAGGGGAGTAAGAGACAAAAATGGTGTCACAGAGAGAGAGTAGAAAGAAGAGAGAGAAAGAGAGGGGAGTCAGGGAGAGAGAGAGGGTTTCATGGAAAAAGAGGGAATGAGAGAAAGAGAGTGTCAGGGAAAAAGAAATGAGAGGAGAAAGAGAGAGAGAGCGTCAGGGAGAGAAAGGGTGTTGGAGAGAGAGCGAGAGAGAGAGAGAGAGAGAGAGAGAGAGAGAGAGAGAGAGCGTGTCAGAGAAAGAGTAAAGGGGGAGTAGCAAGAGAGGGAGGGGAGTGAGAGGGAGTGAGATATAGATTGCCAGGGATGGAGAGAGAAAGAGGGGAGCAAGACAGAGTAAGAGAAAGTAAGGGTGATAAATAGAGAGAGGGAGTATCAGGGAGAGATAGGCAGTGTCAGGGAGAGAGAAAGAGACAGTGTCAGGGAGAGGGAGAGTGTCATAGAGAGAGAGAGTGTGTCAGAGAGAGAGAAGGGGGAGAAGGAGGAGAGGGAGGGAAGTGAGAGTGAGTGAGAGAGAGAGGGGAGTAAGAGGGAGTAAGAGAGAGTGTCAGGTAGAGAAAGAGAGAGATACAGAGAGAGAGGGTATCAGGGATAGAGAGAGAAAGTATCAGGGAGAGAGAGAGCCAGGGAGTGTGAAAGATGGTGTCAGGGGAATGAGGGACAGTGTCAGGGAGAGTGAGAGAAAGAGAGTATCAGGGAGAGAGTCCCCACCCCCTAAATGCCCGCAAATCATGACACTTGGAGCCGGCCAGGTTATTCCCCCTCCTCCTGCAACATCCTCAATGTGGTTGCAGCTTCAGGGGAACTAATGCTGGGAAATGCCCATCCCCATTAAAGACCTCTGCTGGTGTCAGGTAGTACTTGGTCCCCCTCTCTCTCTACCCTCTTATTTCCTGATTACACATTTCTCTGTCTATCTGACACTGTCTCTCTCCCTCCCCTTCTCTTCCTGACATTGTTTTTCTTGCTCTCTCTCCCTGACAATGTCTCTCTATCTACATCTATCTTACTCCCTGCCACTGTCTCTCTTCCCCTGACACTCTCCCTCTCCCTGACGCTGTCTCTCTCTCCCCCTGGTGCTGTCTCCTGCTTTCTCTCCTCCTGAAACCATCTCTCTCTCCCTGACACTCTCTTCGATGCTCTCTTTCTCACTCTCTCCCTAACTCTCTCTTCCTGACACCCTCTCTCTGTCATTCTCTCTCTCACTCTTTCTCTACTTGACACTTACTCTTACTCTCTCTTGCTCCCGTCTTTCTCTCTCCCTCCCTGAAACTCTCTCTCTCTCTCACTCCCTCTCACTTCCAGCCAGCTTACTCCTCCCCCTTCTCTCTTTCTCTGATACCCTCTCTCTCTCTGATACTCTCCCTCTCCCTGATACTGTCTCTCTCTCCCCCTGACACCATCCCTCTCTCTCTGACTGTCTCTCTCTGACACCCTCATTCTCTTGATCCTCTCTCTCCCTCTCTGCCTCTCCCTTTTTGTATCCCCGACATTCTCTCTGTCTCTAGCTCCCCTCTTTCTCTCTCCCTCCTTGGCACTCTCTATCTCTCCTGACTGGGTACAGTGGGAGGAGCAGGCCCCATAGCAGCTGCACCCCCTGCACCCATGGTAGGTATGCCACTGGTGGTAATCCTAGAGTTTACAGGACAGAGGACAATGTAAGAGATTTTGAAGGAGAGTATCTTCTGACTAGGTCAAAGATATTTGAAGGCAAGGTTTTACTGATGCCCTTAAAAGTGATTCTGAGTAGTTTAATTAGATTCTGAGGAGGAATTGTATTGAGAATATGCGGAGAAAAGGTAGGTATTGACAGAGGAGTGCAAAGTTTTTGGAGTGGCAAGACAATAAGATCAGGTTCAGCCTCACCATTTAGAACAGTTTGTAGTGAGTGTGGATAGATGGATTGTAGTGGGGATAGTTTTGTAAGGGAAAGTCCAAATAAGATGTGGTTACAGTAGTCAAAACAAAAGAGAATGGGTAAGGGTTTTGGTAACATCTAGAATAAGAACGGAGTGTATTCCTGCAATATTTTAATGGCCTCAAAAGGACGTGGCAACTAGACAGCGCAATGGAGTATATATGTATAGTAGAACTGAGGGAATTGGTATGTTTTACTGACAGACGGGATGATGGCTATCAGTATACAGACAGTGGCATCCCATCTGTTGGAATCCAGGCTGCGAGGCATCGAGTCCTCTCGCGGGCACACTGCGCTTGCCATGCTCGCCACAGGTTATATTCCCACTCGGTTGGTGGCGTGGACCCACCAAACGGTGGTCGGGAATCCATCTGGCAGTATTTCACTGGCTGTTGGGATTCCAGCATCGGTCTCCTGAATGCGGGATCCTGACAGGGGGTATTTTAACTGCATCCTGAACTCAGAGAGATATCAAGGATGACATGAAGACAATTGGTATAGGGAACTGGGGAGAACATACTACTTTTAACTGTTGAGGTAGAGATGCGAGGAACTGTGATACTGATACAAGGGAAGATGATGAGCTAGTTTCACACATGTCCAACATTAGGATGATGGCAAGTCAATTGCAAGCATGCGATAAAAGAGAATGTGAGAGGTCATAGAGGAATGGTAGATTTAAGTGTTGCATACAAAGAGGTGTCAGTGGAGGACAAAGGAGCATGTCATCTTTACAAAGGCAGGTAGGTGGTGAAGCAAGACAGTAGAGGGCAACAAAAGCCAAGGGACTTACAGGAGCAATAGAAGACTGATGGTGCAAAAAGCAACAAAATGGTATAGGTGGAGGTGTAGGGAGAAGCGACCCTTCAACTTAGCTGTGAATAAATCATTGGTCACTTCAGTGAGACCAGTCTCAGTGGAGTATATAGAGTGGAAGTACAATTGCAGAGTGTGGAAGACAGTTGAATGAAGAGAAGGTGAGTTAGATGTAAACAAGATGCTGAACTACAATAGTTTAGAAGAAAAATTGAGGAGAGAAATGTGGTATTAGTTGGAGAAAGGTTTGTTATAATGATCAGATAAGTGCATGTTTTAAGACAGAAGGAAAATACTAGAGGATAAATACAAATTTAAGATTTGAGGGCAAGCATATGGAGATTAGGAGTGGAGTTTTGAGAGGGAATGGAGTTACATAGAAACAAAGGGGCAGATGTATTAAGCCTGGAGACGGCATAAGGAAGTGATAAACCAGTGATATGTGCAAGGTGATAAACACACCAGCCAATCAGCTTCTAACTGTTCATTTACATATTGGACTTGACTGGCTGCTGCCATTATCACCTTGCACATATCACTGGTTTATCACTTCCTTGTGCCTTCTCCAGGTTACTACATCTGTCCCATACAATTTAATGGCACTTGACCATCTAGTCTGCCATAAACACATGTATATGCACACACTTACACACTAGGATTAATTTCTTGATGGAAGCCAATTGAGCAGCCAGTATATTTTTGCATAATTGGAGGAAACCGGAGTACCTGGGAGGAAAACCATGCATGCACAGGGGAGAATATATAAACTCCACAAAATTAGAGTAATGATGGTGTTCAAACCCATGACAACAGTGCTGTGAGGCTGTAATGCTAACCATTACACCATCTATGGCATAGGGACAAAGATTGAGGGTTGAGGGGCTACAGAAATAGATGAGAGCGTTAACAGAAACACAAAGTAGGTTTGCTAGCAGGGTATATAGTTATATTGTCAAGAATCACTATGACAAACAGTGAATATGGAGCTTTACCATTATGTTTAAAATGATAATGACGACTCAAATTGCTTTAAGCTGGCATTACAACTATGTCGACATAATGTTTCTGGCATTTTGCTTTCAACAAATCAACTGTCAATGCACTGTAGTGACTATCTGGAATGTTGGTAAGCAATAGAGCTGAAAGTGTACTATCTCCAATTGTGTTAGGAACTGCTGGGCACGTGAGTTGTCAAGACTCATATGGGTATATGCAATATATATATATATATATACATAGTAACATAGTAACATAGTATCTAAGGTTGAAAAAAGACAATTGTCCATCGGGTTCAACCTATCTGTGGTCTCCTATGCACGATTATTTTGTATAAAATTTTGACTGAAGTTGCTGACTGGCGTTCCGATTAACCCCTCTTTTTTATAATAACCATAGTGCGTGACTATGCCCCGTAACCCTGGATATCCTTATCCATTAGGAATTTATCTAACCCATTCTTAAAGGTGTTGACTGAGTTGGCCATTACAACTCCCTCAGGCAGGGAATTCCAAACACGTATAGTCCTTACTGTAAAAAAGCCTTTACGCCGTATTGTGTGGAATCTCCTCTCCTCTAACCTGAGCGAGTGTCCATGAGTTCTCTGTGTTGATCTAACCAAAAACAGGTCCTGCGCAAGATCTGTATATTGTCCCCTTATATATTTGTAAATGTTGATCATGTCCCCTCTTAATCTCCTCTTTTCCAGTGTAAACATGCCTAGTCTTGCAAGCCTTTCCTCGTATTCCAGCGTCTCCATACCCTTAATTAGTTTGGTCGCCCGCCTTTGAACCTTTTCTAGCTCCAGGATATCCTTTTTGTAGTAAGGTGCCCAGAATTGTACACAGTATTCAAGGTGTGGCCTCACAAGTGATTTATATAACGGGAGTATAATACTCTCGTCCCTAGCATCAATTCCCCGTTTTATGCATGCTAATATCTTATTAGCCTTCTTTGCTGCAGTCCTACTTTGGGTACTACTGCTTAGTTTGCTATCTATGAGGACACCTAAGTCCTTTTCCAGTACAGAATCCCCTAATTTTACCCCATTTAGTAGGTAGGTGTTATTTTTGTTCTTGTTACCACAGTGCATTACCTTACACTTGTCTGTATTGAAGCGCATTCTCCATTTCGCTGCCCAAGCTTCTAATTTAACTAAGTCATTCTGAAGCGACTCAGCATCCCCCTCCGCATTTATAACTTTACACAATTTGGTATCATCTGCAAAATTGACACCATGCTCTCTAGACCTTCTGTTAGGTCGTTAATGAAATATTGAACAATAGCGGTCCTAATACTGAGCCTTGCGGCATACCACTTAGCACTTCAGTCCAAGTTGAAATATATCGGGAAGTGTCCAGTGCTCACCTAGAATAGATATGGTGTATATGGCTGTATGTCAGTTAATGCCTAAAGGTATCTATGATATATATGGGGATGAGCATAGGTGGGGGAGAGGGTAAGGGAGAAAGTGGGAGTAGAAGTTGGGTGATACCGATCTTGTTAATAAAGTGTTGTGTATGTATATATGAATAGTGTCTCAGTAGGTGGATATGTGTATGTATGTATAAGTAATAGGCATGAGAAATTAAATTAAATTGATTTCTTTATTGAGGAGCAAACTTGCAGATGAGTCACAATGGTAACCGGTTCATTATAAAGTTGTTGAATGTGCAAAGTTCAGTGTAGTGTCACTCTAAAGTGATCTGCAATGAAGCTGGTATCGGGATATCTTTTAGGGACCCCGTTTCTCCCTAGTCTCCTCATCACGGGACCTATGTGCCTCTTGAGTGAATGTAGATGGCCTAAATGTGATGCAATGCAAAGTCTGAGAGTATGCAGTTGTAAGTGGCGGTGCTCCGCTAGAGTTCACTCTCCACTTACCAGTAAGTATAATCATCCCCATATATATCATAGATACCTTTAGGCATTCACTGTCAAACAGCCATATACACCACCTCTGTTCTAGGTGAGTGCTGGACACTCCCCAACATATATTGCATGCTGTAGCGATTGTCGACAAAAGGTAAGTGTTCCGTTAGCAGAGCTGTATCTTACGATTTAATATGGATTTTTGTCATTTGTGTCATTTTTACTCCTCAGGATAATTCCTGTTCTGATACCAAATGTGTAAATGTGAGTAATCTCTGAGGCTTATTATATAAAACAAGTGGAAACATTTGGAGACGTTATCACTAACTCCTGTGTACGGTATACAGCAATTTTCATCAAGATTTGGCTGAGTCTTTACTGTAAAACATTATATGTCTCACTCAGTGATGTTATTACCCATTTGAAGTGATCTATAGTGTAAAGCCTTTGCTAGCCCACTTGCTCCTTGGACAGTGGGAGTCATTCCAAATTGATCGTAGCTGTGCTAAATTTAGCACAGCTACGATCATCTTCCCTGACATGCGGGCGATGCTTTTGTATTTCTGGAGTAAGTCCCGGCCAGCACAGCTCCTGCGGCTGGCCGGGATTTGTTCGTTGCTGCCGCTGAGACATCATGCAGCCGCCACGGCCGCCCCCCCTCCAATGGTCCGGCCACGCCTGTATTGGCTGGACCGTGCCCCCTAAATGGCAGCTTAATGCCGCCGTCCAGCCCCCTCCCGCCCAGCGACCGCCTCTGTCTCAGGCAACGACGACTGCCATGCGCCGTTCCGACCCGATCGCTGCGCTGTGACAAACTGCAGCGAACAATCGGGTCGGAATGACCCTCAGTATCCATTCTCCTGTTGCGGCTTCTTAAACACACAGTGCCTGATTCATATGTGCACACAGTTCCACGCAAGGGCGTAGCTACCATAGGTGCAGGGAATAATGCTGCTATGGGGCCCAGAGCTGAGAGGGGACCCACTTTGGGTGATATTTAGGGGCCCTTACAAATGTTTGCCTTCAATATATCTAGTTATGACCCTTGACTTGCTCATTGTAATGTGGTATAAAATGAATTGGAGGGCATTATAATGTTTCAGAATCTGAACTGGGAATCTTAAATGTGGCACAATATGAAGTGGAGGCACTATAGTGTGGCATAATATCAGCTGGTGGTGCTGTAATGTGACATAATATGAACTGGGCACACTGTGAATTGGGGTCACCGTGTTGGATTACGTGTACTGGTGGCCCTACAATGAACTAGGACACTACTTCGAGTGCATTGCTGCCTGGAGTTTGACAGGATTAGGTTTCAGAGTATTTCTCATTTACCGGCCCCGTGGAGATGGAAAGATATTTCTACAAGAAATTGCAGACACTTTTGCTGGCCTTGTTTGGAACATCAAAGATGGCTCATTCTCTGGGATTTCCATGCATCGGTGGATGATGAGCTCTCATGGCTTGGCCAAGACCTGCTGTGCACAATGAATGGTCTGGGATTCACACAGGTCATTCCTTCTGCCACACATAAAGTGGTCACACTCTTGATCTTGTCTTTCAGATTGGATTAGAAGTCACTGACCTAAAAATAAACCCAGTCATCTGGTCAGACCACCACTCCCTTTGGTTCTCAGTTGCAACCCCTCAAATTAGATCTTTGCCAGAGGAGTTGACTAGGTATCGTCCAAGGAGGGGTATGACTCCCCAGGCTCTTTCAGGAAATCTGGATCTCTCTGCTATACTGGTGCCTGTGAAGATCCCTGTTCCCTAGTCCGTTATTATTATAGGGATGTTTTGGCTTCAATTGATATTATCACCCCTGTGCGTATAAGACCTCGTAAACCACAACATTGAGCTCCCTGGTTTGACAACAGTGTTAGTGAGATCAAGAAATGGGGGCATAGACTGAAAAGACGATGGAGGAAGACTAACCCAGTGGATGACAAAATTAAACTAATAAAGCATAATGAAGAATATCAATCGACAATCACCCGTAAGAAATCACAGTTCCTGTCAAATGAGATCACGGCAACAAACAATAGGCCAGCTCAACTTTTCCGCACAGTGGAGATGCTTTGCAAGCCAGCATGCCTGCAGACAGATGAAACCCTCTCCCAAACAAGATGCAACGAGTTTGCAAACTCTTTGCAGATAAAATATCCACCATCCGGGCTGGAATTTCCACAGTGACATCAAAGGAGTGCCAAATTACAAATCCTGCCAATGTAAGCCACCTGCCCTCATGGACCAGCTTTGACCTAGTGGCTGTAAAGGACATTGCTGAAATTGCTTGGATTTTGCGTTCTACCACCTGTGATATGGACTCTGCCTCAACCAAGCTTCTAATAGGTTGTATGGATATAATTGGTCCTGGCTTTGCAAAAAATGTTCAATGCTCTTTGCAGACAGGCATTTTTCCTGGACCCCCTAAAGGAAGCAATTGTTAGACCTCTTCTTAAAAAACCTAATTTAGATACCGACTGCATGACCAACTACAGACCGGTAGCAAACCTTCCTTTTCTAGGAAAGGTTATTGGGAAAGTGTTTGCAAATCAACTGGAAATCCACCTGACAACCCATGATATTTATGATCCATTCCGACAGGATTCAGGAGAAGACATAGCACTGAAACAGCCCTGATGTGTGTGTTAAATGATCTTCTGATGGCAAGAGACAGAGGTGACTGTTCAACCTTAATACTTCTGGATCTCTGTGCAGCATTTGATACCGTGGACCATGGGCTTCTAATTGAGTGACTGATACATTTTTGTGGACTGGATGGCACAGTCCTAAGATGGTTTAAATCATTTCTCACAGGCAGGTCACAGAGAGTATCGTCTGGAGTATGCTCATCACCAGAGCCGGCCATAGGCACAGGCAAACTAGGCAATTGCCTATGGCATTTGATATGCCTGAGGGCATCAGAAGCTTCTGCTGATTAAAATGATATGTGGCATGCCTATATTCTGTGTGTAGCATTTCATATGCAGATACAGCCATAGTCTCACACAGTATATAGGCATGCTGCATATCATTTTAATCAGCAGAAGCTGCTTGTGCATCCTAGCTACATAGTAATGGAAATAAGATGCATTTTCATAAAAAAATGTGCCCAACGTTAGCATTGAGGCAACATTTATGAGGACACATCTGTATCCAAGCAGAGGCAGAGGTCACAGTGTTAGTGGCAATGTGAGTGCTGTGTGCATGTGAGTGGGTTGGTTGTGCAGTAGTGTTCCGAATATGTGTAAGGAGCATAATGTGTGTCATGTAAAAATGCATTAATAATGTGCAACATATGTGTAGGGTGCACTATGTCATTATGTGTATAAGGGCATTAATAATGTACGGCATATGTGTAAGGGACATTATGTGTAAAAGGGCATTAATAAAGGTTGTCATAACGTGTAAGGCGCAATATGTTTATAAGGACATTAATAATGTGTCTCATATGTGTAAGGAGCATTACTGTGTGGAATTATGTGTAGAAATGCATTACTAATGTGTGGCATTATGTATATAAGGTGCTCTACTATGTGGCGTTGCATATAGAAAGGGCACTACTGTGTCATCTAATGTGAATAAAGAGCAATATGGGGTGGTGTAATGTGAATAAGGAGCAATTCAGTGTGATGTAATGTGAATAAAGGGCTCTACTGTGAGGCGTAACGTTTAAGGTAAAGTGATACTACTGTGGGATGTAATATGAATTATGGACACTATCACATGATCTAATGTGAATAAAGTTGCAGTATTGTGTGGCGTAAATGGAATTGGGGTTACTGTTGTGTGGCCATGCCTCTTGCCAGCAAAAACAGACCCCTTTTTGGGCTGTGCGCCAAATGTGCGAACTGTTCCTATTTAAAATATAGGGGGTACAAACACCAAAATAAGGACTGCTATGGGTGAGGGGTGATGGTGCTGGGAAAGAGGTGCAAGTTCAGAGGCGTTACCAGCGGTGGTGCTAGGGGGCACCAGCCAAAATCTTGCCTAGGGCATCATATTGGTTAGGGCCGGCTCTGCTCATCACATTCAGTGCCATTGCCATGTGGTGTCGCACAAGGTTCTATAATATCCCCCATGCTTTTTGCAGTATACATCCTCCCACTGGGTGAAATAATTAGGCGCCATGGCCAAGTCTAACCCTGCTATGCAGATGACACAAAACTGTACTTGTCCTTTGCTCCAGGCACTGAGAACCCAATAGCAACCCTAAATGGCTGCCTAGCTGAGCTCTAGGAGGGGATGAGTGCCAGTTGGCTGCGACTGAACCCGGATAAAACAGAGATCCTTATGATAGGACCGCAACATCAAAGACTGCAGCTTAGCCAACCAACTGGTCTTACACTTGGGGATTCAGAATTACAAACCACTGATTGTATGCGGAATCTTGGCATTGTCCTGGATGGTGGCTTGACACAAAGATCAGATATCAGCCAGAATCAAATCCTCATTCTTTCACCTGAGGAATATAGCCAGAATCAAGCACTTAATTCCCTCAGATGATCTGCCAAAAGACATACATGCATTTGTATCATCTCGATTAGACTACTCTAATGGCCTCTACCTTGTTCTCACAGCAAAAGAATTGCACCGCTTACAGCTGTTGCAGAACACAGCTGCCAGGCTGTTAACCGACCAGCCCCGTTCTAGCAACATAACACCCATCCTCTACTCCCTTTACTGGCTGGCTGTAAGATTGGCTTACTGAGTTTCAAAGCATTACATGACCAGGGCCCAAGGTACCTGAAGCAGGTTCTGACCCCATACTGCCCCACTCGATTACTGCGATATGTAGATGAAGGACTTTTAGCAGTACCTATAATCTCCCGTAATTCATCTGGGGGTCAAGCTTTTAGTCATGCGGCTCAGACTCTATGGAACTCACTTCCACGCACAGTGTGAGACTCCCCAACTATAGAATCCTTCAAAAATAGACTCAAGACTTTGCTGTTTACTCAAGCATTTCCATAACGTCCCTTAAGTATCTACATGCTTCAGTATTCTTTGAAAAGCTGTTCTGTACTTCATTATTTTCTGTACTATATTATGCTATGTATCTGTTAAGCGCCTTGAGTCCTATTAAAGAAAGAGCGCTATATAAATAAAGATTATTATTATAATTATTATTACTATGGTTCATAAAATAAACTAAGCCACTACTATGGGGCATAACATTAACTAAGGCACTACTATGATTCAGAAAGTGAACTAGGGCACTATTATGGGGCTTAAAATTAACAATTGCTGTGGATAGGTGTCTCTAGAAGCATTAAGACAGGGGACCTTCAAAATGTTTCTATGGGGTCCACAAAGTTCTGGCTACGCCCCTCATTTCATGTGCAGGTGCAACTTTATTCACATTGGGCTTGATAAGACTCAGCTACTGTCTTGTGCACAGAGATGCCCACTGCCGGCATCTCATACATACTAGAGAGGAGCGGGTTCGGTTCCTCTGAATCCGAACCCGCCCGAACTTCAGTTTTTTTTACACGGGTCCGAGCGACTCGGATCTTCCCGCCTTGCTCGGTTAACCCGAGCGCGCCCGAACGTCATCATCCCGCTGTCGGATTCTCGCGAGGCTCGGATTCTATCGCGAGACTCGGATTCTATATAAGGAGCCGCGCGTCGCCGCCATTTTCACACGTGCATTGAGATTCATAGGGAGAGGACGTGGCTGGCGTCCTCTCCGTTTAGAGAAGAGAGTGAGACAGTAGAGAGAGACACAGTAGTAGTAATTTTGGGGAGCATTATTAGGAGGAGTACTACTATACTACTACTACTTGCTGAAGTGATATAGATTAGATAGTGTGACTGTATTAATTATCTGACTTGTGGGGGAGACACTGACAGTGGGGAGCAGTTAGAGTCTGAGAGCAGGACTCAGGAGTACATATAACGTACAGTGCACACTTTTGCTGCCAGAGTCAGTGCCACACTGCCATTGTGACCACACTGACCACCAGACCAGTATAATATATTTTGTGATTGTCTGCTTAGGAGTACTACTTGCAAGTTGCTGATAGTGTGACCAGTGACCTGACCACCAGTTTAATAATCAATCACCACCAGTTTAATATATATATATATATATATATAATTGTATATAATATATATATATATATATATATATATATATATATATAATATTGTATACCACCTACCCGTGGTTTTTTTTTTTTTCATTCTTCTTTATACATACTACTATAGTAGCTTACTGTAGCAGTCTGCGGTGCTGCTGAGCTGACAGTGTCCAGCAGGTCCGTCATCAGTCATTACATAATAAATATATATACCTGTCCGGCTGCAGTACTAGTGATATTATATATACATATATATTGATTTCATCTCATTATCATCCAGTCTATATTAGCAGCAGACACAGTACGTTAGTCCACGGCTGTAGCTACCTCTGTGTCGGCACTCGGCAGTCCATCCATAATTGTATACCACCTCCCCGTGGTTTTTTTTTTTCTTTCTTCTTTGTACATACTACTATAGTATAGTAGCTTACTGTAGCAGTCTGCGGTGCTGCTGAGCTGACAGTGTCCAGCAGGTCCGTCATCAGTCATTACATAATAAATATACATACCTGTCCGGCTGCAGTACTAGTGATATTATATTGATTTCATCTCATTATCATCCAGTCTATATTAGCAGCAGACACAGTACGTTAGTCCACGGCTGTAGCTACCTCTGTGTCGGCACTCGGCAGTCCATCCATAATTGTATACCACCTCCCCGTGGTTTTTTTTTTTCTTTCTTCTTTGTACATACTACTATAGTATAGTAGCTTACTGTAGCAGTCTGCGGTGCTGCTGAGCTGACAGTGTCCAGCAGGTCCGTCATCAGTCATTACATAATAAATATACATACCTGTCCGGCTGCAGTACTAGTGATATTATATTGATTTCATCTCATTATCATCCAGTCTATATTAGCAGCAGACACAGTACGTTAGTCCACGGCTGTAGCTACCTCTGTGTCGGCACTCGGCAGTCCATCCATAATTGTATACCACCTCCCCGTGGTTTTTTTTTTTTCTTTCTTCTTTGTACATACTACTATAGTATAGTAGCTTATTGTAGCAGTCTGCGGTGCTGCTGAGCTGACAGTGTCCAGCAGGTCCGTCATCAGTCATTACATAATAAATATACATACCTGTCCGGCTGCAGTACTAGTGATATTATATTGATTTCATCTCATTATCATCCAGTCTATATTAGCAGCAGACACAGTACGGTAGTCCACGGCTGTAGCTACCTCTGTGTCGGCACTCGGCAGTCCATCCATAATTGTATACCACCTCCCCGTGGTTTTTTTTTTTTCTTTCTTCTTTGTACATACTACTATAGTATAGTAGCTTACTGTAGCAGTCTGCGGTGCTGCTGAGCTGACAGTGTCCAGCATGTCCGTCATCAGTCATTACATAATAAATATACATACCTGTCCGGCTGCAGTACTAGTGATATTATATTGATTTCATCTCATTATCATCCAGTCTATATTAGCAGCAGACACAGTACGTTAGTCCACGGCTGTAGCTACCTCTGTGTCGGCACTCGGCAGTCCATCCATAATTGTATACCACCTCCCCGTGGTTTTTTTTTTCTTTCTTCTTTGTACATACTACTATAGTATAGTAGCTTACTGTAGCAGTCTGCGGTGCTGCTGAGCTGACAGTGTCCAGCAGGTCCGTCATCAGTCATTACATGATAAATATACATACCTGTCCGGCTGCAGTACTAGTGATATTATATTGATTTCATCTCATTATCATCCAGTCTATATTAGCAGCAGACACAGTACGTTAGTCCACGGCTGTAGCTACCTCTGTGTCGGCACTCGGCAGTCCATCCATAATTGTATACCACCTCCCCGTGGTTTTTTTTTCTTTCTTCTTTGTACATACTACTATAGTATAGTAGCTTACTGTAGCAGTCTGCGGTGCTGCTGAGCTGACAGTGTCCAGCAGGTCCGTCATCAGTCATTACATAATAAATATACATACCTGTCCGGCTGCAGTACTAGTGATATTATATTGATTTCATCTCATTATCATCCAGTCTATATTAGCAGCAGACACAGTACGGTAGTCCACGGCTGTAGCTACCTCTGTGTCGGCACTCGGCAGTCCATCCACAATTGTATACCACCTCCCCGTGGTTTTTTCTTTTTCTTTCTTCTTTGTACATACTACTATAGTATAGTAGCTTACTGTAGCAGTCTGCGGTGCTGCTGAGCTGACAGTGTCCAGCAGGTCCGTCATCAGTCATTACATAATAAATATACATACCTGTCCGGCTGCAGTACTAGTGATATTATATTGATTTCATCTCATTATCATCCAGTCTATATTAGCAGCAGACACAGTACGGTAGTCCACAGCTGTAGCTACCTCTGTGTCGGCACTCGGCAGTCCATCCATAATTGTATACCACCTCCCCGTGGTTTTTTTTTTCTTTCTTCTTTGTACATACTACTATAGTATAGTAGCTTACTGTAGCAGTCTGCGGTGCTGCTGAGCTGACAGTGTCCAGCAGGTCCGTCATCAGTCATTACATAATAAATATACATAACTGTCCGGCTGCAGTACTAGTGATATTATATTGATTTCATCTCATTATCATCCAGTCTATATTAGCAGCAGACACAGTACGGTAGTCCACGGCTGTAGCTACCTCTGTGTCGGCACTCGGCAGTCCATCCATAAGTATACTAGTATCGATCCATCTCCATTGTTTACCTGAGGTGCCTTTTAGTTGTGCCTATTAAAATATGGAGAACAAAAATGTTGAGGTTCCAAAATTAGGGAAAGATCAAGATCCACTTCCACCTCGTGCTGAAGCTGCTGCCACTAGTCATGGCCGAGACGATGAAATGCCAGCAACGTCGTCTGCCAAGGCCGATGCCCAATGTCATAGTACAGAGCATGTCAAATCCAAAACACCAAATATCAGTAAAAAAAGGACTCCAAAACCTAAAATAAAATTGTCGGAGGAGAAGCGTAAACTTGCCAATATGCCATTTACCACACGGAGTGGCAAGGAACGGCTGAGGCCCTGGCCTATGTTCATGGCTAGTGGTTCAGCTTCACATGAGGATGGAAGCACTCAGCCTCTCGCTAGAAAAATGAAAAGACTCAAGCTGGCAAAAGCACCGCAAAGAACTGTGCGTTCTTCGAAATCCCAAATCCACAAGGAGAGTCCAATTGTGTCGGTTGCGATGCCTGACCTTCCCAACACTGGACGTGAAGAGCATGCGCCTTCCACCATTTGCACGCCCCCTGCAAGTGCTGGAAGGAGCACCCGCAGTCCAGTTCCTGATAGTCAGATTGAAGATGTCAGTGTTGAAGTACACCAGGATGAGGAGGATATGGGTGTTGCTGGCGCTGGGGAGGAAATTGACCAGGAGGATTCTGATGGTGAGGTGGTTTGTTTAAGTCAGGCACCCGGGGAGACACCTGTTGTCCGTGGGAGGAATAGGGCCGTTGACATGCCTGGTGAAAATACCAAAAAAATCAGCTCTTCGGTGTGGAAGTATTTCACCAGAAATGCGGACAACATTTGTCAAGCCGTGTGTTGCCTTTGTCAAGCTGTAATAAGTAGGGGTAAGGACGTTAACCACCTCGGAACATCCTCCCTTATACGTCACCTGCAGCGCATTCATAATAAGTCAGTGACAAGTTCAAAAACTTTGGGCGACAGCGGAAGCAGTCCACTGACCAGTAAATCCCTTCCTCTTGTAACCAAGCTCACGCAAACCACCCCACCAACTCCCTCAGTGTCAATTTCCTCCTTCCCCAGGAATGCCAATAGTCCTGCAGGCCATGTCACTGGCAATTCTGACGAGTCCTCTCCTGCCTGGGATTCCTCCGATGCATCCTTGAGTGTAATGCCTACTGCTGCTGGCGCTGCTGTTGTTGCTGCTGGGAGTCGATCGTCATCCCAGAGGGGAAGTCGTAAGCCCACTTGTACTACTTCCAGTAAGCAATTGACTGTCCAACAGTCCTTTGCGAGGAAGATGAAATATCACAGCAGTCATCCTGCTGCAAAGCGGATAACTGAGGCCTTGACAACTATGTTGGTGTTAGACGTGCGTCCGGTATCCGCCGTTAGTTCACAGGGAACTAGACAATTTATTGAGGCAGTGTGCCCCCGTTACCAAATACCATCTAGGTTCCACTTCTCTAGGCAGGCGATACCGAGAATGTACACGGACGTCAGAAAAAGACTCACCAGTGTCCTAAAAAATGCAGTTGTACCCAATGTCCACTTAACCACGGACATGTGGACAAGTGGAGCAGGGCAGGGTCAGGACTATATGACTGTGACAGCCCACTGGGTAGATGTATGGACTCCCGCCGCAAGAACAGCAGCGGCGGCACCAGTAGCAGCATCTCGCAAACGCCAACTCTTTCCAAGGCAGGCTACGCTTTGTATCACCGCTTTCCAGAATACGCACACAGCTGAAAACCTCTTACGGCAACTGAGGAAGATCATCGCGGAATGGCTTACCCCAATTGGACTCTCCTGTGGATTTGTGGCATCGGACAACGCCAGCAATATTGTGTGTGCATTAAATATGGGCAAATTCCAGCACGTCCCATGTTTTGCACATACCTTGAATTTGGTGGTGCAGAATTTTTTAAAAAACGACAGGGGCGTGCAAGAGATGCTGTCGGTGGCCAGAAGAATTGCGGGACACTTTCGGCGTACAGGCACCACGTACAGAAGACTGGAGCACCACCAAAAACAACTGAACCTGCCCTGCCATCATCTGAAGCAAGAAGTGGTAAGGAGGTGGAATTCAACCCTCTATATGCTTCAGAGGTTGGAGGAGCAGCAAAAGGCCATTCAAGCCTATACAATTGAGCACGATATAGGAGGTGGAATGCACCTGTCTCAAGCGCAGTGGAGAATGATTTCAACATTGTGCAAGGTTCTGATGCCCTTTGAACTTGCCACACGTGAAGTCAGTTCAGACACTGCCAGCCTGAGTCAGGTCATTCCCCTCATCAGGCTTTTGCAGAAGAAGCTGGAGACATTGAAGGAGGAGCTAACACGGAGCGATTCCGCTAGGTATGTGGGACTTGTGGATGGAGCCCTTAATTCGCTTAACAAGGATTCACGGGTGGTCAATCTGTTGAAATCAGAGCACTACATTTTGGCCACCGTGCTCGATCCTAGATTTAAAGCCTACCTTGGATCTCTCTTTCCGGCAGACACAAGTCTGCTGGGGTTCAAAGACCTGCTGGTGAGAAAATTGTCAAGTCAAGCGGAACGCGACCTGTCAACATCTCCTCCTTCACATTCTCCCGCAACTGGGGGTGCGAGGAAAAGGCTCAGAATTCCGAGCCCACCCGCTGGCGGTGATGCAGGGCAGTCTGGAGCGACTGCTGATGCTGACATCTGGTCCGGACTGAAGGACCTGACAACGATTACGGACATGTCGTCTACTGTCACTGCATATGATTCTCTCACCATTGAAAGAATGGTGGAGGATTATATGAGTGACCGCATCCAAGTAGGCACGTCACACAGTCCGTACTTATACTGGCAGGAAAAAGAGGCAATTTGGAGGCCCTTGCACAAACTGGCTTTATTCTACCTAAGTTGCCCTCCCACAAGTGTGTACTCCGAAAGAGTGTTTAGTGCCGCCGCTCACCTTGTCAGCAATCGGCGTACGAGGTTACATCCAGAAAATGTGGAGAAGATGATGTTCATTAAAATGAATTATAATCAATTCCTCCGTGGAGACATTCACCAGCAGCAATTGCCTCCACAAAGTACACAGGGAGCTGAGATGGTGGATTCCAGTGGGGACGAATTGATAATCTGTGAGAAGGGGGATGTACACGGTGATATATCGGAGGATGATGATGAGGTGGAGATCGTGCCTCTGTAGAGCCAGTTTGTGCAAGGAGCGATTAATTGCTTCTTTTTTGGTGGGGGTCCAAACCAACCCGTCATTTCAGTCACAGTCGTGTGGCAGACCCTGTCACTGAAATGATGGGTTGGTTAAAGTGTGCATGTCCTGTTTATACAACATAAGAATGGGTGGGAGGGCCCAAGGACAATTCCATCTTGCACCTCTTTTTTCTTTAATTTTTCTTAATTTAATTAATTAATTAATTTTTCTTAATTTAATTTTTTGCGTCATGTGCTGTTTGGGGAGGGTTTTTTGGAAGGGCCATCCTGCGTGCCACTGCAGTGCCACTCCTAGATGGGCCCGGTGTTTGTGTCGGCCACTAGGGTCGCTTATCTTACTCACACAGCTACCTCATTGCGCCTCTTTTTTTCTTTGCGTCATGTGCTGTTTGGGGAGGGTTTTTTGGAAGGGCCATCCTGCGTGCCACTGCAGTGCCACTCCTAGATGGGCCCGGTGTTTGTGTCGGCCACTAGGGTCGCTTATCTTACTCACACAGCTACCTCATTGCGCCTCTTTTTTTCTTTGCGTCATGTGCTGTTTGGGGAGGGTTTTTTGGAAGGGACATCCTGCGTGACACTGCAGTGCCACTCCTAGATGGGCCAGGTGTTTGTGTCGGCCACTAGGGTCGCTTAGCTTACTCACACAGCTACCTCATTGCGCCTCTTTTTTTCTTTGCGTCATGTGCTGTTTGGGGAGGGTTTTTTGGAAGGGACATCCTGCGTGACACTGCAGTGCCACTCCTAGATGGGCCAGGTGTTTGTGTCGGCCACTAGGGTCGCTTAGCTTACTCGCACAGCTACCTCATTGCGCCTCTTTTTTTCTTTGCGTCATGTGCTGTTTGGGGAGGGTTTTTTGGAAGGGACATCCTGCGTGACACTGCAGTGCCACTCCTAGATGGGCCCGGTGTTTGTGTCGGCCACTAGGGTCGCTTAGCTTACTCACACAGCTACCTCATTGCGCCTCTTTTTTTCTTTGCGTCATGTGCTGTTTGGGGAGGGTTTTTTGGAAGGGACATCCTGCGTGACACTGCAGTGCCACTCCTAGATGGGCCCGGTGTTTGTGTCGGCCACTAGGGTCGCTTATCTTACTCACACAGCTACCTCATTGCGCCTCTTTTTTCTTTGCGTCATGTGCTGTTTGGGGAGGGTTTTTTGGAAGGGCCATCCTGCGTGCCACTGCAGTGCCACTCCTAGATGGGCCCGGTGTTTGTGTCGGCCACTAGGGTCGCTTATCTTACTCACACAGCTACCTCATTGCGCCTCTTTTTTTCTTTGCGTCATGTGCTGTTTGGGGAGGGTTTTTTGGAAGGGACATCCTGCGTGACACTGCAGTGCCACTCCTAGATGGGCCAGGTGTTTGTGTCGGCCACTAGGGTCGCTTAGCTTAGTCATCCAGCGACCTCGGTGCAAATTTTAGGACTAAAAATAATATTGTGAGGTGTGAGGTATTCAGAATAGACTGAAAATGAGTGTAAATTATGGTTTTTGAGGTTAATAATACTTTGGGATCAAAATGACCCCCAAATTCTATGATTTAAGCTGTTTTTTAGTGTTTTTTGAAAAAAACACCCGAATCCAAAACACACCCGAATCCGACAAAAAAAAATCGGTGAGGTTTTGCCAAAACGCGGTCGAACCCAAAACACGGCCGCGGAACCGAACCCAAAACCAAAACACAAAACCCGAAAAATTTCAAGTGCACATCTCTAATACATACCTCCAAACTTTTTCATGCTTGGAGGAGGGATGAATTGGGGGCATGGCCTTGTGAATATGGGGCATAGCCCATGATCGCGGCACTTCCCGCGAAGCTACACTACTGTTTTCGCCACTGTGGGGGCATTCCCAGCGCTCTATGAGCTGCTGGTATGCCCCCAGTAACTCTCTCCCAATTAACAGACGCTGTGGTCTATTCACGGCTGCTCTGCTAAGCAGGGCAGCAAGTGAGAGAGGGTCTCCCAACTGCACCCCCACCACGGGACACTGTGACCTCTCGGTGGGACAGCGGGACAGTCCCAAAAAATGGGGCTGTCCTGCTAACATCAGGGCAGTTAGAAGGTATGCTCATATCCGCCACTCATGTACTGTTCATACTGTACATATGTGTCCTGTTGTATAGTTGTGGTGTTCGGGTGAGGGTTCAGGCATTTGCAGATGCAGTGCTCCCATAAACGTGAATGGTTCACATGCCTGCATTTGTCTAGCCACACCACCATTACCGTCCCCAAACACTGACTACCTGTCACTCTCTTTGAAAATAAATCCCCTGTGCATCTACAATCACTAAACATTCGCTGCATGTGTGCAGTGCAGCCTTGGTGTATGTGCAGTGGCAAAAAAATCACTTCACTGCATCTGACATCAGTATTGCATGCCATGCACCTCTAAATCATACCCACTGTGTGCTACTCTGCCCTAGTAGTATTAACATAAAACTAGAGATGAGCGGGTTCGGTTCGCCGAGAACCGAACCCCCCCGAACTCCACGTGGCAAACACGGGTCCGAGCCCGGCTCGGTTATTCCCGCCTGACTCGGAAAACCCGAACGAGGCAAAATGTCATAATTCCGCTGTCGGATTCTCGCACGATTCGGATTCCATATAAAGAGCCGCGTGTCGCCGCCATTTTCACTCGGGCATTGTAGAGAGTACAGAAAGGACGTGGCTACGTTCTCTCAGCAGTTCTCAGTATCAGTTCTCAGTATCAGTGCTCAGTATCAGTGCTCAGTATCAGTGCTCAGTATCAGTGCTTATTGTCTTGTGCTGCTCAGTAATACTTGCTGCTATAGGGTGCTGTGGTAGTAGTGTCCTGTGACTGTGCATCGGTCATCATCATTACAGTCACAGTGGTATCTGGGGGGTGACAATTCCAGAGTGCTTTTGTGCTGCTCAGTAATACTAGTACAGTGTCTCTCTTGTGCTGCATCTTGCTGCTGTAGGGTGCTGTGGTAGTAGTGTCCTGTGACTGTGCATCGGTCATCATCATTATAGTCACAGTGGTATCTGGGGGTGACAATTTCAGAGTGCTTTTGTGCTGCTCACTAATACTAGTAGTGTCTTGTGCTGCATCGTGCTGCTCAGTGTCAGTTCTCAGTAGTATCATCAGTGCTCAGTGTCACTGCTCATTGTCTTGTGCTGCTCAGTAATACTACATTACTAATACTAGTAGTGTCTTGTGCTGCATCGTGCTGCTCAGTGTCAGTTCTCAGTAGTATCATCAGTGCTCAGTATCACTGCTCATTGTCTTGTGCTGCATCGTGCTGCTCAGTAATACTACATTACTAATACTAGTACAGTGTCTTGTGCTGCATCGTGCTGCTCAGTGTCATTTCTCAGTAGTATCATCAGTGCTCAGTATCACTGGTCATTGTCTTGTGCTGCTCAGTAATACTACATTACTAATATTAGTACAGTGTCTTGTGCTGCATCGTCCTGCTCAGTGTCAGTTCTCAGTAGTGTCATCAGTGCTCAGTATCACTGCTCATTGTCTTGTGCTGCTCAGTAATACTACATTACTAATACTAGTACAGTGTCTTGTGCTGCATCGTGCTGCTAAGTGTCAGTTCTCAGTAGTATCATAAGTGCTCAGTATCACTGCTCATTGTCTTGTGCTGCATCGTGGTGCTCAGTAATACTACATTACTAATATTTGTACAGTGCCTTGTGCTGCATCGTGCTGCTCAGTGTCAGTTCTCAGCGTATCATCAGTGCTCAGTGTCACTGCTCATTGTCTTGTGCTGCTCAGTAATACTACATTACTAATACTAGTACAGTGTCTTGTGCTGCATCGTGCTGCTCAGTGTCATTTATCAGTAGTATCATCAGTGCTCAGTATCACTGGTCATTGTCTTGTGCTGCTCAGTAATACATTACTAATATTAGTACAGTGCCTTGTGCTGCATCGTGCTGTTCAGTGTCAGTTCTCAGCGTATCATCAGTGCTCAGTGTCACTGCTCATTGTCTTGTGCTGCTCAGTAATACTACATTACTAATACTAGTACAGTGTCTTGTGCTGCATCGTGCTGCTCAGTGTCAGCTCTCAGTAGTATCATCAGTGCTCAGTATCACTGCTAATTGTCTTGTGCTGCATCGTGCTGCTCAGTAATACTACATTACTAATACTAGTACAGTGTCTTGTGCTGCATCGTGCTGCTCAGTGTCAGTTCTCAGTAGTATCATCAGTGCTCAGTATCACTGGTCAGTGCTCAGTGTCTTGTGCTGTATCTTGCTGCTGTAGGGTGCTGTGGTAGTGTCCTGTCACTGTGCATAGGTCATCATCATTCCAGTCACAGTGGTATCTGGTATCTAGTGGTATCTTATTCCAGACATTACTGCCGTCTAATTCCAGATATATTACTGGCATATAATTCCACACGTTAAAAAATGGATAACAAAAATTTGGAGGGTAAAATAGGGAAAGATCAAGATCCACTTCCACCTAGTGCTGAAGCTACTGCCACTAGTCATGGTAGAGACGATGAAATGCCATCAACGTCGTCTGCCAAGGCCGATGCCCAATGTCATAGTAGAGAGCATGTAAAATCCAAAAAGCAAAAGTTCAGTAAAATGACCCAAAAATCTAAAAAAAAAAAAAATCGTCTGAGGAGAAGCGTAAACTTGCCAATATGCCATTTACGACACGGCGTGGCAAGGAACAGCTAAGGCCCTCTCCTATGTTCGACTAGTGGTTCAGCTTCACATGACGATGGAAGCCCTCATCCACCCGCTAGAAAAATTAAAAGAGTTAAGCTGGCAAAAGCACAGCAAAGAACTGTGCGTTCTAAATCACAAATCCCCAAGGAGAGTCCAAATGTGTCGGCGAGAGCGATGCCTGACCTTCCCATCACTGGACGGGAAGATTTGGCTCCTTCCACCATTTGCACGTCCCCTGCAAGTGCTGGAAGGAGCACCCACAGTCCAGTTCCTGATATTCAAATTGAAGATATCACTGATGAAGTACACCAGGATGAGGATATGGGTGTTGCTGGCGCTGAGGAGGAAGTTGACGAGGAGGATTCTGATGGTGATGTGGTTTGTTTAAATCAGGCACCCGGAGAGACAGTTGTTGTCCGTGGGATGAATAAGGCCATTGTCATGTCTGGTCAAAATACAAAAAAAAAAAATCACCTCTTCGGTGTGGAATTATTTAAACAGAAATGCAGACAACAGGTGTCAAGCCATGTGTTGCCTTTGTCAAGCTGTAATAAGTAGGGGTTAGGACGTTAACCAACTAGGAACATCCTCCCTTATACGTCACCTGGAACGCATTCATTAGAAGTTACTGACAAGTTCAAAAACTTTGGGTAACAGCGGAAGCAGTCCACTGATGACTAAATCCCTTCTTCCTCTTGTACCCAAGCTCCTGCAAACCACACCACCAACTCACTCAATGTCAATTTCCTTTTTAGACAGGAACGCCAATGGTCCTGCAGGCCATGTCACTGGCAAGACTGACGAGTCCTCTCCTAACTGGGATTCCTCCGATGGATCCTTGAGTGGAACGCCTACTGCTGCTGTTGCTGCTGGCGCTGCTGCTGTTGCTGCTGGGAGTGGATCGTCATCCCAGAGGGGAAGTCGGAAGACCACTTATACTACTACCATTAAGCAATTGACTGTCCAACAGTCCTTTGTGAGGAAGATGAAATATCACAGTAGTCATCCTGTTGCAAAGCGGATAACTAAGGCCTTGACAACTATGTGGGTGTTAGACGTGCGTCCGGTATCCGCCGTTAGTTCACAGGGACTTAGAGAATTGCTTGAGGTAGTGTGTTCCTGGTACCAAATCCCATCTAGGTTCCACTTCTCTAGGCAGGCGGTACCGAGAATGTACACAGACGTCAGAAAAAGTGTCCTCAGTGTCCTAAAAAATGCAGTTGTGCCCAATGTCCACTTAACCACGGACATGTGGACAAGAGGAGCAGGGCAGACTAAGGACTATATGACTGTGACAGCCCACTGGGTAGATGTATTGCCTCCCGCAGCAACAACAGCGGCGGCACCAGTAGCAGCATCTCGCAAACGCCAACTCGTTCCTAGGCAGGCTACGCTTTGTATCACCACTTTCCATAAGAGGCACACAGCTGACAACCTCTTACGGAAACTGAGGAACATCATCGCAGAATGGCTTACCCCAATTGGACTCTACTCGGGATTTTTTATATCGAACAACACTACAAATATTGTGCGTGCATTACATGTGGGCAAATTTCAACACGTTCCATGTTTTGCACATACAATTAATTTGGTGGTGCAGAATTTTTTTAAAAACTACAGGGGCGTGCAGGAAATGCTGTCGGTGGCCCGAAAAATTGCGGTCCACTTTCGGCATTCAGCCACCACGTGCCGAAGACTGGAGCGCCAGCAAACACTCCTGAACAAGCCCTGCCATCAGCTGAAGCAAGAGGTGGTAACGAGGTGGAATTCAACCCTCTATATGCTTCAGAGGATGGAGGAGCAGCAAAAGGCCATTCAAGCCTATACACCAACCTACGATATAGGCAAAGGAGGTGGAAAGCACCAGACTCAAGCGCAGTGGAGAATGATTTCCATGTTGTGTAAGGTTCTCCAACTCTTTGAACTTGCCACACGTGAAGTCAGTTCAGACACTGCTAGCCCATGTCAGGTCATTCCCCTCATCAGGCTTTTGCAGAAGCAGCTGGAGAGATTGAAGGAGGAAATAAAACAGAGCGATTCCGCTAGGCATGTGGGACTTGTGGATGGAGCCCTTCATTCGCTTAACCAGGATTCATGGGTGGTCAATCTGTTGAAATCAGAGCACTACATTTTGGCCACCGTGCTCGATCCTAGGTTTAAAGCCTACGTTGTATCTCTCTTTCCGGCAGACACAAGTCTGTAGATGTTCAAAGACCTGCTGGTGAGACAATTGCCAAGTCAAGCGGAACATGACCCACCAACAGCTCCTCCTTCATTTTCTACCCCAACTGGAGCTGCCAGGAAAAGGATAAAATTTCCAAACCCACCCACTGGCGGTGATGCAGGGCAGTCAGGAGCAGGTGCTGACATCTGGTCCGGACTGAAGGACCTGCCAACGATTACTGACATGTCTACTGTCACTGCATATGATTCTGTCACTATTGAAAGAATGGAGGACGATTATATGAGTGACAGCATGCAAGTAGGCATGTCAGACAGTCCGTACGTATACTGGCAGGAAAAAGGGGCAATTTAGAGGCCCCTGCACAGACAGTCAGTTCAGACACTACCAGCTTGAGTCAGGTCATTCCCCTCATCAGGCTTTTGTAGAAGCAGCTTGATAAATTGAAGGAGGAGCTAAGACAGAGCGATTCCGCAAAGAATGTGGGACTTGTGGATGGAGCCCTTCATTCGCTTTGCCAGGATTCAAGGGTGGTCAATCTGTTGAAATCAGAGCACTACATTTTGGCCACCGTGCTCGATCCTAGGTTTAAAGCCTACGTTGTATCTCTCTTTCCAGCAGACACAAGTGTGCAGAGGTGCAAAAGACCTGCTGGCTAGTAAATTGTCAACTCAAGCGGAATGTGACCCATCAACAGCTCGTCCTTCAATTTCTCCCACCACTGGGGCTGCAAGGAAAAGGCTAAGAATTCCTAGCCCACCCACTGGCAGTGATGCAGGGCAGTCAGGAGCGAAAGCTGGCATCTGGTCCGGACTGAAGGACCTGCCAACGATTACTGATATGTCTACTGTCACTGCATATGATTCTGTCACCATTGAAAGAATGGTGGAGGATTATATGAGTGACAGCATCCAAGTAGGCATGTCAGACAGTCCGTATGTATACTGGCAGGAAAAAGAGGCAATTTGGATGCCCTTGCACAAACTGGCTTTATTTTACCTAAGTTGCCCCCCCCCCCTCCAGTGTGTACTCCGAAAGAGTGTTTAGTTCAGCCGGTCACCTTGTCAGCGATCGGCGTAGGAGGTTACTTCCAGAAAATGTGGAGAAGATGATGTTCATCAAAATGAATTATAAATTCCTCCATGGAGACATTTACCAGCAATTGCCTCCAGAAAGTACACAGGGACCTGTGATGGTGGATTCCAGTGGGGACAAATTAATACTCTGTGAGGAGGAGGATGTACACAGTGAAAGGGGTGAGGAATTGGAGGATGATGATGAGGTGGACATCTTGCCTCTGCAGAGCCAGTTTGTGCAAGGAGAGATTGATTTGCTTCTTTTTTGGTGGGGGCCCAAACCAACCAGTCATTTCAGCCACAGTCGTGTGGCAGACCCTGTCGATGAAATGATGGGTTTGTTAAAGTGTGCATGTCCTGTTTATACAACACAAGGGTGGGTGGGAGGGCCCAAGGACAATTCCATCTTGCACCTCTTTTTTTTATTTATTTATCTTTGCATCATGTGCTGTTTGGGGACTATTTTTTTAAGTGCCATCCTGTCTGACACTGCATTGCCACTCCTAGATGGGCCAGGTGTTTGTGCCACCCACTTGGATCGCTTAGCTTAGTCATCCAGCGACCTCAGTGCAAATTTTATGACTAAAAATAATATTGTGAGGTGTTCAGAATAGACTGGAAATGAGTGGAAATTATGGTTATTGAGCTTAATAATACTATAGGATCAAAAAAATTACCCCCAAATTCTATGATTTTAGCTGTTTTTGAGGTTTTTGAAAAAATCACCCGAATCCAAAACTCATCCGAATCCAAAACCCAAAAGGGTGGTTTTGCCAAAACGCGTCCGATTCCAGAACACGACCGTGGACCCGAATCCAAAACCAAAACACAAAAAATGCCCGCTGCACATCTCTACGATAAAACACTATGATCTTGCTAATAAAATAAAAATTAAGCAATTACTCTGGTACCCCTCTTGACTTTGCACATATCACCCTGATCTTGTGGTTTTTTTTTCCACAAATGTAGTTATATGCATTACGTTTGTTGTGTTCTCTGGGAATTGCAAATAAATGGGGGATTGTTGTACAGGGAAGTGGTCACCATACTGCTAGTCAGGATCCCGGACGTTGCATTGCCGACGCCGGAATCCGACTGGCGGGGAAATACCGACTCTGGAATCCCAGCGCCACAGCCTTTCCTAACTCTATGGGGGTCAACGACACCCATAGTAGTCGAATAAAACCTGTGTCAAGCCCAGCGAGCTGTAATATTGTTGGGCATCTAGTTTGCAACTCTTTAAAGTAGGCAATGTTCTATTCTATACCACTATTTTATTAGTGCCACTGTCCACTTAATATTTATATATATTCTTAATACAGCACATATACTGTATTTTTCAGGAGTGTTGTATAAGAAGTTTAAACAGAGTTTTACAATTGCAAGAACAAGCTACCTTGGTCAAGAAAAGCTTGACATGTGTCAGGCAGTACCCACAGGGTAAATTTAAATACTGCTATTTAGGTCAGGTCTTAGAGAGCATTGCATGGCCATTGTGTCTACTGGGAGCGTTGCAAGAATAACTGCAGGGAATGGTTATCCCATAAGATAAGAGGGAGTCTGAATGTGATGTGATTTCCTTGAGGTTCATGGAATCAGCTGTGACACAAAGTAATTTCCTGACAAGCTAAAAGGAAGAAAAAAAACAAAGATTTGCCCTAAAACATGTGTTCTGTTAATTGAAACACTGAGCAAGTTGGCATGAAGCTTATTAATTCCATGGAGCACATTGCTGAATAATATATATTTTCAGGCACACTACTGTTGAGGTGACCCCTAGCACTGGAATTAGTATTTGATAACTGATTCAATACTCTTAGGGAAGCAGCTTATACTGAAGCAGCAGGAAGATATAATGTTAGGGTGGCTTACACAAAAGCAACTTACACACTGCTTATTCGTATTGGTTTTCAGAGGTGGATTTGACAGAAGAAATATTACAGATTTTTTTTTTAAATAATGTGATATTGGGTGGCTTGATTTGATCATTCAAAACATTTGCTTTAATGGAAATGTTTGTGGCTTTTGTATTAGCGTGATGTTGTAGTGCCATCTTGTGGTCCACAGGAATCTAACATGCACTCGCAAATTTCACTTTTGCATGTATTGCTGTTTATTATAAATGGTATATTATTTTTCAATAAAGTAATTTGCTCAACATTTTTACTTATCTGTAAATATCTATAATAATAATAATAATAATAATAATAATAATAAAAAAAAAACAACCCAGCATAACTTCATCATCCTATCACATACTTAAATAATCACACATGCACTGTGTAGTTTTTCAAAAATTCTACCATATGTCATAAAATGTCCCTGTAAGCACTCAATCCCCTACTTATCATAAAAAGCTCCCACATGCCAATCAATCATTCTCTTTGCATCCTACTTGCCGCCCCCCCCCCCCTCATGCCTTCCAGAACTCTTCACATGTTACTCACAAGCCATGCAGACATCCACCTATACCACTCAAACCTTTATGTACATGTCATTCATTCACCACACCTCCACCACATGCCACCAAGTCCTCTGTACATGAGGATCAGAACTTCTTCCATGCCCTCATACCTCTGTACTTGCCACCCAGGCATCTCCTCATATTTGTATCAGTTATCCACCACATGCCATAAAATGCCACCACAAGCACCCAATCTCCTGTGTGCCATAATAATCCATCCTCCCCACATGCCATCAGGGGAAGGCTGAGAAATGCAAAGAGAGGGGGAGGCTGAGAATTGCAGAGTGAGCGGAAGGCTGAGAGATGCGGAGTGAGATGCAGAATTAGGGGGGGATGGAGAGATATGCAGGGGGGAGATAGTGTGGCTGAGAGATGCGGGGGGGGGGGGGGGGTGATGGTGTGGCCGAGAGTCACAGGAGGTGATGGTGTGGCAGGGAGATGCAGGGAAAGATGGTGTGGCTGATATACACAGGGGGGAGATGATGTAGCTGAGAGACACACTGGGGAGATGATGCGGCTGAGATGCAGGGGGGACATTATGGTGTGGCTGAGAGATACAGAGGGGAGATGATGGTATGGCTGAGAAACGCATGGAGGAGGTGGAGATATGGCTTAGATACACACGGGGAGATGGTGATGTGGCTGAGAGATGCAGAGGGGAGATGATGGTTTGTCTGGGAGATGCAGGGAGGAGATGATGGTGTGGCTGAGAGGTGCAGGGGAGAGACGATGGTGTGGCTGAGAGATGCAAGGGGGAGATGAATGTGTGGCTGAGAGATGAAGGGGGAGATGATGTGGCTGAGAGATGCAAAGGGGAGATCAGCAGACGGTGTGGCTGAAAGACGCATGGGGAAAATGGTGTGGCTGAGAGACGCATGGGGGATATGATGCAGCTGAGAGATACAGGGGAAAGATAATGTAGCTGAGAGAAACACTGGGGAGATGAATTCTGCTGAGATGCAGGGGGAAGATGATGATGCAGCTGAGACACAGGGGAAGATTATGATGCAGCTGAGACACAGGGGGGGGGGTTGTGTGGCTAAGAGATACAGAGGGAGGCAGAGATGTGGCTAAGAGATGCACAGGGAGATGGTGATGTGGCTAAGAGACTGAAGGGGAAATGGTGATGTGGCTGAGAGATGCAGGGGAGATTATGGTGTGGCTGAGAGATACAGAGGGGAGATAATGGTTTGGCTGAGAGACACAGGGGGAGATGAACATGTGGCTGAGAGATACAGGGGGTAGATGGTGTGCCTGAGAGATGCAGGGGGGTGAAGATGGTGTGGCTGAGGGGGATGGTGAGAGACGTGGAGTGAGGGGAATGGTAAGAGATATGGAGTTAGGGGGATAATGAGATGCAGAAGAGAAATGATGGTATAGCCAAGAGATGCAGGCTGTGGAGTGGCTGTGAGATGCTTGAGTAAGATGTTGTGGCTGAAAGACACAGGGGGAAGATGGTGTGCCTGAGAGATGCAGGGGGGTGAAGATGGTGTGGCTGAGGGGGATGGTGAGAGACGTGGAGTGAGGGGAATGGTAAGAGATATGGAGTTAGGGGGATAATGAGATGCAGAAGATAAATGATGGTATAGCCAAGAGATGCAGGCTGTGGAGTGGCTGTGAGATGCTTGAGTAAGATGTTGTGGCTGAAAGACACAGGGGGAAGATGGTGTGGCTGATGGATGCAGCGGGGAAACAGTGTGGCTAAGAGATGCAGGGGAGAGATTGTGTGGCTGAGAGAAGCAGAGGGGAGATGAAATGATGGTGTGACTGTGGGACACAGGGGGAAGATGATGGTGTGGTTGGGGTAGGGATGAAATGATGATGTGGCTCAAAGACACATGGGGATAAAGGTGTGTCTGAGATATGCAGGGGAAAGATGTTGGTGTGGCTGGGAGATGCGGGGGGGGGGACATGATGGTGTGGCTGAGATACACAGGGGGGAGATAATGGTGTGGCTGAGAGATGCTGTGAGCAGGAGGCTGGAAAGACAGGATGCTGGAGTTATGGGGCAGGAGGCTAGAAAGAAACAAGGGGGGGGGTTGAACCTCTGTTGTATGATGGGGACATTGGTTATATTCCTACACAAACAGGCATTTTCCGGACCATATGATAGCCTTTCGGACCATGTGAATGAAAGAAATAGGAGGGTTGAACCTCTGTTGTATGATGGGGACATTGGTTATACTCCTACATAAACAGGTATTTTCCAGACCATGCGATTTCCTTCATGAATAGTGAATACCAAGTGAAGACACTGTCTGCACAAGGAGGAGCAATTTCTTCAGAACTTTCCCGTTGCGTGAAACCAGTGCCATAACTAGATATTTTAGCGCTGTGTGCAAGACACAGCATCAGCGCCCCCCCTATACAAAATGGTGCCAGTGTGCGCTGTAGGCAGGCAGAGTCCCCCTTTTTACACGGTAGGCAGGCAGAGTCCCTCTTTTCACACATTAGACAGTCAGAATCCCTATTTTTACACATTAGACAGGCAGAATCCCCATTTTTACACATTAGACAGGAAGAGTCCCCATTTTTATACATTAAACAGGCAGTCCCCCTTTTTACATATTAGACAGGCAGTCCCCCTTTTGTCCACATTAGACAGGCAGAGTCCCCCATTTTTCCACATTAGACAGTCAGTCCCCCTTTTTACACATTAGACAGACAGAATCCCCATTTTTACATATTAGACAGGCAGAATCCCCATTTTTACACATTAGGCAGGCAGTCCCCCTTTTTACATATTAGGCAGGCAATCCCCCTTTTTTCCAAATTAGACAGGCATAGTCCCCCATTTTTACACATTAGACAGGCAGTCCCCCTTTCTTTTTGTACACATTAGACAGGCAGTCACCCCCCCCCTTTTTTTTTTTTTACACATTACATAGGCAGTCTCCCCCCTTTTTTGAAAGAGAAAGGGAGGCAGAGACTTGCCTGCCATCGTGGGAGCCGCCACTCTTCCTGGGAGCTTACAGCACAGGGGAAGTGACCTATCTGCTCCTAGATGCCGCCAGCGCCGCGAGATAACAGCGTCGGGGTGGGGGGGGGGGGGGGGGAGCAGCTATGCCGTCCTTCAACAGCACCAGGGAGACCACAGCATGGAGACAACAAGCTACAGCACCCGGCGGCCAGTCTATATTACACGCTGACAAGGTTGCCAGGCACTGCAGCTTGTCGGCTGCACTCTGGTTTCTCTTGTGAGGCGCAGCCTTGTGCGACATGTGTGGGTCAGCGGATGCGCCCACATGTAGTTACGGCACTGCGTGAAACCACCATATATGTAAGGTGCATTTGGAATGTAATCATAAGAAAGTCTCCCAGAGTGATGAGAAATGGGTCCAGTGTCATGCTGACACAGCGCCGTAAATACCTGTGTGCCAGGAGTGCCTGGCACACAGAACAGTTACCCTGAGGGCACATGGCCAGCGGCTTGTAATGAGTCAAATTGACTCATTACAAGCGGACTGTTGTGTGCCGTGCTGGAGGAAAGCAGCAGCGCCGGAGGCAGGGAAGGAGGAGTAGGGAGGGGGAATGGAGCCGCAGCAGTGCTATGTAATTGGTAGTAGCGCCGCTGCAGCAGTCCTCTCTCCTTCCGTATTGGCTGCCCGGCGCTGCTGTGAATGCTGGGATGCGGTTCCTTCATCCCAGCATTCTCAGCGGCGGGCAGCCAATGCGGAAGGAGAGGGGGCTGCTGCAGCGGCGCCACTACCAATTACATAGCGCTGCTGCGGCTCCAGTCCCTCTCCCTCCTTCTCCTTCTCCGCTGCCCGGGATCTGATCATCTGCCTGCACGAGGAGCCTGACTGCCAGCGGGGAGAGATGGTATCTCTCTCTCTCTCTCTCTCTTGTGTCTGCTGCAATGTGTAAAAAGGGGGACTGGCTGCCGTAATGTGTAAAAAGGGGGACTGGCTGCCGTAATGTGTAAAAATGGGGATGCTGTCTGCCGTAATGTGTAAAAAGGGGGATGCTGTCTGCCATAATGTGTAATAAGGGGGACACTGTCTGCTGTAATGTGTAAAAAGGGGGACACTGTCTGCTGTAATGTGTAAAAAGGGGGACACTGTCTGCTGTAATGTGTAAAAAGGGGGACGCTGTCTGCCGTAATGTGTAAAAAGGGGGACGCTGTCTGCCGTAATGTGTAAAAAGGGGACGCTGTCTGCCGTAATGTGTAAAAAGGGGACGCTGTCTGCCGTAATGTGTAAAAGGAGCTCTACCTGGTGTAGTGGCGCTACTGTGCAGCATAATTTGAATAATGGAGACTACTATGCGCCGTAGTATGAATTGGTATTATTTTGTGGTCACGCCCCTTCTCCATGAAGTCACGTCCCTGTATATTTTCAGCGCGCCTGCGGCGCGCACTGCCCCTATCTTGCGTATGGGGGGCGCCAATGCCGTTTCTTGCACACGGTGCTAAAATACCTAGTTACGGCACTGTGCTGACATGCCCCTGTTTCAAATGACCCCGCCCCTTGATGTGTGTGGCCACACCCATTTTATGGCACGCTCACAGAGTACCACTAAAAAATGTAAATACAAAAAATTCCTTTTTTATACATCCCTATATCCAGCACACACTAGGCTTTATTCAGTCAATCTGAAATGTAAAAGCAAAGTCTTTATATATATATATACAGTGGTCGAAGTGGGGCGGTATACGGCGGTATGGTATACCGCCACTTCTTCCACTGACCCGGAAATGAGCCCATGAAAGTGCAGCAGGAGGCGTGGGAAGTGGCACTCCCTCCGCCAGACGCTCACCGCCGCCAGCCACCCGCGCATGCCGCTCACCAGCCACCCGCCGCTCGCCGCCAGCCACCAGCCGCCTGGCGCCAGCCACTAGCCGCCCGACGCCGCCAGCAGCCCACCGCTCACTGCTGCCAGCAACAAATGAGGTAATGTTCCCCTGCTGTCACCACTCTCCCTGCTGTCACTGTCGTCACTCTCCCTGTCGTCACTGTCGTCACTCTCCCTGTCGTCACTGTCTCTCCCTGTCGTCACTCTCCGTCGTCACTGTCGTCACTCTCCCTGTTGTCACTGTCGTCACTCTCTCTCCCTATTGTCACTCTCTCTCCCCGTCATCACTGTCTCTCCCCCTGTCATCCCTGTCTCTCTCCCTGTCGTCCCTGTCTCTCTCCCTGTCTCTCCCTGTCGTCACTCTCTCCCTGTCGTCACTCTCTCCCTGTCGTCCCTGACGTCACTCTCTCTCCCTGTCGTCACTCTCTCTCCTTATCGTCACTCTCCCTGTCGTCACTCTCTCTCTCCCTGTCGTCACTCTCTCTCCCTGTCGTCACTGTCTCTCTCTCCCTGTCATCACCGTCTCTCTCTCCCTGTCGTCACTCTCTCTTCCCGTCGTCACTGTCTCTCTCCCTGTCGTCACTCTCTCTCCCTGTCATCACATTCTCTCTCCCTGTCGTCACTGTCTCTCTCCCTGTTATCACTGTCTCTCTCCCTGTCGTCACCGTCTCTCTCCCTGTCATCACCGTCTCTCTCCCTGTCGTCATCGTCTCTCTCCCTGTCGTCACTGTCTCTCTTCCTGCTGTCACAATTTAAGCTCATTCAGTGTGCTACAATGTGAATTTTGGCTCATTCAGTGTGCTACAATGTGAATTTCAGCTCATTCAGTGTGCTACAATGTGAATTTCGGATCATTCAGTGTGCTACAATGTGAATTTCAGCTCATTCAGTGTGCTACAATATGAATTTCGGCTCATTCAGTGTGCTACAATGTGAATTTCGGCTCGTACCGTGTGCTATAAAGTGAAAGGGGCACCAGTACTAGATAGTATAAGGGATTCTACTACACGGGACATGCCCCCTTTTGAGTGACCACGCCCCCTTTTGAGTGACCATGCCCCCTTTTCTGGAGCCAATTAAAAACTTTACATACTGTAGCTTTTGTCATTTGATACTCAAACTGTATGTATTAGTTCAATACAGTATAGTATATGCAATATAAACAGGTCAAGTAAAAAACAATGCATTATCCGTGATCATACCATTAGTGCTATAAAGATGCAAATTGGTTACATTCCAAATATTATAGTTCTACCGACTTAGAAATTGCTGTCAGAAAATGTTACTAGTTGTGGTTATTGACTACATAGTCATTCTCCAACAGTCAAACCAACTACACATGTGCATGTTATATTTAGGAGGAACTAGAATACAGTATTTTTTATATTAATAAAAAAATAAAAAACTGTTATGCTTTCTGCTACAATTTCAAGCTCCTAATGCTCTCTATAAATGCAGTAATTTATCTTCAACATATTGATGACTGGCCTTTGCTTAGGTGTTGGGAGTCTCACAAAGCTGATTTATATTTAAGTCTAAAACATATATGCAACAGCAACTGCATTATTTAAGAAACTTTCCATAATATACACAATTTCAAGCTAACCAACAGCTTCTTGGGTTCAGGCACAGACAGCAAGGGAGGACACAGTCTATAATGTAAATTCTGCACAGGGAATATAGTAATCACAGTGCACATAAACCAGCCAGGCTAAGGACAATTTACCTGCACAGTCTTCCCCGAATTAAACCCCGCACACACCCAATTCCCTTCCTGGTAATTGTCAATATACTTCCTAGCATTAGTCAGCCAGCAGTACTCATTAACCAGCAGGTAAAAGGAATCATATGGTCACTCTAGTAATAAACATTGTCAGGCCCTGCAACCCATCTCCTTTAGACATGGCAGGCCCCTTCTCCACACAGCAGGGGCAAAGCCCAGACCCAATGAGTGGCACAGGTGACCAGGACAGGCACCTCTCCTTCTAGTTTTCATGCAGAGGATGCAACAACAGATTCACAGAGGAAGATATGGGGAAGCGTAGCCCAACCCAACTTTTGGGATCCGAGAAAATCCAAGCTCAGGCAGTCAGCAAAACATTATTTGTTATGTTTATAGTGCTGGAAGTTAACCTCTATATTACTTAGATTTTGGCTAAGTGCGTCACACTAGTGCTGTAACTTAACTGCAGATTTAAGTCTTGGTGCGCAGCACACTGTTGTTGTGGTTGTTTTTTTTGTCATGACCTGCAGGGCAGCCCAGAGTTCCTAAGACAGTGGCAGAATTAACCCTTGGTGCATACTGGTGTTCTTTTTTTTGGCACTGCCCACAGTACTGCCCAGAACACCTAATACAGGACAGCATTAACCCTTTACTGGCAGGGCCGGTGCAAGGTTTCTCGGCACCCTAGGCAAAACTTCTGCCTACTGCCCCTTCCCCCTACCCACCCTTCAGATGAAAGGCATGCTGCTCTCACCCCCTCCCCCTTACTCTGATAAATGTCTGCTGTTCTATCCCCTCCACCATCTGTGTGCATGGTGCTGCTCATCCCCCCAGACTGTGTGCATGCCTGCTCCTCATCTCCCCCCTCCCACCCCCCCCCCCCCTCACCACACTGCTGCTCTCACCCTCTTTCCTTATCAATGCAGAGAATGTACTGTGCAGCCACCTTACCTGCATGCTGCAGTACAGAGTTGGGACTGTGGGGCAGATTTATTAAGCTTGGTGAAGTGATAAAGTGGAAGGTGATAAAGGACCAGCCAGTCAGCTCCTAACTGTCATTTTTCAAACCCAGCCTGTGACATGGAAGTTAAAATCTGATTGGCTGGTCCTTTATCACCTTCCACTTTATCACTTCACCAAGCTTAATAAATCAGCCCCTGAGTAGTCTGTGAAAGAGCCTGGAATGAAGAGCAGTGCTGCATATCACCCCCAGCCAGGACTCCAGGAGCTGTCAAAGTTACTGCCTGTGCCAAGTGGAGGTGGAGCTGGAGGCTGCAATACGGGAGCTTAGCAGTCGCGGCTACTGTAAGATAAGAGTTCTGGGGGATTGCAGCGGCTGTGAAAGGTAGGACCGTGCAACCTTTTTCAGGCAGCTGTAGCAGGCCGCCCCCTCAAGTCCCGGCGCCCCTAGGCAGCTGCCTAAAGCTGCCTAGTGGAAGCTCCGGCCCTGTTTACCGGTGTAACTTAACTGCAGCTTTAAGCCTTGGTGCACAGCACACTTATTGTTTTTTTTGTCATGGCCCACAGTGCTTCCCAGAGCTCCTAATACAGGGGTAGCATTAACCCATGGTGCACACTGGTGTTCTTTTTTTGTCACTGTCCACAGTGCAGCCCAGAGCACCTAATATAGGGCAGCATTAACCCCTTACTGGTGCACACTGGTGCTGTAATTGCCCAAAGTGCAGCCTAGCATTAACCCTTTTTGAACACTTTTTTTTATCACTGCCCACAGTGTAGCATTAACACTTTATTGGTGCACACTGGTGTGTGCCACCATTACTATAATATACGCACAGTGATTCTATGCAGTGTGTAAAAGAATTTTTATATATATATATATATATATAAATAACAAAAAAACTTGTGTGTTTTCAGGGCCATACTATGCCACTGCAATAATAATATAAGCACTGTGAGTTACAGTGTGGAGCTGTTGTCATTTATGAAAAAAATAAAAATAAATACATATATATATATATATATATATATATATATACAAAAATATAAAAAACAAAGAAATCTTTTTTAAAAATTGTGTGTGTTTAGGGCAAAGCCATCCCACCATGTTAATAATATTTAAGCATTGTGAGAGTTGCAGTTGAAGTTGTCATTTGTTAAAAAAAGATGTGCTGCAGATCTGCTATAAACTGGCTTGTGTTTGTGCCACTCCTCTGTCGCTAAGTAACCATCCAGGTTGCTGCATCCTTTGGCCAATATTGGTGAAAACAATATTGTGAGATGGTCAAAATTGACTGTAAATGATAGTAATAATAATACTGTAAGGAGGAAAAAAAAAGGCCCAAATTACATGATGTTAGCTGTTTTTATCAAGTCTTAAAAAAAATACAGATCCTAAGGATTACTAACAGCCCATTAGATTGGGATTGAGGTTCATATGTATCAACGCTTGGAGAGTGATAGAGTGGAGAGTGATAAAGTACCAGCCAATCAGCTCCTAATGGTCACTTTGCAGACTGTGGGGTCTATTCATGTAGCAGTGAAAAATGTGAAGAAGTGAGCCAGTGGAGAAGTTGCCCATGGCAACCAATCAGCATTGAAGTATTATTTATAATTTGTATATTATGCAATTGTAAAGAACAGCTAATTGGTTGCCATGGGCAATTTCGCCACAGACTTACTTCTCCACTCTTTTCACTACTGCATGACCAGACCCCCTGTGTTTGAAAAATGACAGGGGCTGATTGGTTGGTTATTTGGCCCGGATTTATCAAACCTTGGAGAGTGATAAATTGCACGGTGATAAAGTACCAACCAAGACAGCTCCTGTCATTTTGCAAACACAACCTGTAACATGGCAGTTAGGAGCTGATTGGCTGGTACTATATTACCATGCAAATTATATCACTCTCTGAGGCTTGATAAATCTGGGCCTTTATATCTCTCCACTTTATCACTCTCCAAGCGATGACTCATACCGTCCCATGTAACAAAATGTATGCTTTTTCTAATGGGGGATCACTCATCTGTCTGGTAAACAGGAGGAGGGCAATGTCATGTCACCCCACACCACCCCCTTCCAAAGAAAGTAGAAATCCTCTTTAATATACTATAATATTAGAATGTTGTTGTTGCTATTGTTCAGCACTCCCTATAACACATGAGTTAATAATACACAGGTTTTCTTGTATTTACAGTAACTACCTGTGCTGAAATGCTGAAACCGAGATTCACATCATGCCTGCACTGTGCACAGCCAACACAGCTCTCAGATGAAAATAACATATCTATCCTCAACAGGGCTCAATCAATAACATTCAGGTGGTCGATGTGTTTTGAGCTCATTTCTGTTGTTTGCCAATAATACATTTGCAGAAATATTAGAAGTAAATATTAGAAATGTTTATGCAACCTTCATTTAACTTTAAGCAGAAATGGATATTTATAAGAGGAACGCTGGGATCCCGACAGCTGGTATTTTAACTGCATCCTCTATAAGGGTATAGATTTGAGCAAGGCAGGAGGGTGAAAGAAAACAAACATCATGTAATACATATCAAATAACAAATTCTAGCAGTCATCCGTGAGTTAATATACAGTATAATAAAGATATTTTTTTTATTGTATAAAAGATGGAAGGTGGATGGAATAATAACCAAATGTGTTTCTTAACACAAACCCAGGTTACTAAGGTGACCAGGGCTGCCATCAGAAATTGTGGGGCCCGGGACTGACTAAATAGACCGGGCCCCTCTCTCCTAAAAAAAAAAAAAAGAATCTGCCACACTGCTCTACCCCTTTGTGATGTCAAACATTGTGACGTTACATATAGGGTGGAGTGGTGCGGACCTACATGAACGGTTCAGAGAGATGATGCGCAAGGAAGGCTTGTTTTAAGAAGTCCTCGATGCGCACCAGCCTGCTGTTGATTCACAGACTGGTGCCTAGTGCCTACAGGTATTAGCGGTAGGAGCCAGGAGTGAGCCCCACTCTCTGTAAGGGCCCAGGACACCAGTCCCCACAGTGTGTCGTCGTCCCCCCCCCCCCTTGATGGCTGTCCTGAAAGTGACACCACCTGCTTAAAACACAGTCTGTATTAATACAGAAAATCAATTACAGCAACGTTTGCCTTTCTGCTGCTGCCAAATATGCACAGTTAGTGTTATTAGCTATAAAAAAGTAAAACAAAATCTATCCCCATAATATGTGATTATGAAATCTCAGAAAATCTTAGACAATCGTTGATTATAGAAAGCAAAACAGGACCTGGGTTAAAGTTAATTATTATTTTAGATTTGAAGTTACATAATATGTGAACTGGATTACAGTTGCATTGATGAACATGCATATTTATGTGAGCTATGTTAATATTGGTAGAACTCAATATTCTTGATCCAATTCCATTACAGCCTATCTCTTTTAACCAGCTCAATCCAGCATACAGTCTTTCAGACCAGCTTTCCTATGAAAATAAATACCATTATATTGCAATCATATGGTCTCTATTTGGGTGTTCATATGAATGTGCCCCTTGGTTAATATATTTCCATATCAAGAACAATGATGCACTGTTTAAGGTTTATATTTTACCAGTAAACCTGTGATATGATTGATATCTTTGGAGCAATATGCAACTGGAAAAAATCTGGTTCTTGTTTGCACTTAATATATGCTCTTCTTATTCAGTATATAGTCAAAACCAAAGTTATTTCCATTTGTTTTACAAGAATTTGATGGTCCAGTGTCTGGGGTACAAAAGGGATATGCTGCGCTCAGTAAATGGTCTGCATAGTTAAATATTTACAAAAAAAATTAGAAACACATTATCTAAAATTGCTTGAAAGTCTTAACCACCTAAAAACTGCAACATTAGGAAATATATCAGGACAAACAGTAGTACTTGTAATTATGACAGATTTATGCATATGTATTGTATTTACAATGCAATACATTGATACATTACGTATGAAACGATCTTTGCTGGTTGTCATTGACTACTGCTTATATGTTCCAATGTTTACAAAAATGTTTTTAGTCAGGTAGCTAAAAAATACTCTTGAATATAGATAAATTACGCTACTGAGATCTGATCCATGGGTGATCTTAATAAAGTTGTTTAGATTTTCATGAAACAGGGAAAGGTACCATTGGCTACATTTACTAAGCGTCAGGGGCATGTTAAGAGAAGAAAGGGCCTGTGTGCTGCCTCCATCTGAGTCCCCTCCTCTCTAGCCAGCTGCCGACAGTGCTGAGCACTAGTAGCTGTGCTATAGTCTACTGCAGTCTATTGCACAAGCGCAGGTCTGTGGGAATGTGGTACAGTGGACACTTTCCTGATGATTTCCCTGCTCCACAAGGGGTCAGACTGTTCCACATAGGAAGAGGGCGAATCCCTGGTGGGCCCCACTGCCTTAGTGTGTCCCCCCCCCCCCCCCCACACACACACTTTCTGTAATGTCAGGTTCCATACAATGCACTTACTTTATTACAGGGTCAGTTACATGGTTTCTAATAGCTGTCCAAGCCTCTGTGCAGGCTGGTCTCACTTAATGGTAACTGGCCAGACCCATTAAGCATGTGCCTCTACTACTGCAATCCCCCGGGAGAGCCTTTCATGCCCCAGTCAGACACTGAATGCGCATGCACGAAACGTTGGGAAAATAGCGATTTTGCAGAGCTGTTGGTGTCGGCGAGGGACTCCTGAAGGTAAGCATTGAAGAATATGGGTGCAAGGTGTGGGCCTTCCTTGACCCAGGGGCCCGTGCGCACCCATTATAGATAAGCCACTGCTAGGGGTCCTTTTGTGGGGCAGTCTCAAACCGTCAAAGATCAACAGTGGTTAAGTGGTTGAAATCACTCAATTTACTAAAGATTGGTTTGATTTTCAAGAGTAATAGGCCCTACACACTGGGCGATAATACTGAAAGATATGAACATTCTCTTTCATTAATGAACGGGATACCGTTCAGGTATCTGGACTCCAGGTCGACAACAAAAAGGTCAACACACCTTAGGTCGATGCCAATTGATCGACACACCTTAGGTCGACATGGACAAAAGGTCGACATGGATAAAAGGTCGACAGGAACAAGGTCGACATGGAAAAAGGTCGACATGAGTTTTTCACGATTTTTTTCTTTTTTGGAACATTTTCATACTTAACGATCCACGTGGACTACAATTGGAATGGTAATCTGTGCTGAGCGAAGCGGTAGTGGAAGTGGTAGTGGTAGTGGCGAGCGAAGCGAGCCATGCGAGTGGATGCGGTGCACTAATTGGGGTTCTCGGTCACTCTACGAAGAAAACGACACAAAAAAAACATAAAAAACTCCTGGCGACCTTTTTCCATGTCGACCTTGTCCCTGTCGACCTTTTGCCCATGTCGACCTAAGGTGTGTCGACCAATTGGCATCGACCTAAGGTGTGTCGACCTTTTTGTTGTCGACCTGGAGTCCCAGACCCACCGTTCATATCTTTCAGTGTGGAGGCACCAGCGATGAACGATACGCGGCCCCGTGCTCGTTCATCGCTGGTGCCCGCCGCTTGTGCATGCATGCCAATATGGACGATCTCGTCCATATATGCCTGCACTGCTATGGTGCCGGGTGATGGGGGGAGTGAAGAAACTTCACTCCCCCTGTCACTGCCCCCCTGCCGCCAGGTCGCCCATCAGCCGTATCCGCCGTTGGGCATCTTTGCAGCGGATCTGCCAGTGTGTAGGGCCTACAAAACTGGCTTTAATGTTTGGCAATTCAGAAAGTGACAAACCACTAATGGGGTTTAGAAATCAGCTGGTGGTTTCTTTACAAAGCAGGGCTTTCTAAAATGTCCTTCATAATTACTGCTCTCTCTCTCTGTCAGTTAGAATATTGGTTCAGCTACCCTTTATTTCCCCTCTTTGCCACTCCCTCAGTGCTAGTTATAGCTTATTTCTGCAGCATAAGCCACTGGTCCCTGACAACTGTCCTGACAATTCCTGTGGATACTCTGCTGGATTTCTTGCCCATTTGTGTCCTGGCTCCTGCCCTGCCTTTCCTCCCTTAAGCCTAGTGTAGTACCCTTCGTCTGCCTTGCCACTGCTCCAGCTCTCAGCCTGTATACCATCTACACAGCATTACACCTGCCATGGTAGAGACTCCGATCCATCTCTGGCCTCACTCCCTGGGCTTCCATGTGTCTCCACCCCCTGTTATTCCTCAGTTCTTTAATCTGAGGTCTCCAGCCTATTGGGTGAGCCCCTACTGCTGGAGATTCAAGTCCAGGGGGCCCCCTAAGTACCGGTGTACACATCTAGAACTAAGTGAACAGTGGAGGTGGCTATTGGTGAATACACTCTTGTGGGCTCTACACCAATAGTTCTGGAATTCCTAACATTTTTCAGCAAGTTCAAGATTTACAACACTCATCAAGTCTAGGGTCACCATGCTCATCAAGTCCAAGATTCACAACACTCAGCAAGTCCAAGAATCACAATATTAAGTAAGTACATGAATCCTAACACGGGTAGGTTTACTAAAGCTTCTTAAAATAAAGAGTGGTAGTGTTGCCTATTGCAACCAATTGTAGCTATCATTTCTATAGTGCATCTCAGGAAATTAAGAACCTAATTGAGAGAACCTAATTGCTTGCTATGGGAACACCACCAATTTTCATTTTTAGAAGCTTTAGTAAATCTACCCCAAAGAGTGATACAAGAAGAATCAGCAATCCAAACACAATTACCAGCAGAGAAATGTTTAACTTAATTTTGTGAGGAAATACTTCTCTGAAATGTAGGTGTCAGTAAGCCTCTGTGTAACCCCCCTGTATTTTATGCCTCTGCAGGTGGTAAAAGAATACCTGAATGTTCACTGTCTACAGCAGTGTTCCTAAACTTGGTCGTTAAGGCACCCTAACAGTCCAGGATTTCAAGGATACCCTTGTTTGACCACATATGGTTAAAACAAATTGACCAAGGTACTAATTAAGTCACCTGTGCTTAAGCATAGATGTCCTTAATACCTGGACTAATAGGGTGCCTTCAGGATCAAATTTGGGAACCACTGGTATATAGCAATTTCCAATGGGGCAGGTGGTTGATATGCGAGATTATGTAGTAGACAGCAACACACCATAATATCAGATATCTTTGCAGTATAGTAGAGGAACACACCACCAGACCTATAAAGGCATCTGAATGTGGTCTTTAATATTCCAAATGGTTGCTCTACCACACATCTAGTTACATTGTGGGTCCATTATATTTATGATAGGTAAGAGTCGGGTGGTAGTCTTGTGACCGCCGGTCGGCTGACCGACAGTCACATGACCTCCTCCGTGAGCGCGACGGCTCACTATCCCGATGGTCGGCATACCGACCAACAGGGACTATTTCCACTCGTGGGTGTCCACGACACCCATAGAGTGGGAATAGAACCCGTGGCGACCGCAGGTCGCCACCGAGCTCGCAAGGGGCTTGCTGCACTCGCCCTTCCCCACCGGGATCCCGGCGTCGGTATGCTGCCGGGATCCTGGCGTCGGTAAGGTGACCGGCGGTCAGGAGACCGCCGGTCACCCGTACTACACCCGTAAGAGTCTGTGGGTGTAACAGAGGTGTTATTAGCCTAAAGTTTCAACGATGTTCTGAAACACTTGTAAAATAATAATAATAATAATAATAATAATAATAATAATAATAAACAACATAGTAGGCAGTGAGTGTAAAGCATGGGAAACATTATGCATTTCACATACACAGAAGCCATTCCTCTGGCATTAAACCTTTCTCAAACTTTGTATAATGTAGACATGACAATCTGAATAATATAAACAATTTAGCAAGCACAGGCACTCAGTGTAGTCCAAAATGAATATCAAGGAAAATATGGACATACTCAGTCCATATAGTCACTGATTTTGATTTTGAGTCTTATTGTTCTCAATGTGGTCCTGATGCAACTCTTGTGGCTCCATTGTATAGATGAAATAAAGAACAAAAAACCATCATAGTATAATATGTCTAAAAACAGAGGTATGGACAACCAAAGTAATAAAACAGCCTCGTTGTCAGTGGATTCTCATATGCCTTCACCACACACAGATACGAATCTATAATTTGTCACTGATTATTATTAGCAGGGCAATTCATACCTTACTTACTCTGGTGGTCATTCCGAGTTGTTCGCTCGCAAGCTGCTTTTAGCAGCTTTGCACACGCTAAGCCGCCGCCTACTGGGAGTGAATCTTAGCATAGTAAAATTGCGAACGAAAGATTAGCAGAATTGCAAATAGACACTTCTTAGCAGTTTCTGAGTAGCTCCAGACTTACTCGGCAACTGCGATCAGTTCAGTCAGTTTCGTTCCTGGTTTGACGTCACAAACACACCCAGCGTTCGCCCGGACACTCCCCCGTTTCTTCAGACACTCCCGCGTTTTTCCAAGAAACGGTAGCGTTTTTTCACACACACCCATAAAACGGCCTGTTTCCGCCCAGAAATACCCACTTCCTGTCAATCACATTACGATCACCAGAACGAAGAAAAAACCACGTAATGCCGTGAGTAAAATACCTAACTGCATAGCAAATTTACTTGGCGCAGTCGCAGTGCGAACATTGCGCATGCGCAGTTAGCGGAAAATCGCTGCGATGCGAAGAAAATTACAGAGCGAACTCGGAATGAGGGCCTCTATACAGAGCTGTGATCCTCACATCTGGGTATCTTTTAGTAGGAAGGGGGTGGGGTGAACTTCTTTCCACTCCCAAGGCCTTCAAATAGTTTACAATAAATATTCATATACATGTGCAAAAAATGTAATGGATCAGTAGCCATTAATAAAAAAAGTTTTGTTTTAATTAATGCACACAACAATTGCATACATTAAAATTTATGTATACAAAAGAGTGAGCAATTAAAACTGAAATAAGTGGATATATCAACCATTGGGTTGGGTTCAAAATGCCAGTGGTCGTGATGCCGGTGGTCAGAATACCGACCACGGCATCCCAACAGTGAGACTCCCGACAGGGGGAAGGTAAGTATACTTATCTACCCCCCATGACCCCCTACCCCCCCCCTCTCTTCCCCACCTTCCCCTCAGCACAACCCTAACCCTCCCTGGTGGTGCCTAAAACTAACCCACCTCCCTCCCACAGCCTAAACATAACCCTCCACCCCCGGGAGCCTTACCCTAATCCTCCCCAGGGGTGCATAAACGGTTTAGGCACTCCCGGGGAGGGTTATTGTTAGGTTCCAGGGGGTGCAGGGTTAGGTTTAGGCTACAGGGAGGGGGAGGGGGGTAGGTTTAGGCTTAACCTATCCCTTCTTCCTGCCGCCTAAACCTAACCCTCCCCTGCAGCCTAATCCTAAACTCCCTTCTCCCCACAGCTTACCTCTCCGGCAGCCTGGCAGTGTCTTGTTCGGGATCCCGGGTGTCGGGATGCCGGCACCAGGATTGTGATCCCAGTTAGGATGCTGGTGCTGGCATTCTGAGCTGTGTCGGGATTCCGGCGTCAGTATTTTGACTGGTGGAATCACGACTGTTGGGATCCTAACCGGATTCCCAACCATTATATGATGCAGGCAGTAAAGAAAATAGTATTTTGTTTGCTGGGTGGCATTGGGGTCGGGCAAAAACACCTCCACCTAGATAACAAAATAACCTGCTGTTCCCCTGGGTAGATAAAAATAGACAGCCCACACACTCCTTACCAACACGTTTTGACCTTCTGGGATGTCTTTTTCAAGAAAGGAGAGTGTTTGTGAATTTAAACTATTTAAAACTGCTCATCCAGAAGTTACCCGGAAGCGGCTGCAATGGTTCTTGAGTAACAAGGGTATAACTCTTCTGTTCCAGCTTGTTGAAATTATTACATCAATATCTAGACAACATCCTGCAGTTTCCTTGTTTTCCAGTGGAGCCATGGCGAAGCTACGCAGTTTCCGCCATGTCATGACCCACACTTCATTCTGGTGTTGTGCAGCTTCCTGGTTTCCCAGTGGAGCCGTACTGATAGTCATGGCAATGTGATGCAGTTTCTGCTATGCCAATATCGCAGTCATCATTCGAAATTCTGGTAGTCATGACGTGGCTTCTGCCCAGCCACCTCGCTCTCTAGCTGCCACAGGGACATTGCCAGGCAACCAGACTCACTAATTAAAAACTAATTTAGACCTTTAAAAACAATTTGTGTTCAATTTAAACAGTTACCATTGGCATCTAGCTCTACATCTAACTGCTTATATAAAAAATTTTTACAATAAAAAACAGTGATATCAATTTATTTACATATACATTACTCGCTGCTAAATAGAACCATATAAGCTATGCTGTATGAATCTATACATAGTGAAAAAGTTAAATATATCTATTTTTTTCAGACACCACTAATACATATATGTTATAAGTAGAGATGTGTGGCGGGCACTTTTCGTGTTTTGTGTTTTGGTTTTGAATCTAATTCCACTTTCGTGTTTTGGTTTTGGCTTTGTTTTGCCAAAACCACCCTTTCGTGTTTTGGTTTTGGATCTGGATGATTTTTGAAAGAAAAAAAACATAAAAGCAGGTAAAATCACAGAATTTGGGGGTAATTTTGCTCCTACGGTATTATTAACCTCAATAACATTCATTTCCACTCATTTCCAGTCTATTCTGAACACCTCACAATATTGTTTTTAGGCCTAAAAGTTGCACCGAGGTGGCTGTATGACTAAGCTAAGCGACACAAGTGTGCGGCACAAACACCTGGCCCATCTAGGTGTGGCACTGCAGTAGCAGACAAGATGGCACTATTCAAAAACTAGTCCCCAAACAGCACATGATGCAAAGAAGAAAAAGAAGTGCAATTAGGTAGCTAGATGGAGAAGCTAAGCGACACAAGTGTGCGGCACAAACACCTGGCCCATCTAGGAGTGGATATGTAGAGGATAGGTTACCAAGGGGTACTCAGGCGCTCTAGGTATGGGGTGCTGTACCGAGCAGCAGCCTCAGAGAGAAAGGGGGAGTCACTCCCACAAAGGAAAAACTAAAAGCAAAGTGGAGGCTGCGCTTGAATTGGTAAATATAACAACATTAATGATGTATCTAATAATTAGTAATGGGTGGGGGTTTTTGGGATCTGCACTGGACCAGGTTGTAAAAAGGATAAATGTCATACAATTTATATACCAAATAAGGCAAAAATGGCAAGAATGGTGACCAACATGAAGCTACCGACCTTGCCTTTGAGGCTTTTAGGGTAGAACTGGGTTGGCGGTGCTCCCAGACATTAGTTCAGAACAAACTATGAAAGGGTTGTTTTGCAGAGAAGCAAAAGAGGGACTGTTTTTGTGTCTCTCTGGGGCACACTTTGTTTAAATAGACTGATAGATAAATTTGTGAAAGTTAAACAATGTATATGCAAAGATAAAACTTAACTTTTAATTTTCTAAACAGACGAAAACAATGATAAAAAATTTTGCTGTGTATGTCAGCAAAATTGATTAAGTCAAGTATTAAATACACATAAGGTGAAATGTTACTCACTGGATGTACCGTAGGTGGCAGAAGATTTGTCTGCACACCCACTGGATATTGAGCGAGTGTTAATGTTCGACGTTTGTCAAAAGCGAAAATATAGAAATTCTTGTTATCTCCATCCACTTATGAATAAATACACCTGTATATTCATAAGAGAGATTCAAGATGAACCGGCTTTTATGAATCCGGACTCCTGGTGGACTAGTCAGCTAAGGTATGTATGCTGCAAGGATTGCTAGTGGTGGATTTTACTGATCGGCAGAAGGTATGTTCCTTATTACTACAGTACCCAGTATTCCCAGAGGGTCACCCTTTCTGGTACTAACCAGGCCCAATGCTGCTTGGCTTCCAAGATCAGACGAGATCTGGCATGTCCAGCATGGTATGACTGTAGGAAGTCAGGTAAGTGCCTGTCTGCTGGGGGGATGGCTGCTGCTGCTTGAGCTAGTTAGGACAAATTGATCCGATAGATAACGCCAAATATTTGCCCAAGAGGCAGCTTGAAAGAGAGACACCACAATATAAATGAATGAAAAAGGTGCAGAAAGATTTGTTTCTCTCATGGGAAATCCCCCACAAAGGAATTCAGATAAGAGCAAATACCAAATTTCCCACAAAGAAATTGTGGTATGGCATTAAACAAAATGGTATGTCCTCATTGCTGAAATATATCATGTAATTGAAGGTACCGTAAGGATTCACCCTTACGTCAATTTCCAAAAGCACATTGAATATATTAGAAAATTATAAACATTGAATATATCAACGCAGTAATATAGCCTGAGTAAATGATCAGGAAATATCAAAGTTGCAAATGTGTTCTAGAAATAATGCAGAAATAATATATGCTGAAACATGCAATTTCACAAAAAATTTAGCACATAGGGCTGCCTAAACTACTATCTGTCTGCTACAGAGAAAAAACAATTGTATTACAGTGATCACAGAAGTAAATTGCTGAATGTATTGTGAAAATAATGGCTCATATAGTAACATGAAAATTCACATAGAATCCAGCAGCTGTCTGTCTGTTATAGAAAAATACAATTGTGTTTAAATACTCATCACAATGATGAATTACTAAATAAGTTGCAGAGATTCCATACGCTGACTCAAATAGCCCAATGAAAATACACAGACTCCAGCACACAAGCTGTAAAAGCAGCTATCTGTCTATTGAAGAAAGATACAACTGTATTTAAACAATTGTAACAATTTGTAAAGACAGAATGTGTATAAATAAATACTGGTAATAGTATTGCAAAAGCAAAGCTCTCCTGCTGCAGGGATGTGTGTAATCCACTAATTGACTGACTGAGCTGGTAGCTCTGACACTAGAAATAATGGCTTAGATGCACAAATAGCAGGCTAATAAGTAGTTTCCTTGCACTGGGTAAATGCCCAGTGTGTGTATACAATAACCAAGGAAAACGTCAGTCAGCAAACTGGTTACTATAGAAACAGTCCCGTCTGTGCAGCATGCACAGAGTGGATGAAACTTCTCCCCTGTACCAGCGCTGGGCACAAGGGGATTGAGACCTAACCAGAGGGCTGATGCCAGCTGCAGAGGGCCATGCTATACTTGCTGTGTGTAAGCTGGAGGGGAGTCCGCCCGTCGGAGCTCCGTTACGGAGGTCCCGGAAGTCGGGTGCCGGACCAGAAGTGACGCGCGTTTCGCTGGGAGGAGCTTGTTCACATGATCGTCTGATCTGTGAGCCCTCCGTGTGTGCCTCTAAAAGAATGCTTTAGCCAATCTTCTTGTAGGGAAACGTGATTGACAAGCAAGGGAACCTATAGGTGGATGAGAACGGATATAATGCTGAATACACTGAGACGCTGATTCTATAATGTAGAATGCAAAACAGATGTGTAATGTCTTTATTAAGCCCTTGGCTGGTACTGCTGAAAATAAGAAGGAGGGAGGGGGGAATAAAAGGGGGAGGAGGGGGGGGTTTGGTTTTTTTTTTTTGTGTCAGTGGGGAGAGGGGGTGGAGATTAGGGGGAAGGGGGGGGAAAGGAGGGAGGGGGGTTTGTGTCAGTGGGGAGAGGGGGTGGAGGTTTGGGGGAAGGGGAAGGGGTGGAAAAGGGAAGAGAAGGAATGGGGAGGGAAAGGAGAGGAGACGGGGAAAGTGTGGGGGGTGCACAGGGACCCTTGCCAGGAACTTATTGTTGGAGGACCGGACCATCCCCTACATAATCCAGATCATCTATTTGCACATGGAGGACTTATAATAGCAAGCTGAACCGATGAACTGTATCTACCGTATTGCATGAGGAGTCCACCACTCAATATTTCGGACTATACCATCCTCTAGCGGTAAAGTGTCATCACATTGGACATTGCTCACCTCCTAATAACCTGCTTATGCTGGACTATACAAATATTGGGGAACAATTTTGGAACGGACCTCCCATCTCCAAATCCTCTTCAAATTCCTGGCTATTTGGGTAACCCAAAAACTATATACTGTACCATTTGTGTTTTTTTAATCTTTTATCATTGATGCATGCATTCCCATGATGTATTTATTTATTTTTTAAAACTTTAAGTTTATTAATTTCCTATAAATAAACTGTGTAATTATTAGATACATCATTATTGTTGTTATATTTACCAATTCAAGCGCAGCCTCCACTTTGCTTTTAATTGTTCCATCTAAGAGTGGCACTGCAGTTACAGACAGGATGGCACTTAAAAAAACTAGTCCCCAAACAGCACATGATGCAAAGAAGAAAAAAAGGTGCAATTAGGTAGCTAAATGGCCAAGCTAAATGACAAAAGTGTGCGGCACAAACACCTGGCCCATCTAGGAGTGGCACTGCAGTGGCAGACAGGATGGAAGATTTAAAAAATAGGCCCCAAACAGCACATGATGCAAAGTAGAAAAAGAGGTGCAATGAGGTAGCTGGATGGCCAAGCTAAGCAACACAAGTGTGCGGCACAAACATCTGGCCCATCTCCGAGTGGCACTGCAGTGGCAGACAGGATGACACAAAAAAAACTAGTTCCCTAACAGCACATGATGCAAAAAAGAAAAAGAGGTGCAATGAGGTAGCTGGATAACCAAGCTAAGTGACACAAGTGTGCGGCACAAACACCTGGCCCATCTAGGAGTGGCACTGCAGTTGCAGACAGGATGGCACAAAAAAAAACTAGTCCCCAAACAGCACATGATGCAAAGAAGAAAAAGAGGTGCAAGATGGCATTGTCCTTCGGCCCTCCCACCCACCCTTATGTTGTATGAACTAGAGATGAGAGGATTCGGTTCCTCGAGATCCGAACCCCCCTGAACTTCACCCATTTTACACGGTTCCGAGGTAGACTCGAATCTTCCCGCCTTGCTCGGTTAACCAGAACGCGCCCGAACGTCATCATCCCACTGTCAGATTCTCGCGAGATTCGTATTCTATATAAGGAGCCGCGCATCGCCGCCATTTTCACTTGTGCATTGGAGATTGAACAGAGAGGACGTGGCAGCGTTCTCTCCTTGAAAACCTCCGTAATCTGTGCTCAGTGTGCTGCAAATATCTGTGCTCAGTGTGCTGCAAATAATCTGTGCTCAGTGTGCTGAAAATATCTACGTTCTTTGCATTGTGGGGACTGGGGACCACCAGTATATAATAATTATAGTAGTACAGTACAGTAGGCCATTGCTGTATCTTGCAGCTCTGTGTCACTGAGTGCACGTATCCATTCCATATCTGTGCGTCATTTTTGTGAGCAGTATATATAGTATTACAGTGCAGCATTTTGGTGACCCAAAGTGCATTACCCCTCCTTTGCCTATATCGTAGGTGGATGTATAGGCTTGAATGGCCTTTTGCTGCTCCTCCATCCTCTAAAGCATATAGAGTGTTGAATTCCACCTCGTTACCACCTCTCTTGCTTCAGTTGATGGCGGGGCAGGTTCAGGAGTGTTTGCTGGCGCTCCAGTCTTCGGCATGCGGTGGCAGAATGCCGAAAGTGGCCTGCAATTTTTCGGGCCACCGACAGCATCTCCTGCACACCCCTGTCATTTTTCAATAAATTCTGTACCACCAAATTAATTGTATGTGCAAAACATGGGACGTGTTGGAATTTGCCCAGATGTAATGCACGCACAATATTGGTGGCGTTGTCCGATATCACAAATCCCCAGGAGAGTCCAATTGGGGTAAGCCATTCTGCGATGATGTTCCTTAGTTTTTGTAAGAGGTTGTCAGCTGTGTGCCTCTTAAGGAAAGCAGTGATACATAGCATAGCCTGCCTAGGAACGATTTGGCGTTTGCGAGTTGCTGCTACTGGTGCCGCTGCTGTTGTTGTCGCAGCAGCGGGAGGCAATACATCTACCCAGTGGTCTGTTACAGTCATATCGTCCTTAGTCTGCCCTTTTCCACTAGTCCACATATCCGTGGTTAAGTGGACACTGGATACAACCGCATTTTGTAGGACACTGGTGACTCTTTATCTGACATCTGTGTACATTCTCGGTATCGCCTGCCTAGAGAAGTGGAACCTAGATGGAATTTGATACTGGGGACACAGTACCTCAAACAATTCTCTGAACTAATGTTGGATACAGGACGCACATCTAACACCAACATAGCTGTCAAGGCCTCAGTTATCTGCTTTGCAAAAGGATGACTGCTGTCATATTTCATCTTCCTCACAAAGGACTGTTGGACAGTCAATTGCTTACTGGAAGTAGCACAAGTGGTCTTCCGACTTCCCCTCTCAGATGACGATCGACTCCCAGCAGCAACAACAGCAGTGGCAGCAACAGCAGACATACCACTCAAGGATCCTATGGAGGAATCCCGGTTAGGAGAGGACTCCTCAGTCTTGACAGTGACATGGCCTGCAGGACTACTGACGTTCCTGACTGAGGAGGAAGTTGACATTAAAGGAGTTGTGTCATGACTGTGGTTTTTGTGAACCCGGTGTTAGTGAAGTCTGTGCGGGCAACTGGAGGACTATGTGAATATTAGGCTGGTCTGTAGGAATCAGTGAGAAGAAGGAGCAATCCCTGACCGGGGATCGAACCCGGGCCTCGGCAGAGGAAGCCGTATCCTGACCAATGGATCACCAGGGACTTTGATAGCAGGATGTTGAATGTATAGGTGAGACTGTACTGGATATAGTGTCACAGGAGTAGGTGCTTATGTACTCAAGGTTACTGGCAAGATAGTAAGACGGACTGGTTACTGGTGAGACTGGGATGCAACTGTAATGCGGGCTGGTACTGGATATAACTGGAAACGCAACTGAAAGTAGAACAATGACTGTGGCTATAACTCTAGCTGAAGAACCCTGCGGCTGTGACGGCAGAATACTGCAGCTGTGGTTTTCAGTTGAGACTGTGGAGTACTGCGACTGTACCTTTAAGATGAAACACTGCAACTGTGCCTTTAAGTTGAGACTGTGGAATATTGTACTGTGCCTTTAAGATGAAACACTGCAGCTGTGTCTTTAAGTTGAGACTGTGGAATATCGTACTGTGCCTTTAAGATGAAACACTGCAGCTGTGTCTTTAAGTTGAGACTGTGGAATATTGTACTGTGCCTTTAAGATGAAACACTGCAGCTGTGTCTTTAAGTTGAGACTGTGGAATATTGTACTGTGCCTTTAAGATGAAACACTGCAGCTGTGTCTTTAAGTTGAGACTGTGAAATACTGTACTGTGCCTTTAAGTTGAGACTCGTGGAAATACTGGATATCAATGGCAACACAAATGTAATCCAAACTGGGTAACAAAGGAACAGAGTTTTTACAGGAACTGAAGTACAAGGGTTACCTTTAGGGAGCTCAGCTTCAAAGCTCACACAGAGCTGTGTGTGACACGAGGAACTGGCAGCGTTTCCAACTCCAGCCTTCAGACTTATACTTCCTGGTCCTTGGTGATTGGTGAGCAGTGTCAGGTGATTCAGAGAGTCTCAGGCTGGCGCAAGATTGGACAGCTCTGGGTCAGGTGAAACAGTCACTGTCATATGAGTACTCTAGACTAGGCTGTGAAGTGAAGCGAGGCCTAGCAGGCCGAGAGAACACTGAAGCCTGTACTTCTGCAAACACAGGATGCTGGCCTTTTAGGCCTAAACTTCAGATTGCTGAATTCAGACTCTCACAGAAGATCACCACAGGTGGAGCTCGTTAACTATTACCTTCCAGGCAGAGAACTCAGGAAACTCATGGTATTGGCATGCTGTTTATCTTAGGGAGCAAAAAGGCACAGGATCCAGGACAGATGGCAGGGGTAAGTCACCAAATACGAGAACTACAGTCAGGATCGTGACAAGTTGGTGGTTAGGCTTGCAGGAGCTTGGGTACATGAGGAAGAATGGATTTAGGTGTCAGTGGACTGCTTACGCTCTTACCCAAAGTTTTACAACATGACACTGACTTCTGATGAATGCGCTGCATGTGACATATAAGGGAGGATGTTTCTAGGTTGTTAACGTTCTTACCCCTACGTGTTACAGATTGACAGAGGCAACACACGGCTTGACACCTGTTGCCCGGATTTGTGGAGAAATAATTCCACACCAAAGAGGTGGCTTTTTTGGTATTTTGCCCAGGCATCATAATGGGCTTCTTCATCCCACGGACAACAGGTGTCTCCCCCAGTGCCTGATTTAAACAAACCACATCACCATCAGAATCCTCATCGTCAAGTTCCTCCTCAGCCCCAGCAACACCCATATCCTCATCCTGGTGTACTTCAACAGTGACATCGTCAATTTGAATATCAGGAACTGAACTGTGGGTGCTCCTTCCAGCACTTGCAGAGGGCATGCAAATGGTGGAAGGAGCCACCTCTTCCCTTCCAGTGTTGGGAAGGTCAGGCATCGCAACCGCCGACACACTTGAATTCGTGATACCATCTCAGAACGCACAGTTCTTTGCTGTGCTTTTGCCAGCTTAACTCTTCATTTTTCTAGCGGGAGGATGAGGGCTTCCATCGTCATGTGAAGCTGAACCACTAGCAATGAACATAGGCCAGGGACTTAGCCATTCCTTGCCACTCCGTGTCGTAAATGGCATATTGACAAGTTTACGTTTCTGCTCAGACCATTTCAATTTATTTTTTTTGAGTCATTTTACTGAACTTTTGCTTTTTGGATTTGACATGCCCTCTACTATGACATTGGGCATCGGCCTTTGCAGACGACGTTGATGGCATTTCATTATCTATGTCATGGCTAGTGGCAGCAGCTTCAGCACTAGGAGGAAGTGGTTCTTGATCTTTCCCTATTTTATATTCCAAATTTTTGTTCTCCATTATTTTACTGTAGTTATATAACAATATGCGGTACAGGAGAGCGTACCTCTACACCACACAGGGCAAACCCTGTGAAAATTATTTGGATTAAATATTAATAACCCCTTTATTTGGAGTAAATAATATACTGCACAGGACAGCACCACTGAACTTATATGACAGCACCACTGGACTGAATTTATACGGCGGTACCACTGGAATAATATGGCAGGATCACTGGAATTATATGGAAGTATCACTGGACTTATATGGCAGTACCACGGGACGTATACGGCAGTATCACTGGACTGGATTTATACACCAGTACCACTGGAATTATATGCCAGTACCACTGGAATTATACGGCAGTACCACTGGAATTATACAGCAGTACCACTGGACATATACGGCAGTATCACTGGACTGGATTTATATGCCAGTACCACTGGAATTATACGCCTGTATCACTGGATTTATACGGCAGTACCGCTGGACATATACAACACTATCAGTGGACATATACGGCAGTATCACTGGTCATATACGGCAGTACCACTGGGCATATACGGCAGCACAGGGACAGCACCACTGGACTGATGCAGGATAACACAGCACCACTGCAATGGACTGGACTTATATAGCAGCACTGGGTATATGGCAGCAGAGGACACCACCACTGTGACTGGACTGATGGAGCACAATACACCACCACTGAACTGATGCAGCACAACACAGCACCACTGGACTGGACTTATCCAGCATCACTGGACATATGGCAGCAGAGGACACCACCACTGTGACTTAGCTGATGCAGCACAAGACACCACCACTTGACTGATGCAGCACAACACAGCACCACTGGACTGGACTTATACAGCAGCACTGGACATATAGCAGCAGAGGACACCACCACTGTGACTGGACTGATGCAGCACAATACACCACCACTGAACTGATGCAGCACAACACAGCACCACTGGACTGGACTTATCCAGCATCACTGGACATATGGCAGCAGAGGACACCACCACTGTGACTTAGCTGATGCAGCATAAGACACCACCACTTGACTGATGCAGCACAAGACAGCACCACTGGACTGGACTGGACTTATACAGCAGCACTGGACATATGGCAGCAGAGGACACAACCACTGTGACTGGACTGATGCAGCACAAGACACTACCACTGAATTGATGCAGGACGCTGAGGACAAAGACACGTCCTCTCTCTACACTCTCCAATGCCGGAGTGAAAATGGCGGCGACGTGCGGCTTCTTATATGGAATCCAAACCCCGTGAGAATCCGACAGCTGGATGATGACGCTTTGCCTCGTTCTGGTTTCTGAGTCAGGCGGGAAAACCCGAGCCTGACTCGGATCCGGGCTTGGGTAGTGAAGTTCATGGCTGTTCGGCTCTCAGGGAACTGAACCAGCTCATCTCTAATATATATACACAGTATATATATATATATATATATATATATACATACATACATAGTGCTTTTCAAAGATCTGTTCTGGATACAGTATGGAACTTTTGTAAGTTTCACATAAACGGTAGTGAAATATGCATGCAAACCACATGCTTACATTTTTATTCATCAAAACTTTCCAGCATTTTTTGAAGATATTTTGGTAAATTTTGACAATCAATAATTGTGTACATGTGTACTCTGACAACCAGCATGTGCTATCCCATTACTAATGGGAAAAAAATGGTTTATTCGTTGTCCATCTCGGTTTAGTCAGAGTTACTGATCATCGCTCATGTGTTTTTTTTCCATCCTAATCTGTGTAGAAATACTTTGGCACTAAAAGTTGAGATGGTTTGGAAAAAAAACAGCTTGCTCTAGGAGACGGGTTTGAAAACAAAAGAAAATATTCATCTGTAAATCCTTCATCACTTCATCCTTTAACAATACCTGTAAAAGAAATGTTTTGTAGGGCTTCATCATTTCACATTCATTTTTCTTACTTCTTCCACCTCCTATATTGCAAGCATTTAGCATTTAGCAATATGTGTTAATGAGCTATTGTACATATTGGGGGTAATTCGTGATCGCAGCAGCAAGTTTGTTAGCAATTGGGCAAAACCATGTGCACTGCAGGGGGGGCAGATATAACATTTGCAGAGAGAGTTAGATTTGGATGGGTTATTTTGTTTCTGTGCAGGGTAAATACTGGCTGCTTTTTTTTTAAACTGCAATCTAGATTTCAGTTTAAATACACCCTACCCAAATCTAACTCTCTCTGCACAGGTTATATCTGCCCCCCCCCCCCCCCCCCCCCTGCAGTGCACATGGTTTTGCCCAACAGCTAACAAATTTGCTGCTGCGATCAACTTAGAATTAGGCCCATTGTTTTAAATGGCTTATGAAAAACAGTGCTCCTGCTCTTCTACATCTGCATTTATGTTTTAGAGAAGACACTCCTTTAACCCTCTCTTGTCTAATAAACTTTTTTTTTTTTTTTTGTATTCAATTGTTACAGCACAAACATAACAGACTGTACTGGTTAAAGTGCTGCAGAATAGTCACAAGGCAAATGGGCCAAGATCAGAAGATGAATAGATTTCATTGTTATATTTCTAAAATTAAGCTGCAAAATGTATAGAGGATGAACAGACTTGTAAAAAGAGTTCACTACTATTTTATTTTTATTCATACAGTATATTGCTTGTCACCTTGGAATATTGTGGATGGTGATGAAGTCATCCACCTGCAGTATATATTTACATTTTTATTTCTTTTAATCAGAGCTATGGCAACTAAGTAGGTGGCAAGTTCCCTTGTGCTAGTGTCCCCACTGTGAGTGAGGTCATCATACTACACTGTTGCTATGACTGTGTTGCAGGTAGGTTGTAGTTATCTACAGTATACTGTATTATAATGTCTCAAGGTCTGTCCCATCTCTAACATGCATTCAAATATTGGAGATGCCATTGAGGTGCAGTTGTGGATTCGGTTTGGTGGGGTCCCCATCCCCCCACCTCCTGTAACACTTCTCCTCTGCACATTAGATGTATAGCAGCTCTTTGGCAGCAACACATTGGGCAGGGAAAGAGAGGAGTGGGGCAGTATATGGCGGTATGGCATACCACCACTTCCCACTTCAAGCACAGAAGCGGCACGGAGACCCAGCCGTGACATAAACCCTACACCCTTCCTGGCAGCTCCCAGTCCCCATAGGGTTGCTGTAGTGGCTGGTCTGGGCGGGTCTGCTCCTGATGTCACTTCAATCTGGGAGCCGCACACAACCCACAGACGCAGAGCGGAGCCGCACACAAGCCACAGACGCAGAGAGGAGCCGCACAACAGCCACATCCACCACCCTATGTTCCCCAGGATCCAGCGCATGACTAGGATGGGGTAGCCTCCAGCAAGAGCTGTCGGGATATAACACTGGGACTCAGGGTGAGCACAGCTGTCTGCATTGTTTGTGTGTGACTGCTGTGTGTGTGACAGTGGGTGTCTGTTTTGTGTGAGTGACAACGGGTGACTGTTGTATGTGAGTGCCAGTGGGTGAGTGTTGTGTATGAGTGACAGTGGGTGACTACTGTGTGTGCTGTAAGTGGCATTATGCACTGAGCATGGTGCAAGGTGTGAAATGAGATGTTGATATGTTAGTGTCCCTATTTGGAGCTGCAGTGGGTGAGAATTGGAATTGGGAAAGGGGCTTGGGGTTAAAGAGGAAGACGTTAGTGAGAGGTACAGGGAAGAAAGGGGGGGGGGGAGTGAGAAGTGAAGCGGTTGAGAGGGAAGTGGAAGCTGATGGCATAATGTGTGGTATAACATGTAATTGGCATTATGGTGTGTGGCATAAGTTGCGCACTGACCCTTTACTTTTTCCATACCCCCCCTTCGACCACTGTATATGTGTGTGTGTGTGTGTGTATATATATATATATATATATATATATATATACACAGTGCCGTAACTAGGTAGGTGCGCTGTGTGCCTTGCACACAGCGCAGGATGACCTGGGGCGCAATCAGCCGGCCTCACTATCTACTCTCATGAGCTGCACTGCTAGCTCCGCCTCCCCCCGCCCCAAAGCCGGAGCTAGCAGTATAGCTCATGAAGCCGCGAGTAATGCCCGCCCCCCGCCTCCGCGATGATCTCCGCCTCCTCCCCCAGCCAAGCCCAGTGCAGCTGGAACGCTCAAGCAGCGGCAGATTGCTACACCGGGATGGTTTGCTGGTATGCTGAGGCTGAGCTCTGTTATCTCCATGGTGGCTGTGCTATCTCTCCCCCACCTCCACATCACACACACACTGTCCCCTGTACCCAGCACCACACACACTGCCCCCTGTACCCAGCACCACACACACTGCTCCATTTACCCTGCACCTCCCACACATTGCCCCCTGTACGCTGCACCAGTGCCGTAACTAGGTAGGTGCACACAGCGCAGGATGACCTGGGGCGCAATCAGCCAGCCTCACAATCTACTCTCATGAGCTGCACTGCTAGCTCCGCATCCCCCTGCCCCAAAGCCAGAGGTAGCAGTACAGCTCATGAAGCCGCGAGTAATCCCCGCACCCCGCCTCTGCAATGATCTCCGCCTCCTCCCCCAGCCAAGCTGGAGCTTATAGTGCTGCAGCGCGTGAAGCTGCAATGTCCGTCCTCTACCCACCCGCCTCCTCTCCCGGCCAAGCCGCTGCCGCCCGCCCGCTCACCCCATCTGAAGCCACCGCCCGTGCACCTGTGTCCCGCCAAAGCCGCCGCTGCTGCTGAGGTCCTGGAAGCGCTGCGGCTGAGTTCTGCCTGTGAAGTGGACTCTTTCAGGAGGAGTCAGGAGCCAGCAACAGCGCTGGAAGAGCGTACACATCACATAAGTGCCCACACAGACCCTACACTACACTACACTACAGTATATTACACTACACTTCACTACAATACACTACACTACACCACAGTACACTTCACTACACTACACTACACTCTAAGAGTAGGGGGGGTGTAAGGGTAATCTGCCTGCCGTACTGTGTTAAAGGGGGACTCTGCCTTCCATAATGTGTAAAAGGGGGACCTATCCTGCCGTAACGTGTAAAAGGGGGACTCTGCCTGCCGTAACGTGTAAAAGGGGGACTCTGCCTGCCGTAACGTGTAAAAGGTGGATGCTATCTGCCGTAATGTGTAAAAAGGGGACGCTGTCTGCCGTAATGTGTAAAAAAGGGGACGCTGTCTGCCATAATGTGTAAAAAAGGGGACGCTGTCTGCCGTAATGTGTGAAAAGGTGACGCTGTCTGCCGTAATGTGTGAAAAGGGGCACTACCTGGTGTAGTGGCGCTACTGTGCGGCGTAATTTGAATAATGGAGACTACTGTGCACCATTGTATGAATTGGTATTATTTTGTGGCCACACCCCTTTCCCGCAAAGCCACGCCCTATATATTTTGGCGCGCACTTACGGCGCACACTGCCGCCGGTCTACGTTAAGGGGGGGGGGCACCGATGCCGTTTCTTGCACACAGCGCTAAAATGTCTAGTTACGGCACTGTATATATATATATATACATTATAAATGATCACATGGACAGCATAAACATGTCTGACATGGATGTGGAGAAGCATGGTGTGGAATCCTGGTCAGGTATTCAGTTTGGTCAGATCTAAGCAACAGCAAGCATGATTGCTGACAGCCTGCTGTTAAAAGGGTTTCAGACACAAGGGACAATGGCCCTCAATCCGAGTTGTTCGCTCGCTAGCTGCTTTTAGCAGCATTGCACACGCTAAGCCGCCGCCCTCTGGGAGTGTATCTTAGCTTAGCAGAATTGCGAACGAAAGATTTGCAGATTAGCGAAAATAAATTTCTTAGCAGTTTCTGAGTAGCTCCAGACTTACTCAGCCATTGCGATCAGTTCAGTTAGTTTCGTTCCTGGTTTGACGTCACAAACACACCCAGCGTTCGCCCAACCACTCCCCCGTTTCTTCAGACACTCCCGCGTTTTTCCCAGAAACGCCAGCATTTTTTCGCACACTCCCAGAAAACGGCCTGTTTCCGCCCAGAAACACCCACTTCCTGTCAATCACAGTACGATCACCAGAACAATGAAAAATCCTCGTAATGCCGTGAGTAAAATACCAACTTTTTGTGTAAAATAACTAAGCGCATGCGCTCTGCGAACCTTGCGCATGCGCAGTAAGCGACTAATCGCAATATAGCGAAAATCGTCAACGAGCGATCAACTCGGAATGACCCCCAATGCTCCTGATGGTGAACTAGTCACCCAGATGATAGGCCAGGTGGGTGGCTATTGTTAAGGGCCCTGGATCAATGGTCTCTGGAGAATTTACACTTTGTACGCTGCTGTGAACTATTCTGTAACCTGTGACTTGCTGGTAACTGCTTATGCTCAGTTGTGAATTGCCTACCTGTTGAAAAGCTATGAAAAATAAACCTGCAGTGTGGAGCTTTTTCCATTACAGTCTGTTATGTTTGGGCACTGACAAACACCACTGCAAATTGTGTTTGCAGTGAACACTTTCTGCAGTATATACTGCAATTGATTGCAAGATAATGGTAGCCTTATGATATTTTCAATGTTTTCTCAAGAGAAAAACTAAATGTGAAATGTGTGGTTTTGCGGATAAAACAACTTCAAATAGTTAAAGATCATTACAGTTTTAGATTAGCAACACCTGATGTGTTTCCACATCTGATAACCATAATATACAGTAAATTGCAGTTTATCATGTGTCTGTAAGATAAAACTCTTTAATGAAACAAATATATACAGTGATGAATAGACCACTTTACTGACAGGTAACCTGTTCTTTCTGAAAACTGTATACACAAAATAGAGCATTCCTAACCTTCTGTTTCCTCAGCTTATATTCGTTTGTCTTTTACTCATACTCTTTGTGACACCTTCTTTTCATAGGCTAAGCTGAGATCATAAAAAAAAAAAAAACATTGCCTCTAGTCTCAATTGACCCACATTTCACAAACTAGATTTACAGCAAGGCAGCAGTCATTTCTGACAGCTGATGGATTTACTAAAAGCGAAAAGGACAATGTGTCACTTTGATAGTGAGAACTATTGTTGTGTGCTTTAATGCTAATAATGCAATACATTTACAGTTTTTTTTTATAAATTATGTATAATGTCCCATGCATAAACATACTCAACTTATATATTTATTAATATTATTGTCGGATGTAATAAATACAAACAATATTTATTAAAAAGGCTGCAAAGCTTTTTTGGAGCACTGATCATAATAATACTTAAACCATTTTTTAAAACATGTTTGGAAGAAGAGATTTGAACATTATTTAACGGTTTCATCTATAACTACATACAGCTGGTTGGTTTTGCCTTAAATGAATTGCAGCATTAAATCCAGTGGCAAGATCACTAATCATTGTAGCAGTGCATGAACCATGCAGGCTATAGGATGTAATGATCTACATTGTGTATGCTTCTAACCCCATCACTATGTCCAACTTCTAATATAGGGGTAAGTGATCACTTTAATAGACTACAAAAGTGGGACCTTCCCCACATAACTGCTTCTTTTCTAGATCCATCACTTAGAGAATGCTTTCACGGAGTCTGCCAAAAGCCTTCCTAAATGAACTGAAATGGCACTTGAGAACTATCCTACCCATCTGTGGTTACCATCTGTTATAAGAATCCATACATGTGTATTTATATTTGGTCATTTATATATTTTCTCTTAAATATGTGCCCTATTATATAAGAAAAATAATTGTTCCATTATAGATGCACCTTTTCTTACACTAAGCACAAATACTAAGCATGACCTCTATAAATAGTTCAATGAGTTAATATTATTAATACAACTTAATATTGACTAAAGCTGAATTGAGAGTAACTTTGTATACACTGTATGACTGATGGTGCACATATAAAAGTCAAGATACCTTTAATAATATAAAAATAAAATAGAGTTGCATACTATAAACCAATTTGATTATTGTAAAAGAGTAAAAAAAAACCCAAAACACACACAAAGTTTTGTTATGGAAAAACCTTACTCTAGCAAGTTTGAGTAGAGGTAGCAATTACTACACAACACTGGCATGCAAACAAAAACTGATGGGTCGACTTCACAATGAGTGTAATTTTTCAAACACATGACATGAGCTGATTGGCTGGAGCACAATTTATTAAACAGCCCAACACGTGTTTTGGTGGCGAGGATTTTTGAGCTGATTTTAGGTATATTCGGTGTGCTGATTTCAAATGTACAATTAATTTTTGCCTATCAGCTCTAATCTTTGAGATATAAACATCATTTGATTTGTGTTACCCTATTTCATATTAGGCTTTGACTCACATAATAAAACACAAAATTTAAAAACATAGGGGGATAGCCAATTAGCCCCAGTAATTTACTGGAGCTAATTGTCCCTCCGGGGGCTATCCTATTATCCCTGATAAGCCAGCATGAGCGGTGACTTATCAGGGGTTACCTGATGCTGCATCGGGTGCCAGCTGCTGACAGCTCCCAGGGCAGCGCTGCTCCTCTTGCTCCCCCCAGTCACATGGGCGCTCCCCCATCATGTGACCGCTGCCGGGGATGCAGTCACGGCGCTGCCCCTAATTCTCTGCCTCTGGGTCACCGCTCCAAGTGGCAGCTTCTGGGCCGCGGCACCATGCCTGCAGTCTCATCCTGCTGCAGCAGGCATGGGACACTGCAGGTTGTCGCGGTCATCGGAATTTTAATTCGCCTACCTCAGGCAGACAAAACCAAATCCCCAGAAACAGACCCATTTTTGTGTGAAAACAGGGCTGTTTCTACCGAAAACACACAGGTTTCACTGAACTTGTGTTTTCTGGAGAAAGGGCATTCTTTTTTACAGACGATAAATCTGGATGGCCTGTAAAAAGAAAAAAATCAGTGAAACATATGTTTTTCGCACCCAATGTTTTACCAGGGCCAATAGAATATCCTCCAAAGTCTAAAAATATTTTCTAGAATATTTTAGTGACATCAATAAAACATACTAATATTACAGTAACACTATAGTGACTCAAATAACACATTTTCTTCAAAATAATAAAATGAAACCATAAATGAAAAGAAAACTAGTTTAGGAAGCTTTTGTGGGACATTCTTGAATGGACTTTGGACAGTCTCTTTGTAAGTTCCAGCTGTAATCTGCCATCATATGTATATCCCATTTTCCCAGGTAGCGACCTTCCATTGTTTTAATGTCCTGGTGAAATCTTTCACCTTGCTCTTCGCTCATTTCACACAAATTTTCTGGGAAATTGTCCAAGTGTCTGTGTAAATAATGAACTTTTATGCTCATATTACATCCAAGGTCTCTGAAATTAATGAGCATGTTGTTTACTAGCTCAGCATAGTTTTGAGCTTTGTGGTTGCTCAGAAAGTTTCTGACAACCAGGACGGATGACGTACTGTTTAGACTGAAAGTCGCCCAGATGGCGATGTGCTGCAGCCTTGGCATGCGCAAAAAGTACAGCTGATAGAGAACAAGTGTTTTTGTATCTGGAATTAGCAAGCCCAATATAATCAAAATCAATACTAACATTCCAGGCACCAAACAATTTTTTTTTGGGGGGGGGGCAGTGTTATTCGGAAGAAGTGATACCAAGAATATCACTCATTTTTAAATCCACCCCTGAGTTACTAAAGGAGTGGAATAAAATATATTGGTAAGGAAAAGAAACAGCTGTTGCAATTAGGAGGTTAATTGGTAACATACAGTAGATGATGACAGAATTAAAAAGTGTATTTTTCAGCACAGTTTAATTGTAACACAAACCATTTTGTTGCAAAGCCTAAAAAGAAAAGGATTGAATATTGAGAAATCATCTATTCAGTCTACTTGACGAAAGTTACTGTGGATAAAAGTGCATAAATATCACTGCACATTCATAGATTTGGCAGTAAATACATCAGGACAAGCTGTTAGCTGTTGACATCTCAACCTGCTGCAACCATGCTGAAATATTTGTGATATAATGCAAATCTTAAATTCAAATGCAAAATTAGTTTTCCTAACCGTCTAGTATTAATCCTTAAACAATAATGAGAATAATATATAACTGCTTTTCAGTCTTGTATTTTACTTTAACAGTATATCCAGCAACAAAAGCATAATTCAATGGGTATAACGCGATTCACCCAGAGAAAAACACCAATTTGATGGATATAAGAAATGTTATCCATAGCGAAAATGACAAGAGGTCATCACGTGAATGATTGACCCAGAGAATTTATCCAATTTCCATTTATGGGGTTAGTAAATAGTTTTTTGTGTTTACCATTGTGAGGCTAAATTGGCATGTGTCTCACTGATGGGTTTTTTCTTCTGGGTCGGAACGCTTGTTATTTAGTACAAGCTGAACTTGATAGACCTGTATCATTAGGTTTATTTCAAGTTGTATACAGAGACCCAATTGTCATTGTAAGCTGTCCCTCTAATATCACCTATTCCCTTTGTGAGGTAAAGTGAAATATATTGAAACAAGCATTATGAAGAAACTGATTTTAAAGGAAAATGGAAACCATGGAAACTCTTGTCTGCTAGGAAAATGATGGCTTGATGGCAATTATTACCATACAGCTTTGGAAATCATCTCATTCTCTATAAAGCATGGAGGAGATCTGTGCAGGTCTAAACTCCTAATGTTCTGTAGCTCACAAATATCTTTATTTGCATATAAATCTCTCTCTCTCTATATATATATATATATCTCCATATATGTATAGATATATATATATATACACAAACACACACACACACACACACACACACACACACACACACACACACACACACACACACACACACGTTCCCACAGTGCCTGCTCTCCTCATTAATCAAAGTAATGTGGTCACATTTGCCAATTGCAAGTCCTGTCATCCAGGGATTAGGGCCTATTTTATTGTGTACTGCTTTGCTAAATCCAGATTTGAGTCCATTGAGGTACCCATTTTCTAAAAGAGGGATTATCTGCATACATATGTGTGTGTAATAATCATTTATTATGGATTATAAAGCAGAGAATATAACAACAGGTCAGGGCAAAGCCAAACAGGGGTTATGTTGAAAGCACTGGGTCACTGAATTAATGAACACAGATAGAGGCTTTTAGTATACTTGAGTATGAAGATTAAATTAGATTAATGCAGAATTCTGATTCTGCTTTTGTTGTTGTATTATGATTTTGAGGAGACTTTGCACTGATTTATTTTGTTTTCATTAAGAAGGGATAGTCTCTGAATGTTAAGGTCTGTATAAGCTACTGATATGCAGAGTACAGTGTTTATCTATTTAATGTATTCTGCTGTTATTGCTGAGAATTTTGATACCATCACTTGTGTTTATTAACAAAACTTCTGTGTATTAAAAGAAATAACTCCCCCCCACCTCATTACTGCAGTGACGTGCGGTGAGGTGACACAGGTGAGGCAGAGCCTTCCCTGTCATACTAACGTATAGGCCAGAGTTTTGACTTGATACAAAGTATATGAAAAATACAAAGAATATATTAGAACTATCTTCTTTGTATTATCCTGCTCATTTTTATAGTCAAAACTCTAAAACTGGCCCTGCAACAGCATACCTCCCAACTGTCCCAATTTTCGTGGGACAGTCCCATTTTTTGGGACTGTCCCACTCGCGGGCCGCAGTGTGCTGCGGTGTGTGTTTGTGTGTGTGTGTGTGTGGGGGGGGGGGGCAGTTGGGAGGTTCCTGCACTCGCTGCTCTGCTGTAGGGCAGTGGTGAATAGACGATGTGCGCATGCACACACAGTGTCTATTCATGGAGGCAGAGAGACTGGGGTCATGCCAGCAGCTCATAGAGCGCTGGCCATGCCCCCATAGTGGTGAGAAACTGGGGCCGTGGCTCTCGATCTTGGCATTGCAGCGAAGCCATGCCCCTTTCTCCAAAGCCACAAAACACAACAACAGGCTGCAGCAGACCTGGCCAGGGAGACGATGTGGCCTCCTCCCAGAGACTTCCAGGTAGCTGCTCTCCCATAGTGTAAGCTCTTCTGCTCACTCTCATTCTGCTGCTCATATCTCTCCATGGCTCTCTCTCTCTCTCTCTCTCCCCTTGTCACCATCTCTCTCTACATCTGTCTTTTTCCATGTCTTTCTCCCTCACCATGTTTCTCTCCATGGGGTAAATTTACTAATCTATTTAATATGAGATGTTGCCCATAGCAACCAATCAGATTCCAGGTATTATCTTCTAGAAGGTGCTAGATAAATGAGAAGTAGAATCTGATTGGTTGCTATGGGCAACATCCCATCTTAAATAGAACTCCCATATTAGTAAATTTACCCCCATGTCTCTCTCCATCTCCATGTCTCTCTCCGTGTCTCTCTCCCCATCTTTATTTATCTCCATGTCTCTCTCCTACTCCCCCATGTCTCTCTCTCTCTCTCTCTCTCTCCCCGTGTCTCTTTCTCCCCATGTCTTGTCCTCGGTTTTAATGATCTGAGATATAGATATATATATATATACATATACAGTGGTCGAAGTGGGGTATGCAAAAGTTAAGGATGCAATTATGGTGCGCGCCTCGCTTCAGAAAAGGGGGTGTGGCCACTCAAAAGGGGGCATGGCCAGTGTAGTAGAACCCCTTATACAATCTAGTACTGGTGCCCCTTTCACCTTATAGCACACGGTACAAGCCGAAATTCACAATATAGCACACGGTACGAGCCAAAATTCACATTATAGCACACGGTACGAGCCGAAATTCACATTATAGCACACGGTACGAGCTGAAATTCACATTCTCATTTTTGTCTCGTACCGTGTGCTATAATGTGAATTTCGGCTCATACCGTGTGCTATATTCACAATATAGCACACGGTACGAGCTGAAAATCACATTATAGCACACGGTACAAGCCGAAATTCACAATATAGCACACAGTATGAGCTGAAATTCACATTATAGCACACTGAATGAGCCGAAATTCACATTATAGCACACGGTATGAACCGAAATTCACATTATAGCACACTGAATGAGCCAAAATTCACATTATAGCACACTGAAAGAATGAGCCAAAATTCACATTATAGCACACGGTATGATCCACAATTCACATTATGATACACGGTATGATCCACAATTCACAATGTGACACACGGTATGAACCACAATTCATATTATGACACACGGTATGATCCACAATTTACATTATGACACACGGTATGATCCACAATTCACATTATGACACACGGTATGATCCACAATTATGGGAGAGGCAGGGCCAGTTCTAGCCCTTTTTGCACCCTAGGTGGGAAATAGGGGTGTGGCTTCATACAGGGGGCGTGGTCAGTTACGCCCCCTGTACAGTAGAGTTGCGCCGCTGAAATGCTGTGCGGTGCGCGATGACGTCATTGCTCACCTACGCGTCTAGTTTCCCTTTGTGGAGAGGACCTTTGCTGTGCGGTGCGCGATGACGTCATCGCGCACCGCACAGTATAGGTACTCTCCACGAAGGGAAACTAGATGCTACGCGTCTAGTTCCCTTTACAGCGGGCAGCGGCAGCAGGACACAGCGGGCAGCGGGGGGCACAGCAGTTGCGGATCTTGCCATGGTGCGGCGCCCTCCAGATGGCGCCGGCGCCCTCCGGAAGGCGGCGCCCCGGGCAAAAGTCCTGCTTGGACATAGGGACAGTGACAGAGACAGTGACAGCAGTGACAGGGAGAGTGAGACCCCTACCTATCCCCTATTGATTATAGGCACATTGCCCCAGGGACAGGTTGGAGTGACCTGGGCCTTGTGCCCAGATCACCCTTAATCACCTGAGGGGGGCACTTATTAACTGGGCCTAGCGCACCCTAACTGCGCACAGGCCAGAGGCCTGACTTTACCCACAGGCCTAGCACCCGCCTAACATGGGGCCAGTTGGGTGACCTGGGCCTAATGCCCAGGGTCACCTTATTTACCTAAAGGGCCACTCTGAACTAGGGCCTTATGCCCTCTACATGGGGACAGGCCTAATGCCTGAATTAACCCCACGGCCTAGTGCCCGCCTACTGCGCCACAGGCCTATAGCCTGATTGTGCCCACGGGCCTAGTGCCCGAACCCTGATGGTCTAGGGAGGGAGGGGGGGTGACAGGTGCCCTTAATGAGGACCTACCTGTCCTGGTGGGAGAGGCACCAGGGGGGAGCTTCATTAGCTCTTTTCCTTTTCACCCCTGGTGGCCTCTCTGGTCCTCAGCTTCTGTCTTCTGCCGCTGGCCCGTCCTGGCCAGCGACACCGCCTCTTCTGTCTTCTGCCACTGGCCTGTCCGGGAGGTTTATGCGTGAATTAGGTGAAGAACATCAATTTAACCCTATCCAAAATGATTTTAGTTAAAAAAATAAAAATTTATTTTTATCCCCCCCCCCCCCACCAAAAACATCGAAACAACGATCGGGAACATCGAGACCATTGGAACATCGGGACTTTAGATTTTAGAGCCCGGACAGCTGCCAGGTACACAGGGGGGCAGGGCCGTCTTAACAGCAGTGTAGGCCCCTGGGCACAGCAATGCACTGGGCCCCCTATCCATCCTCCAGAGGTAGGGATTTGGGGTGCTATCAGCGGCGGTAGGGGATTTTCTATCTTCCGCTCACATGTAGGACCTGGAGCAGTAATTTCTGCTAATTACTCCTTTACTGCTCAGATGGGGCTAAACTGTAGAAGGTGGCATTGGGCTGAATGAAGGTGCCCTGGTACATGACTTCCAGGGTGGTAGGGGGTGTTTAATACGTAGGGGAGGGTGTATAGTGGAGTGAGCTTAATATTCATCATTTTCCGGTGGGAGGGCAGCTTGCTTGACTGCAGATATCTCAAGTTCCTGAAAATAGATTTCTTAGCTTTGAATAGGATAAAAAACTAGAGAATCCCACCTGTCAGGAGGGTCTGGGGACTTGGGGATCAGAGCTCAGGAGCCAGAGCAATCCACCAACGAAAATATAAAACTGCATATAAGGCTTCTGGAGCTGGAGCAGGGACCAGCTGCTTGAAGACTGATATCTCTGGTTCTGGGCATAGTAGAGACAAGCTGCCAGTGTTCACCAAAAGGAGAGAGTCCCAGCTTTTGTTGTGTACCATCAGAAAAACTCTAAGTCAGACAGAACCTGAGATATCTGGCTGGGAAGAGCAATTAACAGGCTTGGATGGGGACCACTGCTTTCATGTCGAATATCTTCGGTTCCCCAGGGCTGATTTTCAAAAATCTGGTACTCCTGGAAAGAGGGGACCCTCAGCTATCAACATAGGGCCCTTATACTCCTGGGGCCCTTGGGCAAGAGCCCATTGAGCCCATACGAAAAGACGGCCCTGCAGGGGGGTCTGAGAGTGGCTTGGGGGCGATGATTTACACTTACCAGCGACTGCGATTGTCTGTAGCCGCTGGGGGGTGGGGGATCCTGCCGAGCTGACCGATCAGCAGTGATCGGCAGCATGGCAATCAGTAGGGAAGAGTGCAGGGAGACAGAGGGACCTTCCGGTCCCTCTGACAGCAGCAGCAGAGGGAAGTTTCCCGTTGCTGCCACTGCTAACACTCTCTGTCTGACTGCTCGCATCCTGTGCGACCAGGTCAGATAGAGCACTTGCAAGCATGGTCGCATCTGATGCAACCATGGCAGGCAAGTGGTTAAAACTAAAGACTCCATCGGTAGGGTGTAATGAAGCCCATGTCCGGCGGCCGTGCGGGATGCTGGCGAAACTCAGATGTTTTTTTTAAAGGGAAAGTCACTTACAAAGCATAGTTTTGCCTTGTAAGTGATTGCCCCTTCAAAAAACGTCCGAGTTCGGGCGGCATCCTGCACAACCGCTGGACTTTGGCATCATTACATCCCACTGCACATGTCTCTCAAAAGAGTAATATTGGTTAAAGGTCAATTTATTGTTTAGCGCCCTCTAGTTTCATCTTTGTGTGTGTGTGTATGTATATATATATAGATATATATATATATATATATACACACACACATACATACATACATACATATATATACATACATACATATACATATATACTGTATATATTTACTAAATAGGACAGTTTACATAGACAGTCTATCTGTAACTGCTAAAAGCATTCATCATGTGACATTGTGACATATACAGTCGCATAATTCCTTATTTATTTAAAATGATACTAATTCAAGGTAGGTCCTGCATTATGTCATATATTGACAAATACATTTTTTGTCCTGTAAAAGGACAAATGTGAACACTCTCCATTTAAAAGCATGCAGATTGATTGAGAGCACCATCTGGTACATCTGCTTCCTTTCATTACATTGTTCAACTTCTTCCCAACACCTCCTAATTGTATCTCCATTTTCCCCTATACCACTATTGCCCTTGGGGACCTCATCATTTTATATAATATATAATCATATAATCTAATACCATTAATAAATGAATCCTTTTTTTTACCTTTCTCTTAATTTTCATAACAATTTTTTTTTTTGAAGAACACTACAGCTTTTCTTGTAATGAATGCAGAAATAATAACCCTGTTTCATCGTTAACAATAATTATAGGTACATTATTCACTAGTCACCAGCGAGTTCATTGTCATCTTTAAATAGTATAGCATGGTGCAATATGCCTTTGTTAATTGCATAATTTCATGGGGGAGATTTACAAAAGTGCAATTTTGTATGTGTTTTAAACCCTGCTTTTATAGTGCGTTTTTAGAGATAAACAACAGTATTGAAAGCCTAACTGCAAACAAAATGATCAACGTTGGGAAAAAAATGAATGTATTAACATGAACAGCAAAATGTACTATGGTTACACTATCAGATGTACAGTACTATTCGTAAGGACTCCAATGCAGTTCCCCGGTAGCAGATTTTAATTTTCATAAGCATAATACTAAAGTGACATACAACCTGAGAAATCTTGATTATTAAAACCACATATATAATTTTAGCTTTTGTTATGACCGATTGACGGGCAGTGTTTTATGTGTATGAATCTGGATGATAGTTTAAGATGGAGTTAATTTGCCGGCTGTCAGGATCACGGCGGTCAGGATACCAATGCTGGAACTTCGACAGCTGACAATGCCGACAGCCGGAATCCCTGAGCACAGGGACTATTCCCACTGAGGACGCAATGGGACACTTTGCGCTCGCCCCACTGCCTGTATTCTGGCGGGCTGGATGCTGCTGTTGGCATATTGACAACCGGCATTCCATCCACCAGAAATACGTATGTATTCCGGTACTTCCAGATGTAGTGGTTTGGCACGTCATACTGTACTGTGTATGACGATAATATACTTGAATAATGTGTTTTGATCTTTAAGAAATAAGCATGCTTTACAAAAAGTATATAAAAATAGCAAAAAACAGGGTTTCTGAAAGTACACATTAGTAAATCTACGCATTTATCTCTCCATCTCTTTGTTTATGGTGTAGTTTGGTTTTCCGGCGGCCGGGTTCGTGGCGGCCAGCACACCGACGCCAGGATCCCGACCGCCGGCATGCCGACAGCAGTGCGAGCGCAACTGGGCCCCTTGTGCTCCCTATGCGCGCCACGCTATTTATTCTCCCTCCAGTGAGGTTGTGGACCCCCAAGCGGGAGAATAGGTGTTGGAATGCCGGGTGTCGGGATCTCGGCGCCGGTATACTGAGCACTGGGATCCCAGCCAAATTCTGAGATGCACTTAAGCCCAATGTTTGCGCATATCTCCAATGTTTTTAGATCTTTGCATGCACAGGAGCCACATAGCGCATGTTCAGATCTGGGGCTGCAATGTAGCTTGCAGTGACACAAAAGCTTCAGCATGATTTACAGGCTGCTGGTGTTTAGGGGCAGTGACAGGCAGTGGGCAGGAGCTTCACTGGCTCCAGCCAGTGTGATTTAACAAGATATCCTGAGAAACTTCAAGGTTACTCATATGTCCAATGGTTACACAGGTGACCCAATACTCCATTCTTGTACACAGCAGCTGATCACAGTTTTTAACACTTCTCTTTACTAAAGCCTCCTCCTGTAGCGTCTGCAAATTTTAGCACAGGCGCTGTATTCAAAGACACAGCGGCTGTTCCAACTCAATCCATCTATGAATCAGGCCCAGTATTTGTATTGTTTACTCCATGCAGAAGGCAAATTGCATTTACACCCATTGTATCACAGCATGGGGGTATATTTACTAACATTCGTAATTCTCCCGATTTGGTGGGAGAATAATCACGAATGACATCGAAAGTGTAAAACTGCAACTTTTTGAATTTATTACGACTAATTTACTAAGCTGCCGTATTCTGCATTTTCGGGTTTTCCGATGTCGATGTCATTCGTTTTTTTAGGCAGTGTTTTACGTGAGTGACTTGTAAAACACTGCCGACTTTAATACAATGAATCTCGGCCGGATCTGAGAGATCTGTGCTGGGCTTCATTGTGCACTTTGTTTAAAAAATAAAAAAAGTTTAAATGTTAAAAAAAAATTGCGTGGGGTCCCCCCTCCTAAGGCAAACCAGCCTCGGGCTCTTTGAGCCGATCCTGGTTGCAGAAATATGGGAAAAAAATTGACAGGGGTTCCCCCATATTTAAGCAACCAGCATCGGGCTCTGCGCCTGGTCCTGGTTCCAAAAATACGGGGGGGAAAAAGCGTAGGGGTCCCCCGTATTTTTAAAACCAGCACCGGGCTCCACTAGCTGGACAGATAATGCCACAGCCGGGGGTCACTTTTATACAGTGCCCTGCGGCCGTGGCATCAAATATCCAACTAGTCACCACTGGCCGGGGTACCCTGGGGGAGTGGGGACCCCTTCAATCAAGGGGTCCCCCCCCAGCCACCCTAGGGCCAGGGGTGAAGCCCGAGGCTGTCCCCCCCATCCAATGGGCTGCGGATGGGGGGCTGATAGCCTTTGTTGATAGTTATGAATATTGTTTTTAGTAGCAGTACTACAAGTCCCAGCAAGCCTCCCCCGCAAGCTGGTACTTGGAGAACCACAAGTACCAACATGCGGCGGAAAAACGGGCCCGCTGGTACCTGTAGTACTACTACTAAAAAAATACCCAAAAAAAGACAATACACACACACCTTGAAAGTAAAGTTTTATTACATCCATCCACACAAACATACATACATACTTACCTTATGTTCACACGAGGGTCGGTCCTCTTCTCCAGTAGAATCCATGGGGTACCTGTTGAATAAATTATACTCACCAGATCCAGGGTACCAGGCTCCTCGGATAATCCTTTTGTAATCCACGTACTTGATTAAAAAAATAAAACGGAGACCCGAGCCACGCACTGAAAGGGGACCCATGTTTTCACATGGGTCCCCTTTCCCCGAATGCCAGAAACCCACTCTGACTGATGTCTAAGTGGGTTTCTTCAGCCAATCAGGGAGCGCCACGTTGTAGCACCCTCCTGATCGGCTGTGTGCTCCTGTACTGTCTGACAGGCGGCACACGGCAGTGTTACAATGTAGCGCCTATGCGCTCCATTGTAACCAATGGTGGGAACTTTCTGCTCAGCGGTTGACCGAAAGTGACCTCACCGCTGACCACAAAGTTCCCACCATTGGTTACAATGGAGCGCATAGGTGCTACATTGTAACACTGCCGTGTGCCGCCTGTCAGACAATACAGGAGCACACAGCCGATCAGGAGGGTGCTACAACGTGGCGCTCCCTGATTGGCTGAAGAAACCCACTTAGACATCAGTCAGAGTGGGTTTCTGGCATTCGGGGAAAGGGGACCCATGTGAAAACATGGGTCCCCTTTCAGTGCGTGGCTCGGGTATCCGTTTTATTTTTTTAATCAAGTACGTGGATTACAAAAGGATTATCCGAGGAGCCTGGTACCCTGGATCTGGTGAGTATAATTTATTCAACAGGTACCCCATGGATTCTACTGGAGAAGAGGACCGACCCTCGTGTGAACATAAGGTAAGTATGTATGTATGTTTGTGTGGATGGATGTAATAAAACTTTACTTTCAAGGTGTGTGTGTATTGTCTTTTTTTGGGTATTTTTTTAGTAGTAGTACTACAGGTACCAGCGGGCCCGTTTTTCCGCCGCATGTTGGTACTTGTGGTTCTCCAAGTACCAGCTTGCGGGGGAGGCTTGCTGGGACTTGTAGTACTGCTACTAAAAACAATATTCATAACTATCAACAAAGGCTATCAGCCCCCCATCCGCAGCCCATTGGATGGGGGGGACAGCCTCGGGCTTCACCCCTGGCCCTTGGGTGGCTGGGGGGGGGGGGACCCCTTGATTGAAGGGGTCCCCACTCCCCCAGGGTACCCCGGCCAGGGGTGACTAGTTGGATATTTGATGCCACGGCCGCAGGGCACTGTATAAAAGTGACCCCCGGCTGTGGCATTATCTGTCCAGCTAGTGGAGCCCGGTGCTGGTTTTAAAAATACGGGGGACCCCTACGCTTTTTGTCCCCCGTATTTTTGGAACCAGGACCAGGCGCAGAGCCCGATGCTGGTTGCTTAAATATGGGGGAACCCCTGTCATTTTTTTTCCAATATTTCTGCAACCAGGATCGGCTCAAAGAGCCCGAGGCTGGTTATGCTTAGGAGGGGGGACCCCACGCAATTTTTTATCAACAAATTAACACTTTCCCACCCCTTCCCACTGATATACATGCACGGATCTCATGGATCCGTGCATGCCTATCCAATCACGGCTCAAAAAAGCATGTCTGTTTTTTTTTAGCACTTTTTTACGAGTTGTATTTTTTCACGGCAGTGTTTTTTTTTTTTTTGGCTTTGCACTTCTTAGTAAATGACCGAGATTCATACTTAAACAGCCGCGTTTTGACCGATGGTTTATTCATTCGTATTTTTTTTGTTGGACTTGCAAAAAAATACGAATGCCCTCATCACTGCCGTGATTTCTGCTTAGTAAATTACCGAGATGACACTTTGAAGAAAAAACGGCATCTCGGTCAAAATCGGGACCTTAGTAAATATACCCCATGGTTTGTCCACATATCATTTTGCACCATTTAGCTGCATTTTCTCTTAATTCTAAATGAGGCTCAGTCTAATGCATACTTGCCTACATTATAAATCACCTCTCCCGAAAATACCCAGAGAGGAGAAGCAGGTGGGCGGTGATGGGGGTTGGACAGAGCAAATTGTGTCATTGGGCCCCACCCCCTCATTTGGAAAATGCCCTGATTGGCTCGGATTTGCATATGGGTTGGGCTGAAATGACACGATTCTAATATAATTGCGTCAGTAGGCCCGCAGTTTTGACTATTTATCTTCACATTCTGGTCACTTCACTAGGAATGTGGGACGGGTGCCTACTTTTCTGGGGCTGCGGGGGATTACCCAAGAAACTGGGTGTCTCCCGCAGAATCCGGTAGAGTAGGCAAGTATGCTCTAATGATAATAGTACAAGCCTTATGCAGGGGTGCTTATTTAGTTACACACAAGCAGGACAGTAGAGAGCCTACCTGTGCCCAGGTACTTTCAGGGGCATGGCCTATTCACATGAGTTGTGGCCATGTACCCAGAAAAAATTGTATTTTAAGCGCCTCCATGCCACACTGCAGCCAGACACACTGCAGCCCAGCAGGGTGGGCTGAGGAGAAAAGCTGGCGCTACTGTCAGGTAAACGGGGGGGGGGGGGGGGAGATATCTGGGCCCCTAGCTGGCCCCTCCATCAGACCTGGGCCTGGGTAATTTAAACCCTCTCCCCCCTCCTCCTATCGGCGCCGCTGCATACAAGACCTGTCACATGGCAGCTTCCATTGTACTGAAAACACTAACCTACTAAAACTACTAAAACTTGTTATCCAATAAGCTTCTATGGATCACAGACTCACAGTATGTCATTACTCTATGCACAGTATTATTAAATAGAATATGTGTGCTTCAGGTTGTAGGGCTTATTACAAAATAAATCTAAACACATATGTTTAATCTAACAGACTTTGGGGTGTATTTACTAAGTCTTGGAGAGCGATAAACTGGAGAGAGATAAACTACCAATCAATCAGTTCCTAACTGTCATTTATCAAACCCAGCCTGTAACATAGCAATTAGAAGCTGATTGGCTGGTACTTTATCACCGTCCACTTAATCTCTCTCCAAGGCTTAGTAAATAGACCCCTTTGTTTTTAACGTGTTCTGACAAATAAAACAAATAACAAAATTTATAGGTTTACTAACCCGTGCCCAACTTAAGTTGAAACATACACATAAATGAATACAGTAAATAGTAAATATGACAGAAAAGCTCATACATAAAGTCTATTGCATGTAAAATTCTTCCGCTGCTTAATAGTGAGGTTACACAAATCTGGGAAATTTAAATGGACGGCTTAAAATGTCAAACAGTGATCAAATTTCCTACTGGCCTTTCCAAGCGACCAAATTACCGTTGCGCTCAGTGACTAATTAAAAGCCTGTCTCATATTTTAGCAGTAATTTCATTCTGGGAATTTCTTTGAAGTCCAGATAGCCTACTTAATGTTTTGCTGCTGGGTGGGATCTGTAACTCCACGGTTAGAAACAAGTTAAAATGACCATGTATTTCCTCCTGGTTCAATAAGCATCAGTCTCCTTTGGAACACTACAGCAGGTTATGCTTCCCATTAATATGTAACCAACAACATTTCTTTCTGAAAGTGCCTATGGCATCAAGCAGCCTTTCAGACTAATTTCTTGTGCTAGGAGATTGATTCGAGCTGTGCTTGTCACATTAGCTCTCGCTACTCGCTTCCTTTTCTTCTTTTCATTAGTCTTTCCTCTACAGGAAAAACAAGTATGAGAGAAAGGAAATTAATTAAAAATTTTGTTTTAAGATGACTACTCTACTAGCCATACACTGGGTCGTGTTGAAAACTGTAAGTGGCGTTGGACATTGTTTAAATGTATACATTGTAAGTTTTATCTAATTGAAGCACATAAGTTCAATTACTACTGGAGTTGGAGGGTAACACAAACAAGAGAGCAAATGCCCATTAGTGTTGTGGGAGAAAGTACAAAGTATACATTGCAATCAAGGGAACCGAGAGACTTCTCAGTTCATCAACCACACCGAGCAGCATTTAAACAGTATGGGGAAAGGTTTACATGTTTAAATTTATTGTTTTGATATTTTACACACAAATGGGTTGTGTTAACTAAATCTGAAGCCCCTTTTATTGCATTAAAGCATTAAGATCACAAACAGCTAAAGGTCGATGAAGTAGACGACCTCAGAGGTTGCAAACACACAGGCTGAGGGCCCGATTCAGACCTGTTCGCTGCTGTGCACAGCGGGTGATTATCGAACTACTGCGCATGCGCGACAGACAGTGGCGATAATTCATGACGGAAATTTAATTTGCACATCGTATGCAAGGTGATTGACAGGAAGAGGCCGTTTGTGGGTGTTAACTTGCCGTTTACTGGGTGTGTCCAGAAAAACGCAGACGTTCCCAAACATTTTTAGGTCGGGTGTGTGACGTTAGGTCCAGCTCCGATCCGCCTGATTGCTTCGCACGGGAGGAGTAAGTATTGAGCTACGCACAGACTGTACAGAATGGGAAAATCATTCTATGGTGAATTTGATGAAAACCGTTTTGCAGCTGTCCGCTGACTGAGGGGAATTTTCACACAGCGTACACATGCAATCGCACACTTGCACGGGGAGAATTTTCACTCCCCCTGGGCGGAGACTATCTGATCGCAGGACAGTGTAATTTGCAGCACAGCGATCAGGTCTGAATTAGGCCCTATATACACTCACATTCAAGTAGGAAAGCACACTGGTAACAAAACTCCTCTCACCAGGGGCGTAGAGAGGCACATGAAGCCCTGGTAATGAATGGAGGCATTGCCTAAAAAGGGGTGTGTCCATGTCCCCCCAAAATTAATAGTATATAAAAAATAAATAATTATGTATACCACAGGGGGTGCCCTTCTCATGCAGGGGGGCTGGAGGCAGGGGAAGGCACACGCTTGCTACCTTGTTTGTATGAAGTGGATCCCTACTCCTTGGCCGGCACTATTTGGGAAGATGGCGCATGTGCCCTAGAGAGCAAAGACTCTGGCACAGTGCCAGAGTCTTTGCGTTCACTGTCTGGATACCATCTTCCCGAAGATATCACTGGTGCCTTAAATATAGGTATAATCAGGAGGGTGGGGGTGGGCAATGGACCCCGGCCTCTCCAGCAACCCGGGCTTGGGTAATTAGTACCCGCTCTCCCACCTCTTGACACTACTGTCTTCTCGCTAATAAGTTGGGTGCAAACAAAACTATAAAAAGTACAAGATTAGAAGATTAGATATTGCAGAAATAATATCTTGGCCTATCATCTTTTTAATCCATTGATATGCTAAGTGTGGTGTTTAAGGGACCTACAGCAATAGCATTGCCCTTCAAACACATTTGCTTGCCATGCATAAATCTTTTATTTAGCTGTAATTGATTAGTAAATAAACTAGATGAAATTCTCTAATAGCTTAATCATTTCGCGTAATCCCTGAGCTACTGATACATAAGCAGAGGGAGTTTTAATTTGTCTGGGTGCTGTAATAATTAAAGGGCACCCTTTGGAGCAATTCAGTTGTCTTTGGCGCCCATTAGTTATCACGCTTGTCGAGCCCAAAAGCACTGGGTTTAGGTGCTATATGTCCATATTTGGGAGCCCAAACCACGGACTTTAGGCAACATTTCTGCTTGCCATCTCAGGATAGGGGCACCCGCGGCATGCGCGCCCTATAGGAGCAACAATTGAATTGCTCCGTTGGACACTCATTAATTAGTGCCCCATGAAAAAACAACTGACACCCTCCCCCCATGGAGTCTTTCATACTGAAATAAGTATTGAATGTAAGATTTCGAACAGGACCCTCTTGCCTGTTGTTATTATTATCCAGTCTTATTTTTTTTATAGTTTTGTTCCCAATTGAAAATCGCAAAGGAATATGCTGGTGCTATATAAGTAACTGTAATTAATAATAAGTAAATAAAAACAAAACCTAAAAGAAAAAAGTTTCCTTAGTTGCGTGTTCCTTGGAGCTCTGTCAATCCAGTATTACTTTGCAATGGATTACTGACAACATGTTATGTAAATAAAGGACATTGGTCTCTTTCTTGAATCAAGGGTTGCCGGCCCTGTCGGGCCCATCTAGGGCTTTGCCGAAGATGTAATTGAGCATGGTGAATAACTATATGTCTATGTGTATCTCTGTGGATGGGATGTAATCACATGACAGGTGGTCAGGATCCCGCTGGTCAGAATCCCAACCGCTAGAAATCTTGACAGTCGGCATGCTGACTAACATGGATTATTCCCATTTGTGGGTGTCCACATCACCCATAGAGCGGGTATAGAACCTGTGGTGAGTGCAGCACTTGCCCCCCCTCCCCACCGGCAATCTGACGGACGAGGTCCCGGCGCCGGTATGCTGACCGCCAGGATCACCACCGCCGGCCACCCGATCCCAACCCATGTGGATAACCATGTTTTATATTTCTAGACAGTACATGTTTGCTTTAAATGGATATTGTGCTAAGCATCAAAATCTGTCACAGAAAGCAATTTTTTAAGAAATCAGTAAAACAGACTATAACGTTCTGTTCCCTGAAATGCAGTTTTATTTTGTCATAACATCTTGACTGATGCATCTTACAGCTACTGAATTGTGTTTGTTTCACGGAGCAGAACTAGGTCTACAAAGTATATTTTTTCCCTAAAAGTAATAGTAATATTTTAGATTGTGACAGATTTTTGAAAGGTACATTTTAAGCAATTCAATGCCAGAGAATAAAAACCTGAAGCCAAAACGCCCAAGTAACCCACAGTGCACACTTTAAAAACAGTTTCTACATGTTTTTTAGTGTGTGTGTGTGTGTGTGTGTGTGCGCGTGTGTGTGTGGTAGAAGAGTGGTTTGCATTCGACATAGACATTTTCTCATCATCAAATACAGTAAGTGAAAACTAGACTGACATCCCATGGCCTGACTACATTACACGGATATTACTTTGAACGTACGTCTGTCTATAATTCTCCAACAGAACGTATACATTCTTCTTCAATTATCATCTTTTGAATTGAATTGAAGGTTTCTATATTTATTATCATGACATGACGTTCCCTCTAGGGGAGAGAAAGGAATTGCAATAGAAAAGGGGCAATAGTTTAGATATAATTATTTTCCCAAACCGAAAAGAAAAAATGACTCCTGCCAAGAATGTCAGAATGAGTATTCTATGTGTGCTCAGTGCTTCTCTTCTTACAAACACAGAAATATAGGGAGTAATTCAGAGTTGATCGCAGCAGCAAATTTGTTAGCAGTTGGGCAAAACCATGGGGGTCATTCTGACCTGTTCGCACGCAGCGGTTGTTCGCTGCGGTGCGAATGGGTCAGAACTGCGCATGCGTGCCGTTGCCCGGCGACAGACATCGCCAGGCAACGGAGCGCCTAGCGCGAAGAAAAGACGCAGCGCTGGACGGAAAGAAGATTGACAGCGGAGAGGTGGTCCGGGGCGGATACTCACCGTTAGAGGCCGTTTTCGGGAGTTGTAAGAAGATCACAGGCGTGCCCAGGCGAACGGAGGGCGGATGTCTGACATCGGGACCGGGACCTTCATCGCTGGATCCGTCGCACTGGGTAAGTAGCAGCAGGGCTGGTCTTGTTTTACAGGGAAATTTTTAAGCATAGCAGGGCTGCACAAGCGATCGTAGCCCTGCTATGCTAAAATACACTCCCCCATAGGCGGGGATTAGTTGATCGCAGCAGCAGCAAAAAGTTGCTGGCTGCGATCAACTCGGAATGACCCCCTATGTGCACTGCAGGTGGGGCAGATATAACATGTGCAGAGAGAGTTAGATTTGGGTGGGTTATATTGTTTCTGTGGAGGGTAAATACTGACTGCTTTATTTTTACACTGCAATTTAGATTTCAGTTTGAACACACCCCACCCAAATCTAAAGTGGGGTACTCACGGAGCGATCGCTGCTTAAAATCTAAGCAATCTGACTAGATTGCTTAGATTTTAAGCAGCGATCACTCCGTGTGTAGCCCACACAGCGATAGCAATGCGCAGCCCCGCGCATCGCTATCGCTGGTGCTAGATTGGCCTGCATGCAGGCCAATCTAGCGGGTCGCTCATTGAAATGAGCGGCCGCCCCGTCTCTCACAGCACGCTCAGCACACATCGCGCTGTGCTGAGCGGGGGGAGAGATGTACACATCTCTCCCCAAATCGGCTGGTGAGTACTGGCCTTAACTCTCTTTGCACATGTTATATCTGCCCCCCCCTTCCTGCAGTGCACACGGAAATCGTCCGGTGAGTACTGGCCTTAACTCTCTTTGCACATGTTATATCTGCCCCCCCCCCCCCTTCTGCTAACAAATTTGCTGCTGCGATCAACTCTGAATTAGGCTCATTGGGGTATATTTACTAAGGTCCCGATTTTGACCGAGATGCCCTTTTTTTCTTCAAAGTGTCATTTCGGTATTTTACTAAGCAAAAATCTCGGCAGTGATGAGGGCATTCGTAATATTTTGGAAGTCCTAGTAAAAAATCACGAATCAATACACCATCGGTCAAATACGCCTGCAATTTGGTAGAAATCGGTAATTTACTAAAAAGTGCAAATCACAAACACTGCCGACAATAGCCAAACACTGCCGTGCTGAAATACAATTCGTGAAAAAGTGCAAAAAAAACCAGACCTGCTTTTTTATCCCGTGTTTGGATAGGCATGCAGGGATCCATGAGATCCGTGCATGTTTATCATTGGGAAGGGGATGGGAAAGTGTTTATTTTTTGAAAAAAAATTGCGTGGGGTCCCCCCTCCTAAGCCAAACCAGCCTCGGGCTCTTTGAGCCGATCCTGGTTGCAAAAATATGGGAATTTTTTTTATAGAGGTTCCCCCATATTTAAACAACCAGCACCGGGCTCTGCGCCTGGTCCTGGTTCCAAAAATATGGGGGACAAAAAGCGTAGGGGTCCCCCGTATATCTGAAACCAGCACCGGGCTCCACTAGTCAGATACATAATGCCACAGCCGAGGGACACTTTTATATAGCTCCCGGCGGCCCTGGCATTACATAACCAACTAGTCACCCCTGGCCGGGGTACCCTGGAGGAGTGGGGACCCCTTCAATCAAGGGGTCCCCCCCCTCCAGCCACCCAAGGACCAGGGGTGAAGCCTGAGGCTGTCCCCCCCATCCAAGGGCTGCGGATGGGAGGCTGATAGCCATTGTGTAAAAAAATGAATATTGTTTTTAGTAGCAGTACTACAAGTCCCAGCAAGCCTCCCCCGCAAGCTGGTACTTGGAGAACCACAAGTACCAGCATGCGGAGGAAAACCGGGCCCGCTGGTACCTGTAGTACTACTACTAAAAAAATACCCCAATAAAAACATAAGACACACACCTTGAAAGTATAACTTTAATGCATACATACACACCTCCATATACACATACTTACCTTATGTTCACACGAGGGTCGGTACTCTTCTCCATGTAGAATCCATGGTGTACCTGTGAAAAAAATTATACTCACAAAATCCAGGGTAGAAGCCTCTTCTTCTTGTAATCCATTTGTAATCCAGGTACTTGTCAAAATAAAAAAACGGACACCCGACCTCGCACTGAAAGGGGCCCCATGTTTTCAGTGGACCCCTTTCCCCGAATGCCAGAAACCCCCTCTGACTTATGTCTAAGAGGGTTCCTTCAGCCAATCAGGGAGCGCCACGTTGTAGCACCCTCCTGATTGGCTGTATGCTCCTGTACTGTATGACAGGCGGCACACGGCAGTGTTACAATGTAGCGCCTATGCGCTCCATTGTAACCAATGGTGGGAACTTTGTGGTCAGCGGTTGACCGAAAGTAACCTCACCGCTGACCGGTCGAGATTCATTGTATTAAAGTCGGCAGTGTTTTACAAGTCACTCACGTAAAACACTGCCTAAAAAAACGAATGACATCGACATGGGTAAAACCGAAAATGCAGAATACGGCAGCTTAGTAAATTAGTCGTACTAATTTCAAAAAGTTGCATATTTACACTTTCGATGTCATTCGTGATTGAACGTTGACCTCAAACGGGAAAATACGATTTTTAGTAAATATACCCCATTGTGTTTACTATTTTGTTAAATCGCATCACTCATTCTAACTGGGGACTTAAGTCCAAGTTATGCATTTCCTATGAGATCTTAATGTCAAGCAATATCGATTCCGGACAAGTCCAATTTCTAATGATTTAATGAAAAATAAATACAACTAATGGGCCCTACACACTGGCAGATAATACTGAAAGATATGAACGATCTCGTTCATTAATGGACAAGATACCGTTCATATCTTTCAGTGTGGAGGCACCAGCGATGAACGATGCGCGGCCCCGCGCTCGTTCATCGCTGGTGCCCTGTTGCTTGTGCATGCAGGCCAATATGGACGAGATCGTCCATATTTGCCTGCACTGCTGTGGAGCGGGGTGACGGGGGGAGTGAAGAAACTTCACTTCCCCCGTCACTGCCCCCCCCCCGCTGCCAGGTCGCCCGTCGCCCATATCCGCCCATAACAAAGGAGATATGAATGTTATCCAAGGCAAATGACACTGGGTACATTGCTCTTCTGTCATTTTGATAAGCAACCTTCATGTATGCACAATTTACAACATTAGGAAAATATTTCACTATTTATATAACATTCATAATGACATTTCGCAGAACAAGGGCTGGATTCTTTATCAATATAAGTTACATGGTCATGGAGGAATAAATTAAACATTGAGGATTCATATAAACTATTAATATGTTGTCTTCAATATATGATTTTGGATGGACACCACCTTCACACCCATCTGTGTTCTTCTGTGTCTGTTTGGTAGATATAGGGCTTCCATCAAGGGGGGCGGCTGGTACTGGAGTCCCAGGCCTTACGGGTTACTGGGGGCCCAGAGGGCCACAAGCTTCGTTGAAGAGTTCAGAGGGCACAAGACTCCGGCAGCTGTCTAATCAATCACTGCTGTTCTTCATCTGCACAAGCAATGAACGTCACTCACAGAGAGAGGAGCCAGGATGCATCCGGAAGAAGAATAACAAGGAGGCTGAGGTGCATGCTGGCTGGAGGGACACATGGGGCTGGCTGGAGTGACACATGAGAGGGACTGGCTGGAGAAGCACATTAGGGTTGGCTGGCTGGAGTAAAACATAAGAGGGATTGGTTGTAGCAGCACATTAGGGGGCTGGCTGGAGGGACACATTAAGGTGGCTGGCTGGAGTGACAGGATGGGATTGGCTGGAGTGACACATGAGGAAGGGCTGGAGTGTGCAATGCAGAGCTGGCTTTTTTTTCATTGTATTTTATGCAGATCTGGATTTTTTTATTTATTTTATGTGGATATATTAAGATGCATGTATAGGGGTGGGGTGGGGGAGGCGTGCCTATTTTGTCAGCCCCTGGCCCCACAATTTCTGAAGGCAGCCCTGGATAGATGCACATCAGTAGATATTCTTTATTTCTCTTACGTCCTAGAGGATGCTGGGGTCCGCATTAGTACCATGGGGTATAGACGCGTCCACCAGGAGCCATTGGCACTTTAAGGATTTGAGAGTGTGGGCTGGCTCCTCCCGCTATGCCCCTCCTACCAGACTCCGTTTAGAAAATGTCCCCGATGAGCCTGTCACAGCTAGGGGAGCTCCTCAGAGCTTTTCTAGAAAAATATTATTTTAGAGTTTCTTATTTTACAGGGAGGCTGCTGGCAACAACCTCCCTGCAGCGTGGGACTAAGGGGGGGAGTAGTGTCTGCCCTGCGGGGTCTGAGCCACTTACTCCGCTGACAGGACACTGAGCTCCTGAGGAGATAGATCGTTCCCCGCCACAGGGGATCGCTCAACCCAGCAGCATGCCGCCAACCCCTTACAGAGCTGAAGATCGTGGCGAGTAAGTCCCCGACCCCCCTAGCAAGCAGGAAACCAGTGTGAAGATGGCGGCAGCAGGGTAGGAGCGCAGTATTAACTGTGCTCTGGGATGGCTCAGCGGTACATAGTGCGGCGCAGTGAGGGGCGCCCTGGGCCAGCGCTTACACCCTACACTGGTCACAAAGCCTGTTGGGGTCCCAGGATCTCAGCCAGCATCAATCCTCAGGCCAGTATAATCAGATGAAGAGTGGGAAGACAACTCCATTTTGGGGGCGGAGCTTCTCCTCAGAGTGGACCCAGCAGCGTTCAGCGCCATTTTCCTGCCTGCACAGCGCTGATCAGGAGAAAGAAGGTCCCTCCACAGCAACTCCAGCTATCTCTCACGGTACCAGGGGGTTGTAGAAGGGGGAGGGAGGCTGCAATTCGACTGTGTATCCTATTAAGGTGCACAGTCAGCGCTGACAAGGGGTCTCCCTTTGGTTAAAAGTGCTGTGTGTGGGTTGGCTCCAATCTCTGTGTCTCTCTTGCCATTCTTTGGGGGGAAACTCTGTCTGCCCACCACTGTGTGTGTGTGTGTGGAGTGTTTGTGGTCTCCTTTAGCTATGTCCAGGGACACTGTGTCATATGCTGCAGAGGATATGTTCTCTCAGGATGATCTCATTCCATGTAATCAGGATAGCACTGGTTTAGCACAGATTCCAGCAAGGGAACCCGAGTGGTTTTTCTCTATCAAATCTTGGATTTCTCAGATTTCTGATAGGATTGCAAGTAATGAATCCGCAACCCAGGTATTACAGAACTCTATGGCAGTATGGCCTGATTCTGGTACCTCAGGATGCACCGCTATATACCCACACAAACGTGCGCTTGTTCATGTCATGCAGGATGACACGGATACCGATTCTTATATCACAGACGGAAACGGGGATGTGTTGCGGGTGTCTGCCTCTCTTGCAAAGGGGGTGCAATTGATGATAGAGGCTATCAGGGATGTGTTGAATATTAATGATACCACACCTTAGCAGGTTGAGGAGGCTTTTTTCACTGAAAATAAGAACCCCTCGCTAACCTTCCCTGTGTCAAAGGAATTGCATGCTATATTTGAGAAAGCATGGGAAAACCCTGAGAAAAAATTCCAGATCCCTAAAAGGGTCCAGGTGGTGTCTCCTTTCCCTGAGGAGAATAGAAAAAAATGGGAAAGCCCACCAATTGTTGATGCATCTGTGTCCAGACTCTCAAAAAGGTGGTTTTGCCTGTTCCGGGATCTACTGCCTTAAACGATCTGGATGTTCGAAAGATTGATAATACGCTTAACTCTATGTACACTGCTTTGGGGGCCATATTACGTTCCACTATTGCTAGTGCATGGATTGCAAAAGCTATAGTAAAATGGTCAGGCACCTTACTTGAGGATTTGGATACAATGGATAAGGGTGATGTTGAATTGTTTTTGCGTAACATTCACGATTCAGCAGGTTTTATGGTAGAATCCATGAAAGACCTGGGTTCCATGGCTATGGGGATCTCTTCCATGTCTGTTTCAGCTCATTGGGGATTGTGGCTACATCAGTGGTCGGCCGACGCGGAATCCAGAAAAAGTGTGAAGTCCCTACCCTACACAGGTCAGGCTCTCTTTGGGGAAGCTTTGGATGCGTGGAGATCCACGGCTATGGTGGGTAAGTCTCCGCTCCATCCCTCAGTTGCACCTGCTCCAAAGAAATCCTTCTCTTCAACAGCATCGCAGTCCTTTCAGCCTAACAATCCTAGAAAGGCCAAGCCGTCCAATACCTTCTTTAGGGGAGGTCGAGCTAAATCCAAGAAACCTGCTGCGGCAGGTTCACAGGAAACTAAGCCTGCTTCTGGTACGCCGAAGTCCTCCGCATGACTGTGGACCGCGCGGCCTGGAGGTTGGGCCAATGGGAGCGAGGCTCAGACAGTTCAGTCACATCTGGGTATTGTCCGGCCTGGATCCCTGGGTGATAGATATTGTGACCCAGGGATACAGGTTGGAATTTTAAAATCTCCCTCCTCACCGATTTTTCAAATCAGACTTGCCAGCTCTGCTGGCAGACAGGACTGTCCTACAAGCAGCAGTACAAGTTGGTGGAGGATGGTTCGTTCAGGCCCATTCTGAATCTAAAATCACTGTAGTTCAAGTTCAAAATGGAGTCTCTCAGGGTGGTGATATCAGGTTGGAAGAGGGGTAATTCCTAGTATCCCTGGATATCAAGGATGTGTATCTCCACATTCCGATTTGGTTACCGCATCAGGCATATCTCTGTTTTGCATTACTGGACTGTCATTTCCAGTTCAGGCACTGCCATTCGGCCTCTCTACAGCACCAAGGGTGTTCACCAAGGTGATGGCGGAGATGATGGTTCTACTCCGAAAATGGGTTGAACATCATTCGGTATCTAGACGATTTGCTGATAAAAGCATCATCCAAGGAGGAGCTGTTGCAGTCCATTGTATACATGACCCACCTACTCAGAGTCCACAGTTGGATTCTGAACCTTCCAAAATCTCATTTGGAACCAAATCGGAGGTTGGCTTTTCTGGGGATGATCCTCGACACGGAAGTGCAGAGGGTTTTTCTTCCACAGGAAAAGGCGTTAGTGATACAAACAATGGTCCGGGATGTCCTGAAGCCAGCCCGGGTGTCGGTTCATCAATGCATTCGCCTTTTGGGGAAGATGGTGGCCTCTTACGAGGCTCTCCAGTACGGGAGTTTCCATGCTCGGGCCTTCCAACTGGATCTCCTGGACAAGTGGTCAGGATCTCATCTACACATGCACCAGAGAATTTGTCTGTCGCCAAAGGCCAGGATTTCACTCCTCTGGTGGCTCCAATTGCCTCACCTTCTGGAGGGCTGCAGGTTCGGGATTCAGAACTTGATCTTTCTAACCACAGATGCAAGCCTCCGGGGCTGGGGCGCAGTCACTCAAGGAGAAACCTTCCAAGGAAGGTGGTCAAGTCTGGAAGCCGGCCTGCCAATCAACATCCTGGAACTAAGAGCCGTCTACAACGGTCTTCTTCAGGCAGCCCATCTTCTGAGAAATCAGGCCATTCAAGTATAGTCAGACAATGTAATGACAGTGGCTTACATAAACGAAAAGCAGAGCTGCAATGTCAGAGGTGGCAAGAATCATCCTCTGGGCAGAAAAACATGCGTTGGCTCTCTCTGCAATCTTCATTCTGGGAGTGGACAACTGGGAAGCAGACTTCCTCAGCAGACACAATCTCCATCCGGGGGAGTGGTGTCTCCATCCGGAGGTGTTCAAGGAAATAACAGACCTTTGGGTGTTACCCCAAGTAGACATGATGGCCTCTCGTCTCAACAAAAAGCTTCAACGCTATTGTTCCAGGTCGAGGGACCCACAAGTAGTTGCAGTGGACGCACTGGTGTCTCCGTGGGTGTTCCAGTCGGTGTACGTGTTTCCACCACTCCCTCTCATTCCAAGAGTTCTAAAGCTCATAAGGAGAACAAGAGTTCAAGCGATCTTCATTGCTCCAGACTGGCCAAGGCGGGCTTGGTCCACGGACATTCTGAATCTCTTGCAGGAAGAGCCGAGGCCTCTTCCTCTTCGGGAGGACCTGCTGCAGCAGGGGCCGTTCGCCTATCAAGACTTACCGCGGCTACGTTTGACGGCATGGAGGTTGAACGCCTGATACTAGCTCGGAAGGGCATTCCGAAGAAGGTCATTCCTACCCTGATACAGGCTATGAAAGGGGTAACGTCTAAACATTACCATCGTATTTGGAAGAAATATGTCTCTTGGTGTGAGTCCAAGAAGTTTCCTGCGGTGGAGTTTCAACAGGGACGTTTTCTCCTCTTCCTGCAAGCAGGTGTGGATATAGGTCTGAGGTTGGGATCTGTGAAGGTCCAGATTTTGTCCCTGTCCATTTTCTTCCAGAAACAGGAGGTTGAGGTCAAATTTCTTACATGGAAGGCTGTCACGTTGTTGGCCTTAGCTTCTGCTAGATGTGTGTCAGAATTGGGGGCTTTGTCCTGTAAAATCCCTTACTTGATATTTCATGAAGATAGAGCTGAGCTCCGGACACGTCAGCAGTTTCTTCCAAAGGTTGTGTCGTCATTTCATATCAACCAACCTATTGTGGTGCCAGTGGCCACTGACTCCTCAATTTCGTCAAAGTCCTTGGATGTTGTGAGGGCTTTGAGAATCTATGTGAAGAGGACTGCTCGTCACAGGAAATCGGACTCTTTGTTTGTCCTGTATGATCCCAAGAAAATTGGGTGTCCTGCTTCAAAGCAGACTATATCTCGCTGGATTAGGTTCACTATCCAGCATGCTTATTCTACAGCAGGATTGCCGTGTCCAAAATCTGTCAAGGCCCACTCTACTTGTAAGGTGGGTTTTTCCTGGGCTGCTGCCCAGGGTGTCTCGGCATTGCAACTTTGCTGAGTGGCAACTTGGTCTGGGTCGAACACGTTTGCTAAGTTCTACAAGTTTGATACATTGGCCTCTGATGATCTGAAGTTCAGTCAATCAGTTCTGTAGGAGTCTCGCTCTCTCCCTCCCATTCTGGGAGCTTTGGTACATCCCCATGGTACTAATGTGGACCCCAGCATCCTCTAGGACATAAGAGAAAATAGGATTTTGGTTACGTACCAGTAAATCCTTCTCTCGTAGTCCGTAGAGGATGCTGGGCGCCCGCCCAGCGCTTCGTTTTCCTGCAACTGTTATCTGGTTCAGTGCTACTTTGTTTAGTTATGTACTGCATTTGTTACTTGGTAAGTAAAGTTTCAGCATTTGCTGAGTTTCTCAAGCTAGTTAGCTTGATGTGCCTTGTATGTGTGAGCTGGTATGAACCTCACCACTATCTTTGTTAAATCCTTCTCTTGAAGATGTCCATCTCCTTGGGCACAGTTTCTAGACTGAGTCTGGTAGGAGGGGCATAGAGGGAGGAGCCAGCCCACACTCTCAAACTCTTAAAGTGCCAATGGCTCCTGGTGGACCCGTCTATACCCCATGGTACTAATGTGGACCCCAGCATCCTCTACGGACTACGAGAAAAGGATTTACCGGTAGGTAACCAAAATCCTATTTTGTATTATACTGTATGCAGTAATACTGAAATCATTTACAGGCTTGTTCTTACACATGCTCTAAATGACAGTTTTAATGCATTCCTTGCAAAGAAAGGCAGGGGTTTAACATGGAAATTATAAAGAATAGAACATTTCCATTTTCTATAGATCCCAGTTTTATGGCTGAGAATAAGCTTGCAAAGGTTGCAGTTAGTTGAGTGTGTGGGGCTGGAGAGAACAATAGTATGCTCACTTGGTTTATGCCAGGAGATGCAGCTTAACCGTGGTAGTGGTAAACTAAAATTTTGCATGGCAGGGAAATGTTATTAATATAGGAAATTAGAACAAGATGCAACATACAACATACCCCCTACCACCACCACCACCACCACCAACATGACCCAATAAGCCCACCCCCACAATTCTGATTGGCCCTGTGATTAATAGAGCACTGATTACTTTTGGTGGGTGAAACTATTGATAGTTAACCCATCCCTAACTGAAAGCAGGGCAAGCACTGCACACTGTAGGAGCTCCCTTTTAGGATAAGTTGGCCCTATTGAGTACAAGGAAGCCCTGCCTCACAATATGCCCACTGTCCTTCCCTGATAAGTGATAAAAAAAAAATCTAAAATAATGTCAGTTTTAAGAAAGAGGCAGCAGACATCCCCACCATGCCCATGGCCAAATAGGAAAACTTCTGTAAGACCTATGGCTAATCCACCCTTCCACAGATGTATAACATAAAAACCTGCCACATTTTTGTGCATCTTTATTTTACAGTTTTTGTGTACTGTGGGGACTGGGGGCTATTTTGAATAAGGGTTGACTTTTTTCATATTCTTTTCTTATTTCCCCATTTAAAAATTGTCATACTATCCATTTTATGAAATTGTGTCTATGATATATTGTTTTCTGCTAGTTCTCAATACCTAAAGGCAGAGCCGTAAGTAGATATTTTGGTGCCCTGTGCCAGAAGAAAGTGTTGGTGGCACTCTTCCCCCTTTCAAATACATGTATAGTACACAGGGGTTGATCCAGAACAAAAGGACAGGGGCGGTACCATGACAGGGGAGGCGTGTTTTTTTTCCCTGCACGCCAGAGGAGCGCGCGCTCCTGGTAAGGATGGTGTAGCCCATGACAAGGGGTGTGGCATTAAAGGGAGGAGAGGGTGACAGAAAAGAGAGGGTGATGGGGAGATAGTGACACAATGAGGCAGTGGGTGACGGGGAGAAAGTGGGAGACAAAGAGACAGTGGGTGAAAGGGATAAGCAGAGGGTGACAGTGAGAGGCAGTGGGTGACACCAGAGAATGGGTGACAGGGATAGGAAGTGGACGACACTAGGGGGAGGCAGTGGGTGATGTATAGGATAATGGAGAGAGGCAGTAGGTGACAGGAAAGAGGTAACAAGGAGAGATAGTGGGAGATTGAGAAGTAGTAAATGACAAAAAAGGGTGATGCAGAAAGGTAAAGGGTGACAGGGAGAAGGTGATGGGGAGAGGCAGTATGTGACAGAGAAGAGGGTGACAGGGAGAGGGTGATACCTTGGAGAGGCGAAGGTGATATGACTGAGGGTGATGGGGAGATAGTGATGCAGGAGAGAAGCAGAGAGAGAAGGTGGGAAACAGGCAGAGGGTGACAGGAGAGGGTGACAGTGAGAGGCATTGGGTGATAGTAGAGGCAAGGGTGACAGAGAAATAGTGGGTGACTGGGGAGGCAGTATATGAGAGCAGCATGGCAGGCTTGGTTGGTTCAGTCTGATAGAAGGTCACAGGAACTGCAGGCAGGGGAGGACGGTTCCTTCTATTTGCCCTGCCAAGACTGTGATGTCATCTGAGCAGCACGTGTGACAGGCTAGTGGGCATATGGACGAGTGTGGAAGGCTGGGGAGCATGGGGATAAGTGTACAAGTTGGTGAGTACGAGAACATATTTGAGAGGCTGGTGGTGGACAGAGTGATGTGTGTGCTAGGCAGGTGGGCATGGGATGTGTGTGACAGGCTAGTGGGCATGGAATGTGTGTGACAGGCTTGTGGTGGGCGTGGGTGCGTGTGTGACAGGCTGGTGTCCTGTGGAAGAATTTGATGACCTAATAATACATATTAAACTTTTCTTGTTTTTTTTGGAGTTAAATATTTTACCCACAAATCCTAATGTGGCCCTCTTAGGATAATAGCTGAATGCCCTGGTCTAGGAACTAGCGGTACATGTCCAGTCTGGCCAGCAGTGTCTCATAGTCCCTCATCTTGGCCAGAGCACTGTTGTCCCCATGTCCATCCCCACAAGCCGGAGCTCACCACAGCAGTGTCGCACAGGCAAGTCGGAATGCAGGAGGCTGCTGATCTAGTGTGAGTATCAGCAGACGACATTCACAGCTAGGCAGGCTTGGTAAAGTGAAGGCTAGTTCTGCAACTGTGGTCTGAGGCGGCAGGATGGGAGGGAGGATGGCCAGTTATATGATGGATAGGAGGTAGTTCCTGTACATTATCTGGATGGCATGGGCAGTGTCTTAGCCGGAAGTGTCTGCCCGTGCCAGAAGTTTTATAGGTGACCAGTCCTGGCAGCAGCTGCCTATTTACTTGAATTTAAACTGCCTTGTAAAATCTGACCTGCGGCGATGAACCTCTTATGTGACCTGCTGGCTCTCATGACCTGCTGCCTTCCATGGGTTAATGTATAACAGGCGGCTAGGAGCTGTATGCTGGCAGCCTGGAACTCCACTGGCTACCAGCTGTATCTAAGCAGGGCCATCACTGAAAACTCTACACCACTGTAGAAGGGAATAGGAGGACACAGAGGCAGCATGGGAAGAGGAGAAGCGGCACGGGGAGGAGAAGAAGGAGCGACATGGGTAGGAGGAGAGGGAGGCGGCACAGAGAGGAGGAGGAGGAGTCAGGCGCATGGGGAGGTTGTGGAGACGTGCTGGTAAGAAGCAACTTGACAGCAGGACAAGGTGGAACAAAATGGGGGAAACTGAGCACCCCCTAGAGCTCTGCGCTGTCTGCGAGGCACCACTCGCACACACCTATTTACGGTCCTGCCTAAATGGTAAGTTAGTAAATATTGCATCAAATTATGCCCAAAAATTCACAAAAGTTATAGAAGAAACATTTTTTTTTACATGTAATGCTTTCTAAACACCAATAAATTTTGTGTACTGTAATTACTATAATCTAAATAAGTGTTTCTAAGGTTCCATTGTGCATCATACTATATGTTGCCATAATCTACATCCAGAACATAATGTTCCCTGTTATAAAGAAGGCAATATTTTAAATTCACAAAAGTAAGATCAACTGTATATATTTAATTTATAAAGCAATTTTTTTTTAAAGGCAACTACTCTGAATTGACAATATCAATTTTGATGGTTCGGTAGTCATTTGATACGTGTGTAATGTAGATATGCAATAAGGTCACAATATTTTGATAAGTGGTCAGTGGAGGAATAACGTGTCAAAGTCATGATTTTGCGGGGTGTGCATTTTTTCTTTTTTGTTCGATTGCGAGCAATGGTTGCCTAGAACCTACTGTATATACATTATTCAGTGTCGTCTGCTGATGCAGCTATGTTTATATACCCTGTACTTGCCTTATATTGTCTTCAGCTGTAAGTCCCTGTTCTCTTGTTTAGCTAATTTGTTTATGTACTGTGTAATTGGGAGCTGCAGATCCCTTGTGGCGCCATATAAATAAAGGTTAATAATAATATAAATTGTATAATATACATGTATGCTAAGCATGAAATGTTTGTTATATTGTTTATATTCTAAACTAAACTGAAATGATTGACATTGAAAAATAAATGTGAACTTTAGTTCATAAATTACAATGCATATGCTATTTATATTTCTACCAGCATGGATTATATTTCCAATCATCTAATGTATTCTGTCCACATGTGGCCAGCAATCTGCTTACAATTGTTGTAACTCTGAGATTTTATACATTTTCCCAGGAGATTTTCAAGAAGAATTGAAAAAAAAAAAAAACCCAACAACTAACAGACGGGACACCAATTTCTTCAATTCATACGGAGTTAATGATGTGTTATTTAACTGCTACATATTTGCTAAAATATGTTAAAATATCAACAAAATCACTGGCATGTTTTCTTACGCATTATTTGAACAGAAGAGTTAAATAAACACAATGGTTTATGTACTTTATTTAAAAGGGATGTAGTTATGTGACCGGCGGTCGGGAGACTATACCGACGCCGGGATCCCGGACGATTCAGAGCCCGACAGTCGGAATGCCGACTAGCAGGGACTGTTCCCATTTGTGGGTGTCCACGACACCCATAGCTTCGTTGCGCTCGCCCCCCTGCCAACAATCTAAAGATCGGTATCCCGGTATCGGTATAGTGACCGGCGGAATCCCAAAATCAGGTCTCCCAAATCCAATCCATTTAAAATGAGCAGTTTTGGAACTATTTCAGCAGCTTTGAGGTATGACATAATTATGGTTATTAATTAAATGGTATTTGTGAAACACAAGAGTTGGCTTTGCTGCCACAATACGCTGTAACTAGCTTAGACTCCTGAAGTACAGGCTGAGTCTCCCATATCCGTTATTCCAAAAAACATATATTTTAAGCGCCATGTCACATGATACTAACGTCATATATTAACCTACTTGCTGACTCCACCATGCTTTCTGGGGCTTATATGGTGCCTCACCAGTGCACAGGAGCTGGCCGCTCTGCAGTCTCCACATGAGACTAACCTCCATCTTGTATCCCTACAACCTCTGTCTGCATTTTTAAGGGATCCATATGAAAATATCCCTAAATATGGAAAACTCACAATCTCTAAAAGTTTCTGGTCTCAGGCTTTTTGTATACTGGAGATCCTGCACTGTGAGCTAGGCACATGTGTAAGAGGGTGCTGCAAGAGTAAGACTATATAGCTTTAGGGTCATAAACTTCTGTTAGAGATCTTCAGAATGTTCCAAATCTACCATCTCATTTGATCCCACATAATGAACTTGTGAGTTAGCTCATGAATTAGTAAGCTCTCTTATCAGCAAAACATTACACTCAAACAACTTAAGGCCAGTACTGATGGGGGAGATGTGTGCTGATTGATCTTAACACAGACCGCTCAGCACACATCTCTCCACCCGCTCAGCACAGCGCGATGTGCTGAGCGAGGTGGGGGGATGATGGGGGGCCGCTCACTTCACACAACGCTGAAGTGAGCGACCCGCTAGATTGAGCCTGCATGCAGGCTCAATCTAGCAACGGCGATAGCGACGCGAGGGGCTGCTCATCGCTATCGCTGGGGGGCATACATACACGACAGATCCGTGCTTAAAATCAAAGCAATCTAGTCAGATTGCTTAGATTCTAAACACAGACTCTCCGTGTGTACCCCCCTTTACACATTGATGGTTACTACACAATTTAGAGGATTCTCTAACTGCCTTGGGCCTATTAACATTCACTGTATAATAAGCAACTGTTAACCCAGTGGTAAACAAACTTTTTTGAATCACGCCGCCCTAAAGTATCAATCTTTTTCACGGCACCCCTAGGCCAAAAGTTTCTTATTGAGAAATTTCGAATTAAATATTAAATTAAGTTTATATGCCATCCTTAGGGTCAGTTATGAGGGACATGATTCACTTCTGCTTGTCCACATATTTTATGATTAAAGGCCACCAGCACTGTTTTTTCCTATTACATTAACCATAAATAATTTGAATTGGTCCTGGACTGCCAATCCCAGGAACCCCTGCAAGTACCCAGAGACACCATAGGGTGCCTAGGCACCCAGTTTGAGAATGACTGTGTTAACCATTAGCTTTCTGAAATTTTGAGTTGCAAGCAGCACTCTGGATAATAATAAATGCATTACAATTTAGTTATGTAACTACTGTATTTGCATAAAATCTATTGGACAGTCCCACCATATACTAGAGATGAGCGCCGAAGCCAATGATTTGGATTTGGATTCATTGGCAGGCTTTAGATTTGCCAAACAGCTGTAATGGGCTATGGATTTTGAATTTTTTTTTTAAATTGTCAAAAAGCACCAAAATCCCTTTTTTTTTGTCCCTAGAGTATTATTAACCTCAGTAACACTAATATCCTGTCATTTGCTGACAATTTTGACCACCTTATAGCTCACAATGTTGTTTTCATCCACTTTAGGTCAAAGTCTGCAGCGAGCTGGCTGGTTACTTACTACTAGATGACAGAGCAGCGGCACAAACAGATGGCAGTTTGTAGCATATCTATGAAACACTACCACACAGCAGTGGGATAAATGAACGGTGGGTGGTGCAAGATGGAATTGTCCTTGGGCCCTCCCACCCACACTTATGTTGGATATTAAACAGGACATGCACAGTTTAACAAACCAATCATTTCAGCGACAAGGACTGCCACACCTGTGGCTGAAATGATTGCTTTGTTTGGGCCCCAAAAAAAACAAGCTACTAATTGCCTTAAAGCAGTGGTTCTCAAACTCGGTCCTCAGGACCCCACACAGTGCATGTTTTGCAGGTAACCCAGCAAGTGCACAGGTGTATTAATTACTCACTGACACATTTTAAAAGGTCCACAGGTGGAGCTAATTATTTCACTTGTGATTCTGTGAGGAGACCTGCAAAACATCACCGTGTGGGGTCCTGAGGACCGAGTTTGAGAACCTGTGCCTTAAAGCAACAGCTCTACAGTGTCTAGAAGATGTCATCGCCACTGCTATCCTCATCCTCACCCTCATCAATGTTTACATCCTCATCGTCATCATACAATATTAATTCCACCCCGCTGGAATCCGCCATTACAAATGTCTCTGTATTTCGATGTAATTGCTGGGATAGGTCTTCCGGGTGGAATTTCCAGTTCATTTTGATGAACATCATCTTTTCCACATTTTGAGGAAGTAGCCTCCTATGCCGTTCACTCACAAAGGTTCCCAGCTGTGCTGAAAACTCTCTCCGAGTACACACTGGAGGGTGGGCAGCTTAAGTAATACAAAGCCAGTTTGTACAAGGGTCTCCGTATTTTTCCTTCTAGTACACGAAGGGACTCTGTGACATGCCATTCTTTGGATGGTGACCGTATCAGATGGCGTTACTAATACTGGGAAATTCATCTAGAGCTGACCAGATGTCAAAATGTTGTTTGGACTGAACTGCATCCCCACTAGGTCTTTTGGAAAAATTTATTTTTTTCCTGGCTGTTTCGGAAGGAGGCGTCACATGATATGCCAACTTGCTCACCAGGAGCTCTTTGAATCAAGATCTGTGTCAGTTGGAAAGAAAGACGCAGCATATGACTTGAACCTAGGATCACGCACGGTTGCCAAAATGTAGTGATCCGATTTCAAGATATTGGCAAACCTTGGGTCCTGGCAAAGCAAAAAAAGGACTTGATCTACAAGTCCGGCACTTTTGCGGATTCGCCTTGTTTTATCTCCTGCTTCAATTTCTCCAGTTGTTTTTCCAAAAGCCTAATTAGGGGAACCACCTAGTTCAAGCTAGCAGTGTCATAACTCACTTCACTTCTGATTTGTGCTCAGGCATGCACTGTCAAGTGTAGGACCTTATAAAGACAGGTGTGTGCCTTTCAAAATCATGTCCAATCAACTGAATTTATCACACGTGTACTCCAATTAAGCTGTAGGAACGTCTCAAGGATGATCATTGGAAACAGGATGCACCTGAGCTCAATTTTGAGCTTCATGGCAAAGGCTGTTAATACTGTACATACATATATACTAGTGCCGAGCGGGTTCGGTTCCTCGGAATCCGACACCCCCCCCCCCCGAACTTCACCCATTTTACACGGTTCCGAGGCGGACTCGAATTTTCCCGCCTTGCTCGGTTAACCCGAGCGCGCTCGAACGTCATCATCCCGCTGTCGGATTCTCGCGAGATTCGTATTCTATATAAGGAGCCGTGCGTTGCCGCCATTTTCACTCGTGCATGGGAGATGATAGGGAGAGGACGTGTGCAGCGTTCTCTCAGTTGTGTTCAGTGTGCTGCAAATATCTGTGCTCAGTGTGCTGCAAATATCTGTGCTCAGTGTGCTTGCTAATATCTGTGCTCAGTGTGCTGAAAATATCTACGTTCTCTGCCTGAAAAACGCTCCATATCTGTGCTGCATTGTAGTATATAGTAGGAGGACAGTGCAGAATTTTGCTGACCAGTAACCACCAGTATTATATTATTACGGTACAGTAGTCCACTGCTCTACCTACCTCTGTGCCGTCAAGTATACTTTCCATCCATACCTGTGGTGCATTTTAGTTGTTGTGTGCAGTATATATAGTAGGAGGACAGTGCATAATTTTGCTGACCACCAGTATATAATATATAGCAGTACGGTACAGTAGTCCACTGCTCTACCTACCTCTGTGTCGTCAAGTATACTATCCATCCATACCTGTGGTGCTTTTAAGTTTTGCGCAGTATATATAATAGGAGGACAGTGCATAATTTTGCTGACCACCAGTATATAATATATAGCAGTATGGTACAGTAGTCCACTGCTCTACCTACCTCTGTGTCGTCAAGTAAATTATCCATCCATACCTGTGGTGCATTTTAGTTGTTGTGCGCAGTATATATAGTAGGAGGACAGTGCATAATTTTGCTGACCACCAGTATATAATATATAGCAGTACGGTACAGTAGGCCATTGCTATTGATATATTACTGGCATATAATTCCACACATAAAAAAATGGAGAACAAAAATGTGGAGGGTAAAATAGGGAAAGATCAAGATCCACTTCCACCTCGTGCTGAAGCTGCTGCCACTAGTCATGGCCGAGACAGTGAAATGCCATCAACGTCGTCTGCCAAGGCTGATGCCCAATGTCATAGTAGAGAGCATGTAGAATCCAAAAAACAAAAGTTCAGTAAAATGACCCAAAAATCAAAATTAAAAGCGTCTGCTGAGAAGCGTAAACTTGCCAATATGCCATTTACGACACGGAGTGGCAAGGAACGGCTGAGGCCCTGGCCTATGTTCATGGCTAGTGGTTCAGATTCACATGAGGATGGAAGCACTCATCCTCTCGTTAGAAAACTGCAGTGCCACTCCTAGATGGGCCAGGTGTTTGTGTTAGGACTAAAAATAATATTGTGAGGTGTGAGGTGTTCAGAATAGACTGGAAATGAGTGGAAATTATGGTTATTGAGGTTAATAATACTATGGGATCAAAATGACCCCCAAATTCTATGATTTAAGCTGTTTTTGAGGGTTTTTTGTAAAAAAACACCCAAATCCAAAACACACCCGAATATGACAAAAAAATTTCAGGGAGGTTTTGCCAAAACGCGTCCGAATCCAAAACACGGCCGCGGAACCGAATCCAAAACCAAAACACAAAACCCGAAAAATGTCTGGTGCACATCACTAATATATACATATATATATATATATATATATATATATACGCATACATACATATATGTGTGTGATTTCTTAGTTTTTTTGTTTTTAATAATTTTGCTAACTTTTTTCACATTGTCATTATTGGGTATTGTGTGTACAATTTTGAGGGAAAAATAAATTTATTACAGTTTGGAATAAGGCTGTAACATAGCAAAATGTGGAAAAAGTGAAGTGCTGTGAATACTTTCAGGATGCACTGTGTATATTTTGTATATATATATATATATATATATATATATATATATATGCATATACACACACACACACATTCACAAATATCGTCCCTGCAGGGCTTACTCGCTCCTGTGCCCTCCCCTGGGGGTGATCCACTTATGCATATGGTAAGAATAACGAGGCGTCACTTGGAGACTGTCGATCAATCAAACTGTGTTTTGAGACGATAACATTTCGGGGATGTGCTTTTCTACTACAGACTAAAAAACAAGTGAACAAAAGTGCAGTAAATACCTTAACTTAGCCCTCAGACCTCCCCCACCGGCGTTGTCCTCAGTCACGCTGCCCGCAGCTCCGGCCGAACACTTACGGCTTCTCAGAGCTGACGGAAGCGACATCGCAGCTCCCGGCTGCGTGACCATCGTAATGCTGACAACAAAAACAAAAAAAGCATGCATTAACTGATCACATAACAACAGTGTACCACATCAAAAAAGCAAAGTGAGAAATGTGAATATACAAATATATATTATTTATTTATTTATTAACAGTTTCTTAAATAGCGCAGCAAATTCCGTTGCGCTTTACAACTGGACACAATTAGATGACAAAACTGAGTAAAATCAAACAGTCACAGAGGTAGGAGGGCCCTGTTCGCAAGCTGACAATCTATGGGAAAATAGGCATTGGATAGGTGCTATTTATTGCATAATTGTCCACCAGATTGTAATGGTTCTTGGTGGACTGCGTGATATCACATCACAGCAGCGATGAACCAGGGTCAGGAGGGAGGGAGAGTGAAGAAAAAAAAATATGTGGGGGATGTGTGGACTGTACTGTGGGGATATAATTGGATAGGAAAACTATGAAGGTAATGTGAGCGATTCTGGAATTTGATAAGCTTGTCTGAATAGATGGGTTTTCAGGGAACACTTGAAGACTAGAGGAGTCTTATTTTACGTGGTAGGGCATTCCACAGAGTGGGTGCAGCCCGAAGACAGTTCTGTAATCGTGCATGGGAGCAAGTAATGAGTGTGGATGAGAGACGTAGATCTTGTGAAGATATTGTGAAGAATATATAAGAATATTGCCCTTTTGCAGGCTACATAATTAAGAAGACTGGCATAGGTTTTTTTTTTTAAAGAAAACAGCTCAGTCTATAATGTGAATACACACAAGTGTACAGAAAAAAACAGTATAATAAAAACAAGTTTTTCTCCAATTCAGCCAATAGTGGGAGAAAGTCATCATTACAATTCATGGACCAATGTAAATAATGATCTAAGACCAAACATTGAACATATCACAATATTGTTTATGACCCTGTGATTCACCTCTGTATAGATATCGAATGCAGAAAAATGAGCATTATATATTAAGAGCCCTCACTACAATAAAGCCAATCAGATAGATGCTTAAAGAAAATGGGTTAACACCAGCATGTCATTTAACCCCTTGGGACGCATGGTCTGTAAAGTGAAAATCCATTGTGACTCTAATTGTAATAGTGTCTTACCCCGATTACCCCCTCTTGCACTTTCTGGTACATGATCAATGACCCTATATCTCAATGTGGCCATACTGTGTTTTTGTTCCAGAAAGTGCCGGGCTACTGGTTGTTCAGCTGTGCCTGAGGTCAATGCATTTCTTATAGCTTGTCTAAGTTGTGCCATGCGAAAATTAAATTGGCACTCCATTTTCCCTATGTAATATGTGCCACACGGGCATATAATTACATAGATTACGTACTTGGTGCTACATGTTAGCGGCCACCTAGTAGGATTTTTTTTGCCTGAATAGGGATGTGTAATTGTGTCCCCTGGGGACATATATGTGCCTGTGGTGCATCCTAAACATTTATGACACCCATTTTTTCTGGTCAAAAAAAGTTGGTGATATCTGTTTTTACCACTATGTCATGTATACTTCTTCCTCGAGTATAACTGGGCATAAGTTTCCTATTAAATAAGGATGGCAACTCAGGGTCTGTGGACACTATCGGCCACAACTTTTTGGCCTTTTACCCTAGTAATAGAACTATTAGCATTAAACTCATTAACCCATAAGATGGCATCAAACGCTCCCTTATCTTGGCTGGGATTCAACAAGCTCTGTCTGTCTTGCCTGATTGCCCTCTCTCTGGCACATTTTAACAATTTCATTGGATACCCTCTTTCAAGAAATTTTGTTTCCATTTTATTTAACTGTTTAATTTTCACATTCTCGTCACTATTAACTCTACAGACTCTCAAAAAATGAAAGTACGGTAATCCATGCACTGTAGGGGCGGGATGAAAACTATCATGGTGCAAAAGTGTATTGTGGTCTGTAGGCTTGCTACAAAGACTTGTACTGACTCGTCCTTTCTGCGGTTTGATGAGGATATCCGAAAAAGCATATCTCATTCCTACTATGTGTTAAGGTAAGTTTAATCAGACTGGTAGAACTATTATGTTCCTTAACAATATCTTCCAACTGCTTTTCAGTACCCAACCACATTATAACCAAATCATCAATGTATCTGTAGTACAAACACAGTAGCAGTGCTAACACATGGCTCTCAAAGAATAAGGAATGCTTTGCGGCCCACATGTAGGTGTTTGCAAATGACGGGGCTACGGCAGACCCCATTGCATACTCCGTCATTTATTTAAAGTACCTACCATCAAACAAGAAATAGTTGTGATTAAGTGTAAAACATAACAATTTCAAGAAAAACTCTATGTCTGGCCCTTTGTAGTGTGCATTACCCACCAATAGCCATTTAACTGCCTGTATTCCTTCATTATGGGGGATACAAGTATACAAACTGGCCACATCCAGTGTGACCAGCAGGGTGTCCTCTGGGACCAACTCTATGTAACATAATTCTCTCAATAACATTTTTGAATCTTTAGATGTGTAAACGTAATCTGTATACAGGGTTGTAGGTAGGTGTCAAGATAGATGGCTATAGGTTCACATTGCGAACCCCGGGCAGACACTATGGGTCTCTATGCATTCTTTTGTATTTTTGGCATGGTATAACAGATGGGAACAACATGATACTCTATGCATTCTTTTGTATTTTTGGCATGGTATAACAGATGGGAACAACATGATACTCAGTTGACAATTTGTTAAAGATCTTATCAGTAATAATCCCTTCATCTTTAGCCCCTTTTAACAGATCCAATAATTCTTTCTGGTACTTCGGTGTTGGATCCCCATCAAGTGGACAATAGATCTCCCTATCATTCAGTTGTCTTAAACATTCATTTCTATAGTCTTGTATGTCCTGGATCACAATACTGTAGACCCTCCTTTGTCCGCATTGCGGATAATGATATCCTGTCTTTTTCCTAAACTCTTCAACGCTTGCCTTTCATCCCATGCTAAATTTGAAAAAATCTTAGTGGTATCCCGCTTTTCACCCTCTCAAATAATCTGTGGAAAGTTTTTAGTGAAGCGTTATGCGATACTGACATAAATTTGGACTTTGGTCCCAGCTTTTGTATCCGAGTTGGCAGTGTTCTTGTCGTCCTGTGGGCAGGTTGTTTATCAAAATGTTCTTTAATCTGTAGTGTCTGATCGAGCTTAAACATGTCCACTTTCCATCTGAAAGCATTGGGATAATTAGTGGGCACATAGGACAACCCTTTGCTCAAAACTTTAGTCTCCATTGAGGAAAGGGGACATGTTGATAAATTGAAAATTAACGTTTCCTCCCTTTCCTTTTCTGGGGTTTGCTCCCCCCTCTGTTGGTTGCATTGTCCTCCTCTTCTTCTTGGTTGTTTTTTCGGGCCCTTGTTTTGGCCCTGGTCTATACCCCTAAAGGGGTGAATTGTTTAGAAGGCTTCTTGATGGTGGCTGGTTCATCAGAATCGCTTGCTGACATATTTTGAAATACATTTCCTGGTCTCCTTTTATAAAAATCTTTGTGCATTATCCTTTCTGGCAAACCTGTTTGGTCCGCCCAGCCAGGGGTATACTCTGTGTTGGGCACAGTCCATTTGAACTTTATTAAATTTTTCTCTCTTGTATTTCAACAATCCAGCCTTGTATTCCTCCAGCTGGGCCGATAAGTTAGAGAAGAGGGTTTCTGACTGTGTGAGGGACAAAAGTGCTGAGTGCTCTCGTTCAAAATCCTGAATTTTCTAATTCGTTACATTGTGTTCCCTTGTGGTTTCCTCGATCATGAGGAATATTAGATCCATGGAACACTTATTTAACACAGAGATACATCTTTTGCAAAAAGCCGCTTTGTACCTGTCGATGGTGGAGGTGTTTTGTAACCTAAACCCTCTTGGTAGCGGTTTCACCCTGTAATAATCTGACAGGGTGTGGCTATGGTACAAAAAAATCCATGTCTCTTTTTCTTAATTTCAGTATTTCCCAGAACACCGTACTTCCTCTGAACTAGTACACATTTTCTCTATAAACGCAGAATCTTTATGCAGGATATTTTCAGCCTCAATATCAGAGAAACTCAGCGTTTCAAAGGTGTCACATTGTAGAATGAATGATATATGCTCTCCGCCATCTGACATAGCCATAGTGATGCAAAGTGTCTATGCGTGCCAAGAGAGTTTGAGGGTGCTATATAGTGCAGATCACTGGCTTGCTCGTGGTGTGCAGAGATTTGAGAGTCTAAGATTAATAGTGACGAGAATGTGAAAATTAAAGAGTTAAATAAAATGGAAACAACATTTTTTGAAAGAGGGTATCCAATGAAATTGTTAAAATGTGCCAGAGAGAGGTCAATCAGGCAAGACAGACAGAGCTTGTTGAACCCCAGCCAAGATAAGGGAGCGTTTGATGCCATCTTATGGGTTAATGAGTTTAATGCTAATAGTTCTATTACTAGGGTAAAAGGCCAAAAAGTTGTGGCCGATAGTGTCCACAGACCCCGAGTTCCCATCATTATTTAATAGGAAACTTATGCCCAGTTATACTCGAGGAAGAAGTATACGTGACATAGTGGTAAAAACAGATATCACCAACTTTTTTTGACCAGAAAAAATGGGTGTCATAAATGTTTAGGATGCACCACAGGCACATATATGTCCCCAGGGGACACAATTACACATCCCTATTCAGGCAAAAAAAATCCTATTAGGTGGCCGCTAACATGTAGCACCAAGTATGTGATCTATGTAATTATATGCTCGTGTGGCACATATTACATAGGGAAAATGGAGTGCCAATTTAAATTTCACACTGCACAACATAGACAAGCTATAAGAAATGCATTGACCTCAGGCACAGCTGAGCAACCAGTAGCCCGGCACTTTCTGGAACAAAAACACAGTATGGCCACATGGAGATATAGGGTCATTGATCATGTGCCAGAAAGAGCAAGAGGGGGTAATAGGGCTAAGAGACTATAACAGAGTTACAATGGATTTTCACTTTACAGACCATGCGCTCCAAGGGGTTAAATGACACGCTGGGTTTAATCCATTTTCTTTAAGCATCTATCTGATTGGCTTTATTGTAGTGAGGGCTCTTAATATATAATGCTCATTTTTCTGCAATTGATGGCTATACAGAGGTGAACTCTATGTTTTGGTGAATCACAGGGTCATAAACGGCCGCTGTTTGTGTTACTTTACTGCTTATGGACTGAATAAATCTTTTCCTGCAAAAACGTGAGTACTGATGCTGCATCTTTTCAAATTACCTTTGGAAAGTGAGTGTTATTTATACATATATATATATATATATATATACAATACTCTCTCTCTCTGCGCTATTTGAGTATAACTGTTGTGGTGATAAAGATTTATGACTGGCAGCCTAATTCACCTAAGTTCCTTGCTAGGAGGAACTGACAAATGAAATATACAACAATAGGTGAGCTGGCGCCTGAGGGTTGAGTCAACACCCTGTGTTACAAAAGGCACTTATAATTCACACCTTTAAGAGTCAAAACATGGCAACATGTTTCATCATAAAATGTATTATATATACATAAAAATAAGTTCAAAGTCCATGGTTCATTTGTACAAGGAGTAATAAGTCGCTCCACACTTAGTGTATATCCGTTTAAGATGTTGAGGACAATAGTAGGTGAATCTCTACAGTCTCCTCTTTTTCTTCAATATTTATTCAGAGGAGACATCATAAAGGAAGAACATGAATGCCCAACGTGTTTCGTCTTATTATAAGACTTCATCAGGGGTACATCTTAATTGTATGGTAAGTATTATCAAAAATAAGCGGATATGGATACCCGACACAGAGATAATAAAAACCCTTAGTATCAGAGAGGCTTTCTATTTGAGTCATCTGCCAATCCTCTTGGGTCGACTACTTGAAAGTGAAATCTAGATACTCAGGTGTAGCAGGAATTCCCTTAGGTGAGAATCTTTAGTGGATCAGCAGTGATAGCCTGGTCTCTGAGTAATGAACTAAATGAATCATGGACTTTGAACTTGTTTTTATGTATATATAATACATTTTATGATGGAACATGTTGCCAACATGTTTTGACTCTTAAAGGTGTGAATTATAACTGCCTTTTGTAACACAGGATGTTGACTCAACCCCCTCAGGCGCCAGCTCACCTATTGTTGTATATATATATATATATATATATATATATATATATATAGTATATGAAATATACAAAGAACATATTAGAAATATCTTCTTTGTATTACTCTAATCATTTTTAGTCAAAACTCTGGAGTAAAAAGTCTATGGCAGGTGAGCAAGTGCCTCACCTCCCTATCTTTTCCACACATCTCTGATCAAAAATCACCAAATTTCCAGCAGTATATACTGCTGCACCTGGGTATATTGCACACATGAACCCTTTGGCTCATATATTGTGCATAAATATGGCTCTGGTACTAGCCAGTGCCTCCTGAGCCATTTACCTCACCGCATGTCCCTTCTGTCTAGGTGCTTAATGAGGATCCAAACACAGCATTTCCAGGTAAATAAATGAAATATTGCTTTACTGGCAGCAGAATAACTGAAACAAAATAATAATCAGCTCCATTGGTGAAGCTCATTGGCTCACCTGTTTGCCCACCCTCCCTTGTGCCTGTTCTTTAGAATCTCCTCTACTATTACTACTCTCACCCTCCACTAGCCTCACCTCCTCCTGCATTTGCATTGCTAAGGATTGCCATCACAAAGCTGCTGCAAACAGCTTTGCGATGGCAATCCTTAGTAAATCACCCCCTAAGTTGTCTAAGTTGTCTTAAATCACCCCCTAAGTTGTCTTAAGCAGTTGTTACACAAACTGTACCACATTATGTTCCTGAACTGGTTGTTCCCAGCCCTCTTTTAACAGGTCTAGCAATCCCTGGCATTGTCTCCCATACAGGAGTACAAATGGGCTAAAACCTGTAAAAGCTTGTGGCACTTCTCGTATTTGCGAACATCAAATAGGGCACCAGTAATTCCCAATCTCGACTGTCTTGGTTTACAGCCCATCTAATCATTTGCTTGAAAGTCTGGTTAAATCTCTCTATAAGACCATCAGTTTGGGGGTGATATACCAAGCTGTAATTCTCTCTACCGCCACAACCGTCACATGTCTTTCATAAATTTGTACTTAAAGGTTTTTTTTTGGTCTTTAAGAAACTCTGTAGGTATGCCTAGACCCCTATAAGGCATTTCCAGCTCCAATGGCACTGTGTTTAATATTTGTTAGTGGCATTGCCTCGGGATATATAGTAGCATAATCTAATATTACCAGTATGTATTGGTAACCCTGAGCTGCCTTCTAAACTGGACCAATCAAATCCTTCCCAATCCCGTAATTTGGAACGTAAATGACTGGCAGGGGCACCAATGGAGCTCTGGTCTGGAAGCTGTCCTCTAACAGTTGGGACATTCTTGATGGTAGTTCTTTACTGCAGGATACAGTATATACCAGGTCAAAGGAACCTATATTGTCTCCGCTGGAGAGTTTTATCCTATCTTAAATGTCCTCCCAGATCTGCATGTGAGCATCCTTGAGTACCAGTGGTACATGCACTTGGGGATCTAACAGCTGTTCCACTCTTTTCATTTGTACATACAGTAGGCTACACGATACAAACTGTGATTCTTCAATATAAAATATTGTGTGCCTTCTAGGAGGCAAGGCATTCTCTATTTTGCCATTTACCACCACAACAACTTGAAAAGCATTCACTAGGTTACTATAATTTACTTGATCACGTGCAAAGTCCCACAAGGACACGTCCTTATCAATAGGCAACCAGTCATCTTCCGGAACACTGGGGCAAATGTATTAACCCGGAGAAGGCATAAGGAAGTGATAAACCAGTGATACGTGCAAGGTAATAAAGGCAGCAGCCAATCAGCTCCAATATGTAAATTAACAGTTAGGAGCTGATTGGCTGCTGCCTTTATCACCTTGCACATATCACTGGTTTATCACTTCCTTATGCCTTCTCCAGGTTAATACATCTGCCCCACTGTCCTCTGGCAGTTCTGTGTGTGACCACATTATATTCCTGCTCAAGTGAGTGAAACAATATGTCAGCCATGGATACACTGGGAGAGATTGAATCCTGTGGATGGATCATGCTGACAGTCAGTCACTGGATAGTCTTCATTGGCCCAGCAGACCAATATTTCTTTTAGTAAAGGAAAATCCCGTACCAATATCAAGGGGTACAGAGATTTTGGGGCCACTGCAGCCACTATGTGTAGGACTCGTCCGTTAACTAATAGCGGTAATTGTACTCAGGAATTTTTTTCTGTGGCTCTGTGTACACAATGCACCTTTACAGGTGGTAACACTTGATCCACTTCTCTCAGGACTAACCTTTTGGCATGATGGAAAGTTCACCCCCGGTGTCCACAAGGGCCCAAACTTCTCGACCTTCAATTGTACTGCCACTTGGAACAAGAAAAGCCAGGTGCACATACTGATAGCTGGTCTGGCTACTTTGCCTGTCGTGCAATTAATGGGCTCAAAATGCTTTGAGCAGTCACAACAAATATTCCCTGACTCACCACATTCAGAACAAATTATCACAAGGTTTCTTGCAATAGCTTCTGTTACACCCCGGGTATGTGCCTTGAACACAGGTCGTGGGTCCTATTCAGGCACTTACATCATTTTCCCCAATGTGAGGTACTGCTCGATAACTGTAGCCAATTCCTAAAATATCTGGGGGTCAACCTGCAGAGCCCACCTCTGTACTCCTTGGTCCAAAACTCATATGCAGTGATCTATGACCACTATTTACACCACTCCACTCACTGTTTTAGCCTCTGGCTTTAACCAAGCTTTTCCCAGCCTGGCCAATTCTGCTAACTGGATTTGGGGTGCATCCAAAGGTGTACATTGGCAGTCGTGCAACCTTTGAGCATTGCTTGGTCCTGTCACACCTATCCTAGCAAGTATAGTGACCTTTAGATGGGTATAAGTAGCAGCTTGCTGCTTAGGTAGGTCAGTATAAGCTTTCTAAGATTCCCCGGTTTAACATGGGGTCAGCTTATTGACCCAATCTGCCTTCTTCCAACCCAAGTGAGTTGTAGCCCTTTCAAAGGTGTGCAAATATGTGGCAACATCATTGGTTGTCATCAGTTTGTGCAACACTTTGGCCCCTGACCTGCTTTCTTGAGCTCCTTATGCAACAGCTTTTTACTTTCTAGATGAGTCTGCATTTGGAATTGCAGCTTATTTATATGGGTTTGCTCGCCTGTGACCACATTTGTAATAGCGGCAGAGAATGTAATCAATACTGCCTTGAAGTTTTGTGGCAAACTTAAACTTTGCTTCCTTTATCATAAACCACTGTTAGCTAATGCTAACTAGTATATGAAAACAAAAAGTAAGAGCAGAGAAAAGGAGTTCTGAAAATCACTCCTCTCTTAAATTGTTTTAACATAGCCACTTTACCGCAGACACACTTCTGTGTGTGTGCTTCAAACAGGGACGTGCGGTGAGCTAAATGGCTCAGAAGGCACTGGCTAACCCCAGAGCCAGAATTCCATGCAATATATGAGCCAAAGTGTACATCTGGGCATTATACACAGGTGCAGCAGTATAAACTCCTGGAAATTTGGTGAGTTTTGATTAGAGAGATGTGCTGAAAAGATAAGCAGGTGAGGCACTGCCTCACCTGCCATATACTTTTTACTCCAGAGTTTGGGCTATAAAAATTATTAGAATAATGCAAAGAAGGTATTTCAAACAAATTATTAGTATTTTTCATATACTTTATTCAGTCAAAACTCTGGTTTAAACGTAAGTATGACAGGAAAGGCTCTGCCTCACCTGCCTCACCCCACCGCACGTCACTGGCTTCAAACAAAATATGGGTTACCCCTCTAATTGCACTTTACAATATCCTATATTTTCACTGGGCTGTCGCTTCCAATTTTAAGAAGGCACACAAATAATTTAGGATTTTATCCCACCGAAGCAAATTACCGTATATACTCGAGTATAAGTCGACCCGAATATAAGCCGAGGCACCAAATTTTACCACAAAAACCTGGGAAAACTTATTGACTCGAGTATAAGCCTAGGGTGGGAAATGCAGCTCTAGCCGTAAACAGCCCTCACACTGCCAGATATGCCCCCACAGTGCCAGATATGCCCTCATAGTGCCAGATATGCCCCCACAGTGCCAGATATGCCCCCACAGTGCCAGATATGCCCTCATAGTGCCAGATATGCTCCCACAGTGCCAGATATGCCCTCATAATACCAGATATGCCCCCACAGTGCCAGATATGCCCCCACAGTGCCAGATATGCCCTCATAGTGCCAGATATGCCCCCACAGTGCCAGATATGCCCCCACAGTGCCAGATATGCCCTCATACTGCCAGATATGCCCCCACAGTGCCAGATATGCCCTCACACTGCCAGATATGCCCTCACACTGCCAGATATTCCCCTACAGTGCCAGATATGCCCTCACACTGCCAGATATTCCCCCACAGAGCCAGATATGCCCTCATAGTGCCAGATATGCCCCACAGAGCCAGATATGCCCCCTCAGTGCCACATATGCCCCCCAAGTGCCACATATGCTCCTCCAGTGCCAGGTATATCTTACGCTCCGCCGCTACTGCTCTGTCTTGTGAAGGAGGGACACGGAGGGCACAGCGCGCGCCTCTCCTGTGTCCCTCCTGCGTCTCTGGCGGACGCGGCGGGTCTGTTAAATGGAGTGCTGGTTCATGAGCCAATCATAAACGGGTACTTCATTTAATAGACCCGCCGCTGCCGCCGGAGACGCAGGAGGGACACAGGAGAGGCGCGTGCTGTGCCCTCCGTGTCCCTCCTTCCACTGACTCGAGTATAAGCAGAGGGGGCTTTTTCAGCACAAAAAAAAAAGTGCTGAAAAAGTCAGCTTATACTCGAGTATATACGGTAATTAATCTTCTCCCTGCTGGTGAAAATGCAGGTGAGGATATAAAATGACAAATTTTAAAACCAACTTTTCCTCAGGTTGGTTCACCCTACTATGTGGCTCAGGCTTCCACCAGGCACCACGCTAAGCACTGGAAACTAGCCTGCTGCCACAGCTGCCCTGGGTCTCTGTTGCTGTATTCATTGGCAGGTCCTCACTGCGCACGATGTGTTCGCCAAGTAATCCCTGTACGGGCCACCACTGTGACATATTGGGAAGAATCACATCCAGTGGTATAATAAAAACAGTGGAATTTTTGTTCACTGCAGCTTAGCAGCCAATGCACCTCAGGTAACAAGTCAGGAATCACTGCAGGTCACAAATAAACAAAATAAAACAGTTGCAGCAACAGGCTTGTCACTATGACTTATAGTTGACATGCGTAAGATCTGTGGACCTTCCAGGCCCTGGAACCCTAATGCTATCCACCAACCTGGCATATCGCTTGGCCAGCTTGTCTAGCATCAGGAGCACTGTGCTCTGTTTGCAGCAAAGCATTATTCCAGCTCACAGGCGGGCTGATTGCTTGGCTATGAACCTCTGGACATGGCATGTAGTCAGGTGGTAAGTATTGTCCCTGACTTGTGGCACCGTGGCTTCCCTGCCATACTACATACAAGCATTTGCCCGCGGCTCTGCTCACATGGATTGCTCAGCGGCAAGGGTGGAGCTACCATAGGTGCAGGCAGTGCAGCTGCTATGGGGCCCAGAGCTGAGAGGGGCCCACCTTCCCTGTCAAAGTTATATGTGTTATATACATTTTTCGCCATTGAGTGGTATGTAGGGGTCCTTTCAAACTTTTTCCTTGGGGTCTGCAATATACTGTATCTAGGTATGCCCCTGGACCTGCTCATTGTAGTGTGGTATAAAATTAACTGGAGGGCATTTGATGTTATATAATATGGACCAGGGCACTGTAATGAGGCACAATATGAAACGGGGAGCACTATATATCATATGTGAATTGGGGATACTGTGTGGCATAATGTGTACTAGCAGCTCTGAAATGTGACATAGTGTGAACTAAAGCACTACTGCGATTCATAAAAGAATCTAGGGCACTACTATGGGGCATAACATTAAATAAGTTTCTACTATTATTCAGAAAATGAACTAGGGCACTATTATAGGGCATAAAATTAACAACTGCGGCAGAGAAGTGTCGCCCTAGAAGCATGGGACGGGGGCCCCTTCAAAATGTTGCTATGGGGCCCACAAAGTTCTGGCTACACCCCTGCTCAGCGGAACTAATTTTACAAAAACAGTAGAGCTATCTAATATCATGATGTATATTTTATATTGTACAAATTGATCACAAAATTTATTTGCAAACAATATTTGCAGTTTTTCCTTCAGGGATTAACACAAAAAGATGCTTTGGGGCTACTAACTCGCGAGTAAGCCACGAAAAGCTGCCCATGGGAGAAGCATCTGGTACTGAGATCTACACCTATAGTCCTGAGTGTTTGTCCCTGTGATTTGTTCATCATCATAGTAAAGCAGTCACTGGAAATGAAAAAGAAAATTGTTGGGGAAAAGGGGTATGCGTGGTATATAAACACAGTCTCGCTAGTGCCATGTTCCATTAGAATCTCTGCCTCAATGAGGTCCCTCTGCAGAGCAGTCACTTTAACTTGGGATCCATTGCATAACTTGGGCAGAGTCAAGTTCTGTAGAAGCATAAATGGAACACAAAGTTTCAGGGCGCCGAGTGTTAAGTGTCTGGCTTTACCTTTATTGTACCTCCCCCATCGAGATCATACATACTGCAGTTTCTCTCTAGGTCACTAAGCTATACAAAAGTGAAAACATGATTACATTCTTCCAGTAGTTTTTGTGTGATGACGGAATGAATAGACAAATATTCCAAAATGTTTCTTTTTCGTCTCCATAGTTCATAAACAGTCCCTAGAAGTATTGTATATTTCTTAAAACAATTTGCTATGTACAGATACAGCCCATATAGTTTTATTATATGTGTTGTGACAGAACCACATAAATGGGGTAAAGTCCAACTCACTTTATTTTCTACCACAGGCAGGTTACACAGTTTTATGCAGGATTCACAGGTCATGTTTAACAGGCAATCAGCAACAGAAGTTACAGCATAACAGGATACAGCCTTCTCAATGAAGTTGATTCAAAGATCCAATGGCTCCTAACGTAGTTCCCAAACACCCCTCCTATTGCCTGGCAACTACTTCAGCATCAGGACCAGTTTCCCAGTGTCTCAGCTGCTTCTTTTACCAGGCTCACACAGGTGAATGCAATCATGCCTGCTGCTCAGCTTTGCACACAGAATACTTGGTCTGGATCTGACATCTTTTTTATATTTGTTGGTCCAATTGAAAATTGCATAAAGGGGGTCATTCCGAGTTGATCGCTCGCTAGCAACTTTTTGCAGCACTGCGATCAGATAGTCGCCGCCTATCGGGGAGTGTATTTTCGCTTTGCAAGTGTGCAAGCGCTTTTGAAGCCAACGGCACAAAATAGTTTTTGGCAGTTTCTGAGTAGCTCTGGACTTACTCAGCCGTTGCGATCACTTCAGCCTTTTTGGTCCCGGAATTGACGTCAGACACACGCCCTGCAAACGCTTGGACACGCCTGCGTTTTTTCAAACACTCCCAAAAAACGGTCAGTTGACACCCACAAACGCCCTCTTTCTGTCAATCACCTTGCGATCGGCTGTGCTGATGGATTCTTCGTTAAATCCATCGCCCAGCACCGATCCTCTTTGTACCTGTACGACGCACCTGCGCATTGCGGTGCATACGCATGCGCAGTTTTGCCGAGATTTAACCTGATCGCAGTGCTGCAAAAAGTTGCTAGTGAGCGATCAACTCGGAATGACCCCCAATACGTAGCTAGCTTTACACTACATTATCAAGCATTAGTCTTTACTTATACAGTAATATATAAGAATGCCAGGAAAATAAAGAGATTATTAACATCTGTGTTGTGGAAAACAAAATTGATCAATTCTATTGTACAACAAAAGATCGACAAAGACTAATATTCTAGGTACACATGTAAATAATCTGTGCAATATCAATCTGCTTATCACAAACTGAGTATTCATATATTTTTAAAACAATTTCAGCTAAAAATAATGGTAGAATTTAGGTTTTTCCAAAATATGCAGATTTTATAAAAGTAGTTTGTGTTAAAATATGAAGCATTTTGCAATCCTTAGATTTCACAGTTTCAGAAGATATGAGACAATCGCTTGCTGGTTATTGATCAGTGGGTTGATCTTGAGTCAGTGGGCTGACCCTGAGTCGGGCCAGGGCTCGACTGCATTTATTGCCACCATTGCATCGCGTCTTTATTCTAACGCTGTTAAAAAGCCCTTCCCTAGCAGAGATCTGTGTACCCTATTGTACAAGGAGTGAGACGCCAAACTGTCAGTGTCCGTATACGTAGAAATACTACTTGGAGCAACCTCAGACGCATCATCAAAACGTAAAAATATCAGGATGCTTGGTGCGACTCGAATGCATGTGCAGACCAAAAAACCCCACATCAATCCACTGTGCCTGTTATTCTGGGTCGGATGTAGCAGCGCTAAGTCCCAAGGATTCATGAGAATTCCAGTAATTGATCTGAGAAAACTAGTGGACAATTATGTTGCATGTTTATTCAAGCTCACCATAAATACCAAAACATGGACCCTCATCCAACTATATTTTAATCAAAACCACCTCTAACTGTCTGATCATTATCATGCTTTTGTTCTGACACTAATTTGCTGCTTGCACACTAACGGTAACCCTAAATTGCCCCATAGTTTTATTAACCTTTAACTTTACCTCATCCTTGTTATAATCCCCCCCACAGAGTAACTGGTAACAAGTTACCTCTGAGATATTACCTCATAGTTTTGCAAACAATTGTGAGTGTAAGAAGGACTTTTCCAGAAACCAGTGCTCATTTTTTTTTTTTTATAAGCTATCTGGGTATAATAATAAATATAACATTTTATTTATTTGTCCCCATGTAACCATACGTTGCCTTAGCCGAGTAGGAAATGTATCTTGTAATCAGGAAACCAAAATGATTGTCTGCTTAATAATTTATTTTTATAGAAGGAATTGATATCAAATATCCAATTATATGCTTTAGTAGTAATGCTAATACACATCTGTAACATGGAAATAAATATTCATCAGTTACCTGATATGTGTTGATAGCATAATTATGCAAGTGCATACATATTATGAGGCTCCGGCTGGCAATTAAAGTTACCAGATGATCTTTCAGAGGCCCCCGGGTCTATAGTATGTTTGAAACTTGAAAAACATGGGAAAAGTGGCTATTACCCTCTTATGTCATAATTAACCTGATATGCCCAAATAGTAGTTTATTGTGTGACATACTGTAGGAAGAGTTTGGTGTGGGTTTCTGGCGCCGGGATGGTGAACCTATTCCGGATGCGGGTATTCCGAATGGTGACCGGATACCTGCGTCTGTGAAGTGACTGCCAGGATCCCGACAGCTGGGCTCTTTCCTGGATCCAGTTTAGTGCAATGGGTACAAACTGTATGTAGACAAAGAACATGATTGTCACTTGAGTAGGATTGCTGCACCCACCATGCTATATAGAGGTCATCAGACTGGAGTCCCTGCACTGATATACTGTAGCATACTTGCCTACCTGACCCTCTCCATGAGGGAGAAAATGCTCTGTTCCTGGACTTTCCTGGTAATGTATGATTGCCATCACCTGTGGTGAGCTAGTTAATTGATAAGAAAGGAGTTTCACCACAGGTGATGGCAATCATACATTACCAGGAAAGTCCAGGAACAGAGCATTTTCTCCCTCATGGAGAGGGTCATGTAGGCAAGTATGTACTGTAGGCCTGTCCCTCAGTGCATATATGCCTTCTGTCCTCATTTAGTAGCAGAACCAAATTTAGGCCTCATTCCCTCCTAACAACTCCCAGCAGTGACTATTACACAGATGCCAAGCAGCAGTCAATACAACCCTGTTATACAGCTGGCATATGTAGCCTTAAAGCTTTGACAAAATGTAATTAAGATACATACCAGAGTTCCTCAAATAACTACCTTGCCTGGATACATCATAAAGCTCTGTCTATTAGAATGGGCTCTGCATTAGGCTTCAGATAAGGTTCTTGCACTAGTAATAAGTTAAGTGCTACAGATAAGCTTCTGACATTAGATATAATATTTTTTATTACAAAGAAATGTTCTGTTTGGAATAAAGGGCTAGAGTTACAATGTAAAAGTTTCACAAACATCCCGCCACTTCAATGCAATGATACAGTAGTTTAAAGAAATTGTGTCCTCATAGAAAAAGATCTTATTCAAAAACATGGAAAAATGTTAATAGAAATATATAAATATTTCTGTCTTTCTTACATTTCTTTGTGACAAATATATGGTATAACCTGCGCAAATCTCTGTGAAAATGGTGCGGTGGCCTTTTTGCCAGTGATTTCTCTAGTGCGCATGCACAGAACTCTGTGAAAATGGCCGCTGCCCCATTTTCATGGTGATTTAATAGTGCTACTGATGTCCGCGTGGGACTCCGGAGGGGTTAGTATTCAAAAAATGGGTGCAGCGTGTGAGGTGTGGGCACCACACACACTCACCCATTATAAATACGCCAGTGGTGGGAAGGCAAGGGCTGTGGGCGGCATAGATATTAGACTTTGGCACATGCACAGTATTAAGCATATGCAATGCATGTGCAATTTACCAATAAATTCTCAATTGCAAACACACTGGCATGTCATATGTTCTCCCTACTTGGATAGGCATCATAATGAGGTTTCAGCCAATTGCACGGTTTAGAAGTTAAATAGGCCTGTTTCAGATGTGTGTATTCATTTTAGTGATTTTGGGCTGATTTTGAGTCAGTTTTTAAACCAACTGTCAGTAAATAAGAGATTTGTATAGAAGTCTATGGAAAAGTACTGATGGTCTATTTGATGGTCTATTGTAGTCTAATTTATTTTTTAGAAGAGGGAAGTCCTAAGACAACAGTGGGCGCTGATTAAGAATGTATTTAGCTTAAGAATTAGGTAGATACTATTGTATTAATTCTTTATATGCAAAAGAATTCTACTAGATGGTCTATATATATATATCTCTCACCCTTTTGGCTGCCCACAAAGGTGGACCTGGCTATCCACCGTATAAGGCAGAAGCAGAGAAGAAAGGGGGAGATGTGGGCGCTCAAAGGGGATCGTGAGTCAACAGCTGCTGGTTTTGCAAATAAAAATAATTTATTGGTAAGAGATTTTTCACAATAGACATAAAATGGCTGTGATGCCTTTAAGAATACATATACACATTCAGAGAAAAAATTAACATAAAATCACAAAACAAATTAGTATACTGATTAAAACTAATGACTGTGTCCAGGGCCTCAGGACTTATAATTGGGTACCCACCCTAGTAAGAATAAATTTTCTTGCATGCAGAAGCTTGTTTGTTAGTTGCAATTAGGGTTAGTGCATGATATGTTCTGATTGCACATTGCGGAATAGAAGCTATGCAGTGTTGAAAAAAGTCTGTTAGTACTTCACCATAAGACGCTGGTGGATGTAATATTCAGTAGTATGGCTAAATATTAAAACATGTCAGTCCCGCAGCTGTCTCCTGTGGAACACACTTGTTTGGGTCACTCACTGTTTGGATGACTGTCCGCTCTGCGGCGGTTCCTTTAGGCAATGCTTGTTGTCGTGTGCTGTCTTGGAGCACTATGCCTGGACAGGAGCGGAGACAGAAAAGCATGTGTGCAGGTCCTGGATGGCAGGGGACGCTGTAATGCCGCGATGCGCGGCTTCCGGGTTCGGAGCTTCCGGCTTCCGGTTGCGGTCCACCTGCGTTCCACAGTCGTAACAGGTCACCTGACGAAACCGCCCACTTTGGAGGCGGAGAAACGCGTCAGCTGACCTGTTACGACTGTGGAACGCAGGTGGACCGCAACCGGAAGCCGGGAGCCCCGAACCCGGAAGCCGCGCATCACGGCATTACAGCGTCCCCTGCCATCCAGGACCTGCACACATGCTTTTCTGTCTCCGCTCCTGTCCAGGCATAGTGCTCCAAGACAGCACACGACAACAAGCATTGCCTAAAGGAACCGCCGCAGAGCGGACAGTCATCCAAACAGTGAGTGACCCAAACAAGTGTGTTCCACAGGAGACAGCTGCGGGACTGACATGTTTTAATATTTAGCCATACTACTGAATATTACATCCACCAGCGTCTTATGATGAAGTACTAACAGACTTTTTTCAACACTGCATAGCTTCTATTCCGCAATGTGCAATCAGAACATATCATGCACTAACCCTAATTGCAACTAACAAACAAGCTTCTGCATGCAAGAAAATTTATTCTTACTAGGGTGGGTACCCAATTATAAGTCCTGAGGCCCTGGACACAGTCATTAGTTTTAATCAGTATACTAATTTGTTTTGTGATTTTATGTTAATTTTTTCTCTGAATGTGTATATGTATTCTTAAAGGCATCACAGCCATTTTATGTCTATTGTGAAAAATCTCTTACCAATAAATTATTTTTATTTGCAAAACCAGCAGCTGTTGACTCACGATCCCCTTTGAGCGCCCACATCTCCCCCTTTCTTCTCTAATTTATTTTTTCACTCAATTTTAAGTCTGTTTTGCTTCTAGTAAATACCAGATTTTAAAAATCAACTGAATGATAACTCAAAAATACCAGAAAATCTAAATCGACTCTTACAGTAGTAAACATACCCCAAAATAATTTTTATTTTGTTGCAACAATGTTGCAATTATCTTCAAAACAACTATTGAGGCTAATTGTGCACTACTGTATGTTGTATTTCATCAACAGTACATAACAGCCGAAAATTCACCTGTTTACAGATCACTTTATTATGAACTGTGGAATGTAAATAAATCAAAAATAAATTTCATCCTTCTTAGCTAATTGATGACTGGAATTTAAGGATGTGTGGGTGAGTAATTTTTTTTGTTTATTCTATATTGTTTTTGAGAGACATACTTATGCTCTTATTTATCAATGAGTGATAAATTTCACTGTAAGTGATAAATTGCACCAGACAATCTGCTCCTAACTGTCATTTTTCAAACCCAGCCTGTGACATGGAAGTTAGGATCTGATTGGCTGGTACAATTTATCACTCACTGATAAATAAGGGCAATAGTTTTGTTTTGAAAAGAGAACAAATGTCTTTCATTTATAAGCAGTACATATGTTGACAAATACAATAAAACACACATGTCCACAGTTACTTTCATACAGTTAGTTGCCCCAATAAATATAGGGCAGAGACAAAACCATGCGTTGTAATTATAAACATTTTTCTTAGGTAATTGAAAAAGTAATTGCATGCATCAGTTCACTATTGGCATCATAGGTCCAGCCATTGGGCATACGAGCAACCCTAACATTGCTCAGAATGCCTGCCACAACTAAGCTGCCAAAGCCTGTTTCTGCATCAGAAAAAATCAAAACAAAAACATGTACAGTGCAGCTTCTGCATATATCTAATACCATCAGACAATTGGAACCAAATCTGCACAGCCTGATTCCGAGTTGCAAGCAAAGCCAAAAAGCACACAACTTGGCTAAACCATGTGCACTGCAGGTGGGGCAGATATAACATGTGCAGAGAGAGCTAGATTTGGGTGTGGTGTGTTCAAACTGAAATCTAAATTGCAGTGTAAGAGGTCCAGTATTTGTGGGATACATGCAAAAGCAGCCAGTATTCACCCTGAACAGAAACAATATAAGCCACCCAAAGCTAATTCTCTCTGCACATGTTATGTCAGCCTTAACTGCAGTGCACATGGTTTTGCCCAGTTGTGTGCTTTTGGGCTTTGCTTGCAACTCGGAATCTGGCCCAGTGTCCGAACCTGAAGCAGGCCCACAACTCTGGGGCATCTATAGCTTAACACTTTCCAGGGGAGAGTGCACCCAAAGTAAACTGATGACAACTGCACCACATCAGGCTTCTGGGATATTTTTTAGCCTACGATCCATCCAAGTACTGTGAACATAGTTAAGTATTTTTACATGCATTTGTGTAAATGTGAATAATGAATTGAGCCATTTTTTTTAATACACTAACAGAGTTGTAGCACTTTAAAACCAGTTTTTGACCCAGTTCATTTTATGCCCCAGCACAGTGCCTATTTTTCACATACGTGAGTGAATGACTGAATCTGTATAAAGAGGGATCAGATGTAAATAGCCGCAACACTGCTTTCCTCAAAGCCAAGTTCCGTTGCGCTTAATCAGTGACTTTGCACGTTTGTTATACCAATTCCTGTGTGGTTAATGTTGTAGCCTGGTGTCTCTAGTACACTGTGTGAGGCTTTTTTGCTGATACTGTGATGCATATAATATGCAAACTTTAATGAAAATACAGTACACTACTCCTGTCAGGGTGTCTCAGTCGTGTCAGGCGTCTTGTGCCATATGGAATGTGTGTCCTCACACATGAGATGTGTGAGGTCACATCTATATATCTTTGTACTCAATATTACTATTGTCAGAACATAAGTTCAGTGCTATAGTGCAAACTATTACACACAGTACAAATTGCGCTGCTTCCTATATAAACACCTGTTATATGCTTCTTATACATATCCTATGATCCTATATACTCCTTATGCACATCCATAATTTTCCTATATGTTTAGTAAACTCTATAAAATACTATGGTCTCCATATACAGTATACATGTATTAATTTTGTTTACAGTATATATCATCTATAGTGCTTATATAGCAGTGACGGGCATTGAGGTGAGGCAGAGCCTTTCCTGTCATACTAATGTATACACCAAAGATTTGACTATATAAAATATATGAAAAAATTAGAGATGAGTGGGTCCAGTTCTCAGAGAACCGAACCCCCCCAGACTTCACGTCACGAGCCCGGATCCGAGTCAGGCTCAGGTTTTCCCGCCTGACTCGGAAACCAGAATGAGGCAAAACGTCATCATCCCGCTGTCGGATTCTAGCGGGGTTTGGATTCCATATAAGGAGTAGCGCGTCCCCGCCATATTCACTCCGGTATTGGAGAGTGTAGAGGGAGGACGTGTCTCCGTACTCAGTGTCCTCAGTGGTAGTGTCTTCTGTCTTGTGCTGTAACAGTCCGGTCACAGTGGTGGTGTCCTCTGCTGCCATATGTTCAGTACTGATGTATAAGTCCAGTCCAGTGGTGCTGTGTTGTGCTGCATCAGTCCAGTGGTGGTGTCCCTGTACTGCTGTATATGTCCAGTGATACTGCTGTATATGTCCAGCGGTACTGTCATATAATTCCAGTGATCCTGCCATATAATTCAAGTGATCCTGCCGTATAATTCCAGTGGTACTGGCGTATAATTCCAGTGGTACTGGAGTATAAGTCCAGTGATCCTGCCGTATAATTCCAGTGGTACTGGCGTATAAGTCCAGTCCAGTGATACTGCTGTATATGTCCAGTGATACTGCTGTATATGTCCAGTGATACTGCTGTATATGTCCAGTGATACTGCTGTATATGTCCAGTGATACTGCTGTATATGTCCAGTGATACTGCTGTATATGTCCAGTGATACTTCCGTATATGTCCATTGATACTGCTGTATATGTGCAGTGGTACTGCTGTATAATTCCAGTGATCCTGTCGTATAATTCCAGTGATCCTGCTGTATAGTTCCAGTCCAGTGATACTGCTGTATATGTCCAGTCATCCTGCTTTATATGTCCATTGGAACTGCCGTATAAATCCAGTGACCCTGTTGTACAATTCCAGTGATCCTGGCATATAATTTCAGTGGTACTGGCGTATAAATCCAGTGATCCTGCCATATAATTCCAGTGGTATTCGCGTATAAGTCCAGTCCAGTGATACTGCCGTATATGTCCAGTGATATTGCAGTGTATGTCCATTGATACTGCCGTATATGTCCAGCGGTACTGCCATATAATTCCAGTGATCCTGCCGTATAATTTCAGTGGTACTGGTGTATAAGTCCAGTCCAGTGATACTGCCGTATATGTCTAGTGATACTGCCATATATGTCCATTGATACTGCCGTATATGTCCAGCGGTACTGCCGTATAAATCCAGTGATCATACCGTATAATTCCAGTGATCCTGACATATAATTCCAGTGGTACTGACGTATAAATCCAGTGATCCTGCCGTATAATTCCAGTGATCCTGCCGTATAGTTCCAGTCCAGTGATACTGCCGTATATGTCCAGTGATACTGCCGTATATGTCCAGCGGTTCTGCCGTATAAATCCAGTGATCTTGCCCTATAATTCCAGTGATCCTGTTGTATAATTCCAGTGGTACTGGCATATAAATCCAGTGATCCTGCCGTATAATTCCAGTGATCCTGCCGTATAATTCCAGTGGTACTGGCGTATAAGTCCAGTTCAGTGATACTGCCGTATATGTCTGTTGACACTGCCGTATATGACCAGCGGTACTGCCGTATAAATCTAGTGATCCTGCCGTATAATTCCAGTGGAACTGGCGTATAAGTCCAGTCCAGTGATCCTGCCGTATATATGTCCAGTGGTACTGCCATATAATTCCAGTGAAACTGCTATATGTATATATGTAGACCCAAGAGAAGGCGGAGCCAATTGTGATTAAGACCAACAGTACCCACCCAAAATTTTTTTTGGGTTTTAAGTGACACTCCTAAGATTATAGGCGTCAGCTGACCCTTAGAATAAACCACAGTGTTGGTAAAATACTGTAACGATTTTTATAGAAAAGGGAGGGAGTAAGGGTTTCAGCGACCAAATGGTGTCTTAAAATGTTAGTAAATAGCTTAAATGAGCAAATTAGCAAATATAGAGTTAAAAAAAACAGTTTACTATAAATAAAAGGGGAATTTATTACAAATATGGTAACAATAAAAGGTATTATGGAAAAAAACTGGAGTTTTTACAAAAGCTAAAATACCGTTTTTAGCATAAAAGGTACATTTAAAGGTCTAAAAAATGGGATCCGATCTGAAGATCGACAGTATCTAGGTCGACAATGTTTAGGTCGACCACTATAGGTCGACAGTCACTAGGTCGACATGGATGGAAGGTCGACAGGGTTTCTAGGTCGACATGTGCTAGGTCGACAGGTCTAAAGGTCGACATGAGTTTTTCAATTTTTTTTATTTTTTTATTTTTTTCATACTTAACGATCCACGTGGACTACGATTGGAACGGTAACCTGTGCCGAGCGAAGCGGTAGCGGAGCGAAGGCACCATGCCCGAAGCATGGCGAGCGAAGAAGAAAACGACACAAAAAAACCCCTCATGTCGACCTTTAGACCTGTCGACCTAGCACATGTCGACCTAGAAACCCTGTCGACCTTCCATCCATGTCGACCTAGTGACTGTCGACCTATAGTGGTCGACCTAAACATTGTCGACCTAGATACTGTCGATTTGATGAACCACACCCCTAAAAAATATAATTAAAAAAATAATTGTCGAGATGCAGATAAAAAATAGGAGACGCTTATCTTTATGAGAAGGAGGTCAAATAGGGAAATTTGAATGCGTTTTGTCCTTTAGACACCCCTTGAAAAAGTCTAAAGGACGAAACGCGTTGGTCTTTTATTGTTACCATATTTGTAATAAATTCCCCTTTTATTTATAGTAAACTGTTTTTTTAACTCTATATGTGCTAATTTGCTCATTTAAGCTATTTACTAACATTTTAAGACACCATTTGGTCGCTGAAACCCTACCTCCCTCCCTTTTCTGCTATATATATATATATATATATATATATATATATATATATATATATATACCCTGTTGCAAAGCAGATTACTGAGGCCGTAACAACTATACTGGTGTTAGACGTGCATCCGGTATCCGTCATTAGTGCAGTGGGACTGCAGTGCCAACCCTAGGTGGTCCAGGTGTTTGTGCCGCTCACTTGTGTCGCTTATCTTCATATGTTTACCTCATTGCCCTCTTTTACTTCTTGGCATGATGTGCTGTTTGGGTACTATTATTTTTTTTAAGTGCCATCCTGTCTGACACTGCAATGCCACTCCTAGATGGGCCAAATGTTTGTGTCACTTAGCTTAGTCATACAGCTACCTCATTGCAACTCTTTTTCATTTTTGCATGATGTGCTGTTTGGGGCCTAGTTTTTTTAAGTGCCATCCTGTCTGCCACTGCAGTGCCAATCCTAGATGGGCCAGGTGTTTGTGCCGCACACTTGTGTCGCTTAGCTTAGTCATACAGCCACCTCGGTGCAACCTTTTGGCCTAAAAACAATATTGTGAGGTGTTCAGAATAGACTGGAAATGAGTGGAAATGAATGTTCTTGAGGTTAATAATACCGTAGGATCAAAATTACCCCCAAATTCTGTGATTTTAGCCATTTTTATATTTGTTTTAAAAATCATCCAGATCGAAAACCAAAACCAAAACGCGAAAGGGTGGTTTTGGCAAAACCAATCCAAAACCAAAACACGAGCGGGGAACTAGAACCAAAACCTAAACACAAAACACGTATAGTGCCCGCAGCACATCTCTAGAAAAAAATACAAAGAATATATTATAAATATATTATTTTAATTATTATATTTTTTATAGTCAAAACTCTAGATTAAAAATTCCCCCCCCAAAAAATTATTTTTTATAGTCAAAACTCTGGAGTAAAAAGCCTCCGCCGCGTATCTTTTCTCCACTTTAATGATCAAAATTCACCAAATTTCCTGTATATACTGCTGCACCTGTATATAATGCCCACATGTACCCTTTGACTCATATATTGCTTGTAAATCTGGCTCTAGTACTAACCAATGCCTCCTGAGCCATTTACCTCACCGTACAGCCCTGCTATATAGTGCATCCTATATGATCCTCTTCATCATAGTACCCATATAGTGTCCCACTGTTACTGTTAGCTATATGGTTTTGCATCAGTAGCATAGTGTATTCACCATATTTACAGACACACACACACACACACACACACACACACACACACACACACACACACACACACACATACATAAATACACTTCAATAAAGGTAAAAGAGAGATGTGCCAAGTGAGACGATTTAGATGTGTTTGTCACCTGCATAGAAGTGTTAGTTGAGGGTAGAGGAGCATATTAGTTCAATTAGAGAAGATCTGTAAATAGAGAAAGCAGGGGTTCAACAGCAGAGGGCAGGATGTATAAAGCCCAAAATGCAGTCAAGCCTCCAAAACTGCAGTATTTGGAGGTATACTGCATTTTCTATACTGTATGAACTTACGTGGTCCACCGACACTACCGTCCTCATAGAATTCTGTGGGGCTGCAAAGCTAAACTTTATGGAGCTTGTGCCCGATAGGCAACACCATCTGTCAATAGTGTTGGCTCTAGAAGCATATGGGCTTCTATTCACAGAACTCCTCAGAGAGGGATCCAATAGATCTCTCTCCATCCCCCCGTGGCATGTGCAGGTCAATGGCAGGTCATGCGCCATAGGACCATAAATTGGAAAGGCCTTGCATAGTGAGTTTAATTATTCATGCATATGTCATTAACAACTGCTGGTATGTATGCGATAAGGGGTGGGATGTATAGCAGAAAATATGCAAAAGAGGATACATCCCACCCTAAATGGTCTCCCCACACACAGAGATAGCATGCCAAACCCCAAGTGCTGAACGATGTCAGACACAACCCTCCCAAGATGTCTCTTTATTTCAATTAAGACAAAGGTTTTTAAAGACATATAAACATCAAAGATGAAAAATTAGTAAGTAATATGGGAGCCAGATGCATAAAGGAAGATGATACACCTGTTCAACAGAGGAATTACAATCTTTCTGGTGCCTCCCCTTTACGGTGTTTAGGAGCAAAGCTCTAAAGATACCTTTATGGGAACACCTGCCAGAAATTGTATGTACATGTTTTCTTCACATCGACAAAGGATAGATGTTGGGCACTAGCTGTTTTAAATATACCATTATGTGCATGTGGGTGTGATCCTATATGTAAGCGTCATACCTCTTCATTACAGAGAGACCAGAGAAAAGAAAAAGTGGGGATATAGTCCTCTCATCAAGGTGCAACTGTTTCCCAGACCCTTTTTGATACATTGTAAATTATGTGTTACATCATAAAGAAAGATGTCCTTTTGGACATCACAACATGGTATTTTCAGTCTAAGCACCTATTTTAATGACACTGCACCTGGATTTACAAATAAAATGGTGTGCATTTATATGTTCCACCATCAAAATGAAAATTATTGTACACTAAAGCTTGCACAGATGACTGATGAATTTGCTTAGTTAGGGTTCTTAATGGTCCTACCCTTCACAAATGACAACTGTAGTTATTATGAAATGTTTGTTATATTCTGTTGTTTGGATATGGTCTTTTACACAAATAAAATTAGAAATGAATAAGGTTGAAAACCAGAAGCTATTTTTTATTTATTTAATGCGATCCGCTACATTAGTAGGGTCATTAGCAGAGGGTTGTTGTTGGCCAAAGAAGGCATTGATTGAGTAATGTAAGCACCATGGTATCTGCTCCCTGAACTCATGTGATGCCCTCTTTACATGAGTATGACCCACTGCTTCCAACTCTCCCAGTTGATTTAATTAAATAATGTAATGGCTGTGTCTGTTCAATATGCTATACCTCGATATGGGACTGAATGTTTTAAAATAATACACAATGTTTTTTCTGTCAGTGGCCCATATAATGTGCTGGTAACATTTCCCCTGTTAGATATACGGAGTGAGATGTATCATGCCTTGGGACTAAATGTATTAGCCTCCAAGTTGCCTGGGGTGCACTGGTTTTGTCGTATAAATGATTGCTGCTTTACAAAAATGGGCAGACACACACTCTGGGGGTAATTCCAAGTTGATCACAGCAGGACATTTGTTAGCAGTTGGGCAAAACCATGTGCACTGCAGGGGAGGCAGATATAACATGTGCAGAGAGAGATAGATTTGGGTGTGGTGAGTTCAATCTGCAATCTAAATTGCAGTGTAAAAATAAAGCAGCCAGTATTTACCCTGCACAGAAACAAAATAACCCACCCAAATCTAACTCTCTCTGCACATGTTATATCTGCCCCCCCTGCAGTGCACATGGGCCCTAATTCCGAGTTGTTCGCTCGTTGCCGATTTTCTCTATTTTGCGATTGGTTGCTTACTGCGCATGCGCAATGTTCGCAGAGCGCATGCGCTTAGTTATTTTACTCAACAGTTAGGTATTTTACTCACGGCATTACGAGGAATTTTCTTCGTTCTGGTGATCGAAGTGTGATTGACAGGAAGTGGGTGTTTCTGGGTGGAAACTGACCGTTTCATGGGTGTGTGTGAAAAAACGCTGCCGTTTCTGGGAAAAACGCGGGAGTGGCTGGAGAAACGGGGGAGTGTCTGGGCGAACGCTGGGTGTGTTTGTGACGTCAAACCAGGAACGAAACTGACTGAACTGATCGCAGTGGCAGAGTAAGTGTCGAGCTACTCAGAAACTGCTAAGAAATTTCTATTCGCAATTTTGAGAATCTTTCGTTCGCAATTCTGCTAAGCTAAGATTCACTCCCAGTAGGCGGCGGCTTAGCGTGTGCAATGCTGCTAAAAGCAGCTAGCGAGCGAACAACTCGGAATGAGGGCCGTGGTTTTGCCCAACTGCTAAAAAATTTCCTGCTGCGATCAACTTAGAATTACCCCCAAAGTCCTACACATCTGACAACTCGAAGGCTATTACATTTAGCCCTTGGAGAGAGATAAAATGGAGAGAGATAAACAACCAACCAACCAACCAGCTCCTAACTGTGATTTTATAGGCCGTGACTGAAAAATGACAGATGCTGACTGGTTTATACTTTCTCTCTCCCAGGCTTGATACATCTTCCCCTTTCTATTCTATTAGTGGATTATGTAATCCTATAAAATTATTTAGGGAGAGGAGTTCGGGTACATAGTTGCTGCAAGGCAGTAAAACTACCACTTTGTTCCGGTTCACCCTCTAGCCCAACCTTTTTGTCTGTCGTGTTATGTGTGGTGGTAAAGGACAGTTTGTGGCTTGTTAATGTCTAGTTTAGATTTAGTGGCTGCCCCGTCCTTCTCACGATGTAATTTATAGTAATACAATTGTCTTGACTGGAAATGGCTACACCTCCTGAACGAATGTGTTCTGTTATTGAGAGAGTTGAATAGTAATGTTTTGTATGGTTGATTGTGTTTGTTATGTCGTTCTTTAATACCTCCACCAGTTTCATTATAAATTGGTCAATAAAATTATTTTAAGATGCCAGTACTGTTATCTGTATATATATTTTATTATTGTTATTGTATTATGGTTAATATGGGTTATGCATCGCGCAATGCACGGAATCTATCATTTGTGAAGTTAAAGTTCCTTGCACATCAGTTAGGTCTCACTATTTATGTCAAACTGTCTCCAAAGATATCAGATAATGATTATGCACGTCTCAAAAACACAAAATAAAAACTAGACATAGCTTTCGGGGTCTTTTGACAACCCCATATGTATAAAATTATCTGACAAATCTAAAATGTCATAAATATGGGAACTTCTGAGTAACAATTAAGTGAAGGTAAAGTGCTTTTCAGCATAGGATCAACGTATAGCTTATTATGATTTTAATTTAAGGAGATGGAAATGCAAATTATGCAGTGACATAGTACTTGAAGGTCAACTAAGAAAACCTGTGCAGCATAATGAATCATAAGACTCTGATGCCAGTCCACTAAAAGGTATCGTGACCTACAAATTACTCCTTATGGAATCAATAAGTCTATAATTTCCAAAAGAATAGAGGGGAAGAAAGCATCATTAACGTCAAAATGTATTACAAGCCAAATGGCATAAACTAGAAAGTTACAAATGCTGTGTCATACAGTACATTCTGAAATTAACCCATCACTAGTCACAATGTGGGCAGTGTTTCTTGCCCTTAGGTTAAAGTTAACCCACCTTGACATATCTATACATTATTTGCTAGAGGCAATTTCTGTGCTGCCACAAACATAAATTGTTAAGACACCCTTCTTTAGAATGCTTTCCATATAACGTAAATATATTGTAAACGGCTCTCCTGACAGCCCCCATTTGCTTCAATGTATTCAGCCAGCACATTCCTTTTTAGATATCACATTTTAATGAGATTGCATAGAGGGGAAGGTTGGTCAATCTCACCACTCTAGAGTATTAAACATGATCTACAATGTCTTACAGCACAGTAATACCAGATTATTGATATTTTGAGGCTAGGCACCCTACATCTCTACCGTGCAGGACTCCAGAAGAGTTAAGTGGGTGTCCCCCCCCTTCTCTCCCTCTCTGTCTCTCATTGAAAACCTTATCCATCTGCAAATCTGCCAACAACTAACTCTTTAATACAGTGTAGAGGAGAGCAGGCTAGTCACAAAATAACAGGGGATACGGAGTCTTAGTTACACCACAGACCAGTCTCAGGATCCATTCATGCTACAGTAAACAAAGCTTCATATATAGAAACAGACATCTTTCAATCAGGAGGAGTAGAAAAGCATTATCACCATGAAAAAGTCTCTGTCTTGTAGAGTGGTTTATGTGACCTACTCCTAGAAGGATAAAGTACTGTACTTTTAATTTACTGAGGAGAGAAAGGACGTCTAAGAGCACTCATAAGACCATGGGAGGTAAGTACATTTATTTTCATAAAATATACAGTATGGAATATGAGGTTAATGGAGCAATATAAAATATGAAAATGTTATGTCTGTAAAATGTATAACTGACTATAGGGCTCTAACGCCGGTGATATTGTAAATATACTTTCCTAAGAAGAAGCATGCACAGTCTCTTTAAATAAGTGGCATGATGTGTCAAACCCATCAATTTAAGATCTTTGTTACATAATTGTTCTCTGAAGCAGATTCAGTTTAGAGCAGTTTATAACAAGCCTAAGGACTTGCCCAGAATAGCAGTAAATTAGTTTTATTGAACATTTACTGACACTGAGTATCACGTCTCTTGCATGCCCCCTCTGTTCACATTATTATCATCATCACTGTTATTAATCTATTTATATAGATTACGCACACTCCACAGTGTTTTACATTTGGGAACAAACAGTAATAAAAATTATGAACAGATAGGTAAGAGGGCCTTGCTCACAAGCTTACAATCTATAGGGGCTGATTCAGAGGTGAGAGCAAAGCAGGTGTAACTGTGCACCTTGACAAAACCATGTTGCCCTGCAGTTGGGGCAAATTAAAATGTGCAGAAAGATTTACATTTGGAAGGGGTCTATCCTACTGACAATTGCATTGTAAAAACAAAGCTGTCCGGCATTTGTATTTACCCTGCATGCAAAAAGAATATAGATAGTTGCACCCCTTGCACTGCAAAATGGTTTGTCCAGGTACAGCTCCTTGTCAGCCCCACAAGCTCTTCCTAGTATTGACCTGAACCTTCAGCAGAGACATGTAGGCACCAGGATCAATGATCACAACGACAGTTGATAGTTTGAGGGTGTATATATATATATATATATATATATATATATATATAGATATATATACATATAGATACTGTATATTGATTTATCACATATAATAAAGTATTTCACTTGTACCAAATTACTATTATTACTAATATCTATAATAATATTTACTAATATTATATAGTGTATACATAACTGCTCAGAAAAATACATTTGTAATTCAGTTCCAAATATGAATTTCCGTACATCAATTTAATTTTGTGTTTATTTAAAATGCATAAATATAATTTTCTTTTATTTATTATAATCCCACTGATTTACGTGCTGTATTCCATAGTTATATATTGGTTATAAATGGTAATGCATATAAACAATAATAATAATAATAATAATAATAATAATAATAGTCTGCTTACTACTTATGTTATCTGGTATCATGTCAGTTTTAAGAAGTCAACATATTTATGATTTGATTGGCAACACTCATACTGTATGTAGTTGAATTGTATAGCAAAACACTTGCACCTTCATACTGAAGGTGGTAAATTAAAATGTTGGCATCTAATTAAAATAAAGCTTACACAAAGCTGGGGCAGTGACAGATGAATTTACTATAGTGCAGTAATTAATCAAATGACAACACAACATGGTAGTAATGCTGTGTAATATATAAATATGAGACAGAAGAGAACTATGAAAGGGAGATGAGTGATATTTATTTATTATTATTTACTAACAGTTTCTTATATAGTGCAGCATATTCTGTTGCGCTTAACAATTAGGACAACAGTAATAGAACAAAACTGGGCAAAAACAGTCAGACATAGACGTAGTAAGGCCCTGCTCACAAGCTTACAATCTATAGATGCTTTTCATAGTTAAGCTGGGTTCACACTAAACAATTTGTCGTGCAATCACTGTATCTGTGAGCACTCTGCACAGCCATCATACTGTATAGTGTGTATACGCATGAATTGTGAATTCATGCGTATACTCTATACCCTATGCATGTGTATACTCTAATGAATTGTGTGGTTGTATCTTCCCAAAATATGTGCTGCAAATCAGATTGTACAATGTTATGTACAATGCAGTGTGCTACTGTTCCCGCACACAATATATCATGTCATCCTTCCTATAGTAGATTGTGTACTGTGTGCGCTGACATGATATATCGGTGTATAGTTTCAGGCAGTTTGTAGATCGTCTGATCTTTCAAGGGTTTATACAGCTTTGCGAAACAGAATTTTGCAAAAAGGACCCAGTCTCTATGATTTTGATTGCTTTTTGTCAAATTTGTTTCATCAGATCAGGTGTTAGGGGTATATTTACTGAGCTGTGGATTTTCAAAACCCTACATTTTTGCAGATTTTGCATGCTAGATTTAAAAGGGAAATAATATTTAATGCAAAACAAGTCTTGTTTTGTATTTACTATTATCGCCCTTTTATATATGGCAGACCAAATCAGCCAAAGTTTTGGTTTTGAAAACCCATTGCTTAGTAAATATACCCCTAAGTCCCCTTTCACACTAGCCGGCTCGGCAAACTCCAGGACGGCTCTTTGCCATGCCGGGATTGTAATGAAATCTCAGGCCCGATGAGTCCTATAACAGGGCACGGACACGGCCCAGTCGCCGTGTTTCAGCCGGATCTATCCACTGAATTGGGTGGCTGCCGGGCCATGGCCGCGCCGTCCCTGTAGGCAGTGTATTTAGTGTGTGTATCGCCTCTTTCACACACCAGCTTTTTTTGCTTTTGCTGTTGCTGTGTGTGATAGGGCAGGGATGGCCGTCAAAAACTGTCTGACTTTTGCCGCCTTTTGGCTGGTGGGAAAACCAGTGTGTATGAAAGGGGCCCAAGTGCTATATTTTTCCACAGAATACAGCAGTGCACATTTTGAATGCCGCTAAAGACATTGTGGAAGTAAATTATTGGAAAAATCTAGTAAAGCGCATCTTGCATAAATCACAATAAGTATAATTTTTTCCTGATTTATATGGCAAAGTAGAGAACGGGGAGACTACTAAGGGGTGATCTAGTAAATCACCACTGAATTCTTCAAAAAATACTCTCACTGGTTTGTCACTCAATATTGCCTGAGACTTTAAATTCAATGGCCAATGGATTTCAATGTGCTACTTGCATAAAGTCCATTAAAATTAATGGACTATTGTATTGAAAGATTAACGTTAGAAACTCTGCTAAATAATTAACTTTTTTAATAATGTCCCTACCCTCAATCAGCCTCAGCACTTGTCCACTAAAACAAGCAGGAGTTCTACTTTGTATAGGGACTACTGGGGCTTGGCTAACCTGTGCCACTATGACGCACATATAATTTAGCAGGGAGACACAAATATGGATCCTTCCCTAGAAACAACAAGTTCTGTACTGAGTACCAATGGGGACAAAGTAATAGTAATTTTAAGGTCCACCTTAGAGGTTCCTATTATTGTGAGACTGCATGCCCGGAAAGCCCTGCTAGCTATTGGCCAACTGTGAATACTGGAGCATGAGGAACTACAAGTACCTGCATGCCCATGACTGTCAAAGTAGTAGCATTACAGTTGTAGTAAAAAAAAAAAAAAGGAGACACAAAATTTTAAGTAACCCTTTACCTGGCAATATCACATGCAAAGGTGCCACCCTGTCCTGCTGTAGTCCTAGTGAGGTAGGAATCTGCGACCCCCAATATCATGCCTGATATTACACCCCAGAATACCATTGCAAATGGCACTCTTTGGCGCATGTGCCAAAAGCTAGAAGTGTTGAGAGTTCCCCCTTCAGGGCCAAAACTAGGATTTTTGTCACCCGGGCATGGCAGTAATCCCCCCCCCCCCCCCAAAGAAAAGAAATAAACCCACAACAAACAAGCCCTGTCAGACTGAAATAATCAGATTATCAAAATTTTCATTAAAAAGGGGATACTATTGTACAATATTCCCCCATGTGCCCCAAATGCACTGTGTCACAAGCCCCTATACACTGCACTACATCCCCTTATATGCTAACACCACATCAGTGCACTGCAAGCCCCTATATACGGCAATACAATACTGCACTACATACCCTATATGGTACACTACATCACTATACTACATCCCCCTAATAAGCTACACCAAATCCCTAAATCTGGGAGGCAAAGCGGAGGTTGATACTGCTAACTGGGAGCACAGTGCGATAATAAAGTCTGTCTTTAAACTCACCACAAAGCTGCTGTAGTGATACTCAGTGAGAGTTGGAGGTTGTCCAGGCTCTTAGTTGTGGTGTATAGCCAGCATCTTGTTATTGGTTGGTGCTAGGCAGGCAGCCGGGATCATAGCCTGCTGAAAAACACAGCACCAAGTGCTCGCTTCTATAGCTTGCACGGTGCACCGCACGCTAGTCGCTGCACTGCATGGCAGAGAAGAGCGTTTAAGACAGTAGCCAGTATAGGAGAGATCTCAGGTACTGGAAGTCACCCGCACAGCGTTGGAGCCAGCTGTGGGCAGACAGGTGGGCCAGAGACACTGCCCCGGGCGCGTCTGCTGTTCCACTGCAGCAGCACAGCACTGCTGTTTAAAAAAATAAAAGCCCTGCTCCTCTGTAACTCCTCAGCGCCCCCTCAAATCCTGCACCTGGGGCGCATGCCCCTTAGCACCCCCCCCACCCAGTTGCGGCCCTGCCCCCTTGAGCGCTTCAGCTCATCTCTGTGTGTGATAATCAGTCCACCTTGACCCACGCTCTACTACATTGTGAGGAGAAGAGGGGGTTATCCATGTATATAGGGACACCTAGTGGTGGGGAGTACCAACACTGGGGGCTTATGGATACTGGTGGGTGGGTGGGTTGGCTGTGCTGCATATTGCAATGCAAATACCAGGTGATGTAATACGTGAAAACAGATTATAATCTATATAACCTTAGATTTTCTTCAGGTATTGATTCTACTACTTAATGCTTTCTTATCACTTTTCTAGACTAGGATATTAAACTTTTACTAGATAACAAGTCATCTGAGATCTGTTCAACATAAACAAGTATTATAAAAACAGTGTACACTATAAAATGATATTTATGTCACATCAGTCAGCATCAGATATACCTTAAAGACACAATGTAGTAATTTACAATCCCAGCAAAATTGTTTTGCATTTTTACAAAAATAAAATGAACATGTTGTTATAGTAGTGATTTCAAGAATATTGTAAATCAAGAGATAACCTATCTTACACTTTTAATAGGTATAACAACATACTGGCTTCTGCGGAGTGTTTGCCTGAGTTTTCTTCTGTTTGGCTGTATGTGCTATTCAAACATACCTCCATCGGACTACTATAGAAGACATTTTTTCAACCCATATCACTCACTTGTTCTACCAGATGGCAGGGAAACCACAGTGTACTTGCTGAAGGATATTGCAAAAAGGTAAAAAAATGTCATCTGTATCTTCAACTCAAGGGTGTTTTTTTTTTAGACAAAACTTTCTTTGTAATTGTCTGCAATTTAAACATTTTCAGCTATAACTTGTCCATATTTTAGTATTTTATTCTTAAATTTCGCATTAAGTTATTCTCTATTGTATATTTGATATAGTTCACGGATACATTATACATTATCTATAATAATAATAATAATAATAATAATTTTATTTATATAGCGCTCTTTCTCCAACAGGACTCAAGGCGCTTTACAGACATCAAAAACAATACACATAATACAGAAGATTTAAGTAATACAGCAATAGATAAGCCACACAGACATAAAAGAAAACCTTAAGCACACAGAAAGCATAATGCAGGATTGGTGTAGGCATTTTGGGTAATAACTTCCAAGGGTTGTGTATTCCACCCTCACAAGGTACCAAGTGCGGCAGCCATCTTGGGCGCTCAGCGTAGGATTACCCAAGGTGGAATAGTCCACCCCTAGTAGAGATGACACAAAATTGGGGTGATTTCAGAGTCCTACAGTTTAGAGTAGGGTTCCAACAAAACCACAAGGTCCATGTATTTTTCATCCCATCCACAAGTGTACCATATGGGGCAGCCATGTTGGGCGCACTTTGAAGGTTACACTGTGGTAGGCGAGCCATACAAGGGCCAAGTTCATATATGGGAAAACTGATGCTTATGTAGTAGTATGATGTACCCTGCATGTAGGGCACAATGGCAAGGTGTGCAATCAGTGGAGGTTAACATTTATACATATTATCAGTGTCGGACTGGGGCACGAAGGGCCCACCAGGGGAATGATGTTGTAGGGGCCCATGCTTAAGGGAGCAGCACCGCAGAGGTTTGGCTAACCATTACAGAGAACATGTAAATACGTAATAAACCATATTCTTGTGAAGTATAATATAACATATGTATAATGCATAGTGATGTGCACTGGACATTTTTCGGGTTTTGTGTTTTGGTTTTGGATTCGGTTCCGCGGCCGTGTTTTGGATTCGGACGCGTTTTGGCAAAACCTCACCGAAATTTTTTTGTCGGATTCGGGTGTGTTTTGGATTCGGGTGTTTTTTACAAAAAACCCTAAAAAACAGCTTAAATCATAGAATTTGGGGGTTATTTTGATCCCATAGTATTATTAACCTCAATAACCATAATTTCCACTCATTTCCAGTCTATTCTGAACACCTCACAATATTATTTTTAGTCCTAAAATTTGCACCGAGGTCGCTGGATGGCTAAGCTAAGCGACCCAAGTGGCCGACACAAACACCTGGCCCATCTAGGAGTGGCACTGCAGTGTCAGACAGGATGGCATTTCAAAAAAATTGTCCCCAAACAGCACATGATGCAAAGAAAAAAAGAGGCGCACCAAGGTCGCTGTGTGACTAAGCTAAGCGACACAAGTGGCCGACACAAACACCTGGCCCATCTAGGAGTGGCACTGCAGTGTCAGGCAGGATGGCACTTCAAAAAAATTGTCCCCAAACAGCACATGATGCAAAGAAACATTAAAGAAAAAAGAGGTGCAAGATGGAATTGTCCTTGGGCCCTCCCACCCACCCTTATGTTGTATAAACAGGACATGCACACTTTAACGAACCCATCATTTCAGCGACAGGGTCTGCCACACGACTGTGACTGAAATGACTGGTTGGTTTGGGCCCCCACCAAAAAAAGAAGCAATCAATCTCTCCTTGCACAAACTGGCTCTACAGAGGCAAGATGTCCACCTCATCATCATCCTCCGATTCCTCACCCCTTTCACTGTGTACATCCCCCTCCTCACAGATTATTAATTCGTCCCCACTGGAATCCACCATCTCAGGTCCCTGTGTACATTGTGGAGGCAATTGCTGCTGGTGAATGTCTCCACGGAGGAATTGATTATAATTCATTTTGATGAACATCATCTTCTCCACATTTTCTGGAAGTAACCTCGTACGCCGATTGCTGACAAGGTGAGCGGCTGCACTAAACACTCTTTCGGAGTACACACTGGAGGGAGGGCAACTTAGGTAGAATAAAGCCAGTTTGTGCAAGGGTCTCCAAATTGCCTCTTTTTCCTGCCAGTATACGTACGGACTGTCTGACGTGCCTACTTGGATGCGGTCACTCATATAATGTCACGATCCGGGTATCTGGACGCCATTTCTTACCTATCAGATGCCTCCTAAGGCTGGCTCAGCGCTCCAGGACCGGATCCCATCTGTTATCCTGATGTGCACATTCCCGCATCCTCTCCTGTCTCTCTGGACGCAGTCACAGTAACGCCTTATACATCTGGCATGGCGTCTCCCGCGGCCTCCGCTGCCGTCCCTGAGCTTCTGCATTCAGAGTGGCGATTACGTCAGCCGCGGCCTCCGCTGTGTCCGCGTGGTCAGATGTGCATCTGTCAGCCTGGTGTCTCCTGTCTCCGGTGGCCGGCGCCGCCATTACTGTTTTCCAGACCACATGGATTACAATCCAAACTTCCCTCCAAGTGTCTGCATGGGCGCAGCCATCTTGGATTCTGTCAGCTGATCTTTCCTACCAATCCGTTGTCAGTATTATTAATTTGCATAATTGCCTAGCCAATGCCTTCCTTGCTGCAGGTATAAATAGGTTGTGCCTGAGCAAGGAAGGCATCAGTGCTTTGGTTGTCAAACCTAGTTCCAGTTTGTCTCTCTCCTGTGATTGTCTTCCAGGTTCCAGCTCCTGTCTCCAGACTTCAGCTATAGAGACCCGCACCAGCATTCCATCTGCGGTGTAGCCTGACTCTCCGATCCATTCTGGACTCACCTGTTTCCAGCTACAACATCACCTGCTTCCAGCTCAGCTTCCAGCAGTGTACAGCTTCTCTTAAAGGGCCGGTGTCCTTTCTGCAGTTTACCACTCTCCACCGGTATTATTATTTCTCCGCTCTCAAATTCTACATTTCATCTATATTGCATCGCTCTCAAGCTTTATTTATTATTTAACTGGTTCCAGCCAGTATCCACTCCGTGCCAACACCTGTCTGGTTCTAACCAGTACCCACAGCAGCATTTTATCTACAGCAGTCCAGCTTTCCCTGGAACACCAGCTGGTACGACCCTGGGCTTTCCTCATTGCTACAGTTGAGCCTGGTAAGGACTTTCCAACTTGCAGATAATAAGAACTGTCTCATACCACCAGAGCTCTGTGGCCCCTGCCACCCTGTAGTACCCAGGAACTGTATTATTATTTCTCTGCTGATTTTTATGTTTCTTTTTACTGCTACTGTGATGCATGGAGTTGGTCATAAATAAATATCATTGACTTTTACTCAAGTTGTCGTGGTCACGCCTTCGGGCGGTTTCTCTTCATGTTACTTACATGTCCAGGGGTCTGATACAACCTCCCAGGTTCCGGTACATCTCAGCCCCTACAACTGAGGCTGCCTTCCGTCAGCTCAGGCCCTCAGTTGTGACATATAATCCTCCACCATTCTTTCAATGGTGAGAGAATCATATGAAGTGACAGTAGACGACATGTCAGTAATCGTTGGCAGGTCCTTCAGTCCGGACCAGATGTCAGCACTCGCTCCAGACTGCCCTGCATCACCGCCAGCGGGTGGGCTCGGAATTCTAAGCCTTTTCCTCCCACCCCCAGTTGCGGGAGAATGTGAAGGAGGAGATGTTGACGGGTCACGTTCCGCTTGACTTGACAATTTTCTCACCAGCAGGTCTTTGAACCTCTGCAGACTTGTGTCTGCCGGAAAGAGAGATACAACGTAGGTTTTAAATCTAGGATCGAGCATGGTGGCCAAAATGTAGTGCTCTGATTTCAACAGATTGATCACCCGTGAATCCTGGTTAAGCGAATTAAGGGCTCCATCCACAAGTCCCACATGCCTAGCGGAATCGCTCTGTTTTAGCTCCACCTTCAATGTCTCCAGCTTCTTCTGCAAAAGCCTGATGAGGGGAATGACCTGACTCAGGCTGGCAGTGTCTGAACTGACTTCACGTGTGGCAAGTTCAAAGGGTTGCAGAACCTTGCACAACGTTGAAATCATTCTCCACTGCGCTTGAGTCAGGTGCATTCCCCCTCCTTTGCCTATATCGTAGGCAAATGTATAGGCTTGAATGGCCTTTTGCTGCTCCTCCATCCTCTGAAGCATATAGAGGGTTGTATTCCACCTCGTTACCACCTGTTGCTTCAGATGATGGCAGGGCAGGTTCAGGAATGTTTGGTGGTGCTCCAGTCTTCTGTACGCGGTGGCTGAATGCCGAAAGTGGCCCGCAATTCTTCGGGCCACCGACAGCATCTCTTGCACGCCCCTGTCGTTTTTTAAATAATTCTGCACCACCAAATTCAATGTATGTGCAAAACATGGGACGTGCTGGAATTTGCCAAGATGTAATGCACGCACAATATTGCTGGCGTTGTCCGATGTCACAAATCCCCAGAAAAGTCCAATTGGGGTAAGCCATTCTGCGATGATCTTCCTCAGTTTCCGTTAGAGGTTGTCAGCTGTGTGCCTCTTCTGGAAAGCGGTGATACAAAGCATAGCCTGCCTAGGAACGAGTTGGCGTTTGCGAGATGCTGCTACTGGTGCCGCTGCTGCTGTTCTTGCTGCGGGAGGCAATACAACTACCCAGTGGGCTGTCACAGTCATATAGTCCTGAGTCTGCCCTGCTCCACTTGTCCACATGTCCGTGGTTAAGTGGACATTGGGTACAACTGCATTTTTTAGGACACTGGTGAGTCTTTTTCTGAGGTCTGTGTACATTTTCGGTATCGCCTGCCTAGAGAAATGGAACCTAGATGGTATTTGGTACCGGGGACACAGTACCTCAATCAACTCTCTAGTTGCCTCTGAATTAACGGTGGATACCGGAACCACATTTCTCACCGCCCAGGCTGCCAAGGCCTGAGTTATCTGCTTTGCAGCAGGATGACTGCTGTGATATTTAATCTTCCTCGCAAAGGACTGTTGGACAGTCAATTGCTTACTGGAAGTAGTACAAGTGGTCTTCCGACTTCCCCTCTGGGATGACGATCGACTTCCAGCAGCTACAACAGCAGCGCCAACAGCAGTAGGCGTTACACTCAAGGATGCATCGGAGGAATCCCAGGCAGGAGAGGACTCGTCAGACTTGCCAGTGACATGGCCTGCAGGACTATTGGCTTTCCTGGGTAAGGAGGAAATTGACACTGAGGGAGTTGGTGGTGTGGTTTGCAGGAGCTTGGTTACAAGAGGAAGGGATTTAGTGGTCAGTGGACTGCTTCCGCTGTCACCCAAAGTTTTTGAACTTGTCACTGACTTATGATGAATGCGCTGCAGGTGACGTATAAGGGAGGATGTTCTGAGGTGGTTAACGTCCTTACCCCTACTTATTACAGCTAGACAAAGGCAACACACGGCTTGACACCTGTTGTCCGCATTTGTGTTGAAATAATTCCACACCGAAGAGCTCATTTTTTTTGTATTTGGACCAGGCATGTCAATGGCCATATTCGTCCCACAGACAACAGGTGTCTCCACGGGTGCCTGACTTAAACAAACCACCTCACCATCAGAATCCTCCTTGTCAATTTCCTCCCAAGAGCCAGCAACACCCATATCCTCATCCTGGTGTACTTCAACAGTGACATCTTCAATTTGACTATCAGGAACTGGACTGCGGGTGCTCCTTCCAGCACTTGCAGGGGGGCGTGCAAATGGTGGAAGGTGCAAGCTCTTCCCGTCCAGTGTTGGGAGGGTCAGGCATCGCAACCGACACAATTGGACTCTCCTTGGGTATTTGTGATTTAGAAGAACGCACAGTTCTTTGCTGTGCTTTTGCCAGCTTAAGTCTTTTCATTTTTCTAGCGAGAGGATGAGTGCTTCCATCCTCATGTGAAGCTGAACCACTAGCCATGAACATAGGCCAGGGCCTCAGCCGTTTCTTGCCACTCCGTGTCGTAAATGGCATATTGGCAAGTTTACGCATCTCCTCAGACGCTTTTAATTTTGATTTTTGGGTCATTTTACTGAACTTTTGTTTTTTGGATTTTACATGCTCTCTACTATGACATTGGGCATCGGCCTTGGCAGACGACGTTGATGGCATTTCATCGTCTCGGCCATGACTAGTGGCAGCAGCTTCAGCACGAGGTGGAAGTGGATCTTGAGCTTTCCCTATTTTAACCTCCACATTATTGTTCTCCATTTTTTAATGTGTGGAATTATATGCCAGTAACTATCAATAGCAATGGCCTACTACTATATATACTGCGCACAACTGAAATGCACCACAGGTATGGATGGATAGTATACTTGACGACACAGAGGTAGGTAGAGCAGTGGCCTTCCGTACCGTACTGCTATATATACTGGTGGTCACTGTCAGCAAACTGCAAAACTAAAATGCACCACAGGTATAGAATGTAGATGGATAGTATACTTAATGACGACACAGAGGTAGGTACAGCAGTGGCCTTCCGTACCGTACTGCTATATATAGTATACTGGTGGTCACTGTGTCAGCAAACTGCAAAACTAAAATGCACCACAGGATAGAATGTAGATGGATAGTATACTTAATGACGACACAGAGGTAGGTACAGCAGTGGCCTTCCGTACCGTACTGCTATATATAGTATACTGGTGGTCACTGTGTCAGCAAACTGCAAAACTAAAATGCACCACAGGTATAGAATGTAGATGGATAGTATACTTAATGACGACACAGAGTTAGGTACAGCAGTGGCCTTCCGTACCGTACTGCTATATATAGTATACTGGTGGTCACTGTGTCAGCAAACTGCAAAACTAAAATGCACCACAGGTATAGAATGAAGATGGATAGTATACTTAATGATGACACAGAGGTAGGTACAGCAGTGGCCTTCCGTACCGTACTGCTATATATACTGGTGGTCACTGTGTCAGCAAACTGCACAACTGAAATGCACCACAGGTATAGAATCTAGATGGATAGTATACTTAATGACGACACAGAGGTAGGTACAGCAGTGGCCTACTGTACCGTAATGCTATATATTATATACTGGTGGTCACTGGTCAGCAAAACTCTGCACTGTACTGCTCCTATATAATATTATACTTGTGGTCCCCAGTCCCCATAATAAAGCAGCACACTGAGCACAGATATGGAGTGTTTTTCAGGCAGACAACGTATACTGGTGGTCACTGTCAGCAAAACTCTGCACTGTACTCCTGCTATATAATACAGCTGCTCCCCAGTCCCCACAATTAAGCAGTGTGAGCACAGATATATGCAGCACACTGAGCACAGATATGGAGCGTTTTTTTCAGGCAGAGAACGGATAACTGGTGGCCACTGATCAGCAAAACTCTGCACTGTACTCCTCCTATAGTATACAGCTGCTCCCCAGCCCTCCCCACAATTAAGCAATAGTGCACAATCAAGTTCAACAATAACGGAGAGGACGCCAGCCACGTCCTCTCCCTAACATTTCCAATGCACGTGTGAAAATGGCGGCGACGCGCGGCTGCTTATATAGAATCCGAATCTCGCGAGAATCCGACAGCGGGATGATGACGTTCGGGCGCGCTCGGGTTAACCGAGCCATACGGGAGAATCCGAGTATGGCTCGGACCCGTATAAAAAGGGTGAAGTTCGGGGGGGTTCGGTTTCCGAGAAACCGAACCCGCTCATCACTAATAATGCATAATTCAAATGCACTAGGATAGAGTATAGAAAATGATCCCTAGATAAGGAGGAGGTCCCACAAGCAGTGGGGCCCACTGGGGGGTTTCCCCTGTTCCCCTGTGGGCTAGTATGGCCCTGCATATTATAAAACTGTAAGGGTTGTGTCTGTACACAGCACATTTTTTTTGAGAACTGCAGTATACTTCTATAGACTGTTTATGAACTATGAAGATGAAAAAAAAAATCTGAATTTTTGTCTGTCTGTTCGTTCCAACATCATGCAATAACTACCAGCTAAATTTGGATCATGTTTTCACTATTGTATAGCTTAGTGACCTAGAAAGAAACTGAGGTATGTATGATCTCGATGTGATCTCTAAAGGAGCAATAAAGGACAAACCAGATGCTTGACACTTGGCACACTGAAAGTTGGTGTCCCGATCATGCTTCTGCGGAACTTGACTCAGCCCAAGTTATGCAACAGAACCAGACTTAAAGTAACTGAGGGTATCTATGGAGAGCCGAGCGCAGCATACACAACGCTGAGTGGCCACAACGGAGGAGCAGCGATACCTCTTTTAGTTCATACCGGCAATTGCCGGTAGAGAAAACAACGGGACAGAATGGCAGCGCTGGGAGGGGAGGAGAAATGTTACTATGGAGATGTCAACAGAGCGGTGAGAAGGCAATTAGCGCAGCGGTAGAGCTTAGTACATCCAGCCCTTACAATCTCGGAACAAACACTGTGGGGGTAACACACCACTAGCACCCCTAGGGGTGGGCCAGCAGTACACACTATATCAGAACATGCATGATATGTCAGTGATGACAGGGCTGCATGTGACAGGGCCAGTGACATGATGTGAGGATGGGAATGAAGGTAGCACAAACCCACACGCTGAGAGTTATATAGTGGAAGTAGCACGGCCCCCCAGCAGCACAGAGTATATCAGGAGATACATAATGTGCTGCTCTATATATGAAACTGTAATAAAACCCGATAATTTCACAGGGGCTCTGACATGATGTGAGGAGGGGAATGGAGGCAGCAGGAAGCTACAAACTGAGAGTTTTATAGTGGGAAGAGCAGGGTCCCTTGGGCGACCAAAAAGGGGTCCGGCCACTACACAAAGTGCGTCAGGGAAGCAAGATATGCCTATATACTAGCTCTCCAGCCAACATAAATTAACGAACAACTATCATTTGCATTTACCATCCTCATCCCTTAGCAAAGCACAGGTATTCAGCTATGTACAATGGCCCTTATTCCGAGTTGTTCGCTCGTTATTTTTCTTTGCATCGGTGCGATTTTCCGCTAACTGCGCATGCGCAATGTTCGCACTGCGGCTGCGTCAAGTAAATTTGCTAAGAAGTTTGGTATTTTACTCACAGCATTACAAGGTTTTTTTTTCGTTCTGGTGATCGGAGTGTGATTGACAGGAAGTGGGTGTTTCTGGGCGGAAACTGACCGTTTTATGGGTGAGTGTGAAAAAACGCTGCCGTTTCTGGGAAAAACGCGGGAGTGGCTGGAGAAACGGGGGAGTGTATGGGTGAACGCTGGGTGTGTTTGTGACGTCAAACCAGGAACGAAACTGACTGAACTGATCGCAGTGGCAGAGTAAGTGTCGAGCTACTCAGAAACTGCTAAGAAATTTCTATTCGCAATTTTGAGAATCTTTCGTTCGCAATTCTGCTAAGCTAAGATTCACTCCCAGTAGGCGGCGGCTTAGCGTGTGCAATGCTGCTAAAAGCAGCTTGCGAGCGAACAACTCGGAATGAGGGACAATGTTATTTCTACTGTGTGTTTAATATTTAAATTTATTTTTGTAAACAGACATTCTTAAAATCCTGTGCAACGCCGGGCACTCCAGCTACTATATATATATATATATATATATATATATATATATATATATTGTAGTGTTATTTTTCACAATACATGAAATCAGTTACACTTTCTATGCACAGACTAGTACCAGTGAATTGAGATACGGATATTGCACACCCAAGATCCTTTATGCATTTACATGGCATCTCACGAGTTAGTAGCCCAAGCATCTTTCTGTATTAATCCCTGAAGGAAAAGCTGCAATTATTGTTTGCAAAGACATTTTCTGATCAATGTGTACAACATTAAATATATATCACAACATTATATGGCACTACTGTCTTTGTAAAATTAGTTTCACTGAGCAATAGCAGACATCCACGTGAGCAAAGCCACAGGCAAACGCTAATATATATATATATATATATATATATATAGTGGTAGCGCAGCAAAAAAACGTGACAACATCCTCATCAGTTATAGCACTAAAGGTACATCAGCAATACATTGTAAAAACGTGTAAGAGGGTCAATGTAATTGATTCAAACCAGTCCGACGACCTTGGTCACTAGAGGACTGTTCAAGACCTGCGCAAGATGTCAACAACATCTTCCACAATCCAGAGCCATCTCTCTCTCTCTATATACAGGTTGAGTATCCCTTATCCAAAATGCCTGGGACCAGGGGTATTTTGGATATTGGATTTATCCGTATTTTGGAATAATTGCATACCATAATGAGATATCATGCATGGTGATGGGACCTAAATCTAAGCACAGAATGCATTTATGTTTCATATACACCTTATACACACAGCCTGAAGGTCATTTTAGACAATATTTTTTATAACTTTGTGCATTAAACAAAGTGTGTGTACATTCACACAATTCATTTATGTTTCATATACACCTTATACACAGCCTGAAGGTCATTTAATACAATATTTTTAATAACTTTGTGTATTAAACAAAGTTTGTGTACAATGAGCCATCAGAAAACAAAGGTTTCACTATCTCACTCTCACTCAAAAAAGTCCGTATTTCGGAATATTCCGTATTTCGGAATATTTGGATATGGGATACTCAACCTGTATATATATATATATATATATATATATATAAATATATGTGTGTGTGTGTGTGTGTGTGTGTGTGTGTGTGTGTTATTTGTCACACTACATGAAATTAGTTACACTATACACAACTATCTCCAGTGAATTCAGATACAGATATTGCACGCACACCCCGGATCCCTTATGCATGGAGAAGTGATCAAGGCTAGATTCAATGTTCCATATATAGTAAGGTAAGATGCATGCAGCATACATACAGATGAAATGTAAGTGACCAGATACATATTTGTGTATATGAAAATGGGTATAATTTACGTAACGCTCTAAATTGTCCAGTGGGTTGTTATTTCTATAAAACTGAAAGTTGCAGGATACAGTTTCTTTTTTACCAATTTTATTACTTGTGTAAAAGTTGATCATTGAAAAATAATGGAAACACAAAGAAGAAAAATTACTTAACTGTATCAATAAAAGTAAACCCCACCTATTGTGAAAGAGCAATAAAGAAACAAGAAAGTAATTCCTCATAAAATCACATGTACATAAAAGATCCCCCACCCCCTGAGTGAGCATAAGTGATGTTTTTTTTCTTTACTGGAAGTTTTGGCAGAATCTCTAATAAATACATAAGAAGAGTTACAGATTCAGGGGCTAATGCAAGCTGAATGCAATTGCTTTTGTATTGCATGCATGGAATGGGGTTTATTTAGAGATGGATGCAGATCTTGCTTCCCGCAGCAAGATCTGCCTCCATCTGCTCACAAACTGGGTCCACCCAGCATGTGTATGTCACCGCCCTGTGATGTGCGGACACATCGATTTAAGGTCAACCCCTGCCTGCACAGCCAGGCTGCACTGGCAGGCAGTCAGGTGCCATTTTTTTCTCTCGAAGAGAGACAGCACCCACAAAATGCTCAACTGATGGCAGCTGCTGTCAATCACATTGCAGCCGCATCCTCGTCACAAGGTGAAGTGTTGCGCATGCACCCTGCAGCCGGTGTGCAGACTCTCTGAATGCAGCCACTGCAAGCAGATGCACGGCTGCATTCAGGTTTGAATAGACCACTAAATGCTTATGTTTGTGTATGTGCAGCAGACCTGTAACATCTGGAACACCTTTCTATATGCTTGGTTTTATAGCTGTCCTCATTATCTCTTGCACCAGCTCTGTAGTTAGTGCATGGATCCATCTTGGTCTTTAAGAATGCACAGAGCTCTGCATCACCTGCATTTTTGTTATTGTAGAGGAGTGGCTAATGGGGTGGTGGAAAAGTCTGCTGTGGTGTTGGTGTTGGACACTAACCTATGCCACTAACTCCTACCTTCACACCGCTGATGAAAGTCTAGTCAACAGCCCCAGAACACAGGTCAGATGCCTACGGCTTGAACAAAAATGCCCAACATGGAAGGGATATAGAGACAGGTAGTATACACAGAATATTATAACCAGATGTACTATTCTTCCTTTGATAGACAAATGGTCCTGGTCTCGGTACCTGACCCAACACAAAACAACAGCCCACCTACACAAATGTACTACTACACCTGGGCTTCTGGCATCTTCAATGACCACACTTTTGGTGGACATATGTCCATGTGAGTTCACCTGGCTAATAGCCACTGTTAGCATAGGACTTCCGCCACCATCTTCCTCTTCTTTGCTGCTTCTGACCTCATCTGTCTTCCAGAGGTCTCTTCTGTGTCTCTGCAAATGAACTGACATTTGTGCCTCATGTTAGTCAGTATCTGTCACCACCAGGGGGATTGGCTCTCTGCAGCCAACTCTGATTGCCCACCGGCCTGTTGCGACTGGCTAACAGCTGAATGCAAAATTCAAAATACTGTGCTGCAATTGGCTGGGCCTGAAGCCTGCCAGTTTCAGGCCCACCACCATTGTCCTCATATGGTAGTTGTGGCCAATCCCTGCTGCACTTTGCTGGGAAGGTTGGATCTCTCTGGATCCAGGCCTGCCACCATGCGCAAGCGCTACACCTGATCCTGCCACATCGACGGCTGGGACCCATCTAGATTCAGGCCCACTGTTCTGCTTGGTGCTCCTGGGTGACCCCACTACAGTAGCCTACGTAAGAATGGCCTGTTCATTCACAAGTCTGTGAGTGAGATGTATCAAGCTTTGCAGAGAGATTAAGGCCCTCATTCCGACCTGATCACTAGCAGGCTACTTTTAGCACTGCTGCGATCAGGTAGTCGCCGCCTACAGGGGAGGGGAGAATCGCTGTGCAGGGCTGCGCTCGCTTGTGCGGAGAGCTGCACAAACAGCTGAAGCGGACGTCAGGATCCCTCCCTGGGAACGGCTGGGCATGCCTGCGTTCGTACGGACACTCCCTGAAAACGGTCAGTTGATGCCTGCGGCTGGCGTCTGTTAGTTCTGTGACTCCCTGGCAACAGCCGTCACCAGGGAGCGACGCGCCTACGCATTGTGACTGATGTGCAGGCGCACTGCAGACCTGATCGCACCGCTGCAAAAAACGGCAGCGTGCGATCAGGTCAGAATGACCCCCTAAGTGGGGAAGTTGCCCAAAGCTTTTATCATTTATCTACTGTAGCACACTCTTTGAAATGACATAAGCTGTTTCATTGGTTTGGACAACTTCTCCACATTATCTCTTCTGAAGGCTTGATGCATCTCTCCTTATATGCCTTCGTTTTCTGCATGACTCTGCATTTGCTTGGTTCTAGACACACTTTGCAAAGAGACTTGCGTTAAACCCCAGAATCTACATTTGTTATATTTGAAAGGTTTAATTGATAACATTGCAGCACTGTACATGAATTCTCCAAAGTCATGTCCCATAGGGGTATCTGCAGCGTAGACCTTTATTATAGCTATTTTCTTCAGCAACCAATGCATTTGTAGAGTACCTACTTTTTATGGTGCATCAGGTGATACCTTTATGCAAAAAGCTGGGGTGTGATGCTGAGGATATGGGTTGGGTATGATATGTTGACAGTCAAAATGTTGACATAACAATGTTGACATGATGATAACCATGTCAACATTCATCATTCAACATTCATCATGTAGATAGCGAGGACATATGTAACATATCATGAAGACAGTGAGGACATATCATCCCTGGTGGCCCGGCAGTGACTTACCTTCTCCTAATGGCACCAGTGGCATCTTCCAGATCCTGACATTATGGAACCATCACCTTATATCCTCTGTCCCTAACCATAATCTCTAGCCATCCCTCTGGTGCCTAACCCCACCCACAGCCTAACCATACCCCTACTGTCGACAGTCTGACTATGTCGACATTCACCTGTCTGCATTCTGGGAATGTCAACACATTGCCTGTCGACATTTTAATGATATCATCATAACTATGACATTGTGGTGTCGACATTATGAATAATGAAATTTTTTTTTGTTTACATTTTGACTACATACAGTAACTATCTGCAGACTATGCTGCCTCTTTTCCATGTATGTTCATACTGTTTACATCTCTGAGAATCATCCCAGATGACTGAACCCTCATCATAGTCCATATTATCATTGATCAATATATCCTGTTTGTCTCAATGATATATTTAAGTTAGTTATCAAGTAAAAAATGAAAAGCGCTCTCTATGATAGTTACTCTATTCTGAAAGAATTACAGTAAAATGTGCTTTATTTCCTTATTGATACCATGAGACCAGTTAGGTAAAGTGATACACTGACAAAGCTCTGCACTACCTATGGGACAAAGTCATCTGGGCAGAATTTCCTAAATGACAAACCACTGAGTATTTATTGTAAGACATCGATAGTTATTGTTTAATGCTATTCATATACTAGCAAACTGGAAGTAGGTCTCCTATGACATGGAATTTTCATGTTTCTAAAATAAATTGTTCAAATGTTTGGCCTATGGTATATCAATAGAGATGACGGACATTCCTCTACATTATAAATAGCTCCTGGCAAGACTTTCCTCTCTATAGCACATCTGCATGATCAGCAAAGTAAATATCCCCTGCTGTATACTCAGCTTCAGAAGTGTTTTCACTTCAGATCAATCAGAATTGTCCTCTTCAGGGGTCCTTCTATAGACCACATGTGGGCATATAGCAACAGTAACAGACACTTTTATATTCATTCCACATTTATTAATACAGTAAGTATTTCATGATTGTCTGGGATGCATAGTTGCCAAGAAAATGATGTCCACAGGCTATTGGCATTTTCTCCTACACACTGTGTCCAAGGGTAAGGAAAATTAGGTATATCACTGCATGAACAACATAAAACAACAAGGTGACGCTTGAAATGTGATACAAATGAATAATAAAAAAAAAAATCATGAACGTTTCCATGGATTAGTATTCGGCAACAGGGGTGTGAGTTCATACTAGAAGCCTGGAGGGCTTCTAGTATGAACCGCTCGCATGCACTACCAACACTCCTTCTCAGCAGCACCCAGACACACACTCTATTCAGAGACACCAAGATGGTAGGGGGTGGGTACAAATTACCTGGGTCCAGGTTTCTAGAGAGGCCCAGCCCAGGTCATCTTCTAAGGGAATATAGTCCCCCCTGTGCTGCTGCCTGTACCCCCTGTATAGCTGGGAGGAGGAGGGGACGTAGGGTGGGTAAGTGTGCACTCAAGAGGAAGTCTCTTCCCGTAGGTGCCCGCTGCTATAGAAGGGGCCCTTTCTCCTGCAGATCACATTCACCCTCCCTCATTCACTTCCAACATCCCAGGGGAACCCAGACATGGATAGGGAGGACTGCATCACATGTCCCCTAGGCTCCATGCTTATTCCTGTGAGGCACATAAAGCAGAACCTGGAGCAAAGGAGGAGGTCAGTGTTCCCCCTTCAGGGCTGGTGCCCGGAGGCAGCTGCCTTCCATGGTCTCCTGTATTTACTCCTCTGTTTGGCAGTAACTGGGAAACTCATCAGGCTAGAGGGAAAGATGAATGCAGCAATGTACAGAGACATCCTGGATGAAAACCTGCTCCAGAGCACTCTTGACCTCAGACTGGGGTGACGGTTCATCTTTCAGCAGGACAACGACCCTAAGCACACAGCCAAGATATCAAAGTGGCTTCAGGACAATTCTGTGAATGTAGGAAAAAGGGTGCAGGTGCACCATACACCATTAAAATTATAACAACCATAATATTCAAGGTTCTTGGCCTATATTGGACAGTATATGAGCCTGCCCACCTACTTCACGGTGACCTCATCGGACAGGTCCCTAACACTATAGGGGTTCAACTCTGGGACGCAGAGCACCCCCAAACTACCTCAACCATACCACCCCAGGGCATCACACAGAAAAGGGATAGAAGTGAGAGATCAGTGTTAGGCAAATGAAAGAGGCTGCTGAGTGTCAAAGAAAAAAGAAATAAGGAGGACAGCAGCAAGGTGTCAGAGTGTTAGAAAGTGAGGTTAGCTGATTAGTGTTACAAGTGTAAAAGATATGTGAAAAATGCTACATAAATATAAAACAAACACAAGGTGATAAAAATAAATGTAAGGTGGTGATGCTACAAAGTGGTACAAGCAGAGCAATCCAGGGAGCTCCACGCCCCAAAAGTTCACCCCCAAACTGACTTGTTATATAACTGAAAGGATTTTACCTATGCCTTTTGTGTAGGCAGCATGTGCTGGTTCCCTGTTGCAGATTAGGGGGTGATAGAGATACCTTGCACTGGCCCTGTGGATGCTGCTACATTTTATTATAGAGATGAGCGCCTGAAATTTTTCGGGTTTTGTGTTTTGGTTTTGGGTTCGGTTCCGCGGCCGTGTTTTGGGTTCGAACGCGTTTTGGCAAAACCTCACCGAATTTTTTTTGTCGGATTCGGGTGTGTTTTGGATTCGGGTGTTTTTTTCAAAAAACACTAAAAAACAGCTTAAATCATAGAATTTGGGGGTCATTTTGATCCCAAAGTATTATTAACCTCAAAAACCACAATTTACACTCATTTTCAGTCTATTCTGAATACCTCACACCTCACAATATTATTTTTAGTCCTAAAATTTGCACCGAGGTCGCTGTGTGAGTAAGATAAGCGACCCTAGTGGCCGACACAAACACCGGGCCCATCTAGGAGTGGCACTGCAGTGTCACGCAGGATGTCCCTTCCAAAAAACCCTCCCCAAACAGCACATGACGCAAAGAAAAAAAGAGGCGCAATGAGGTAGCTGACTGTGTGAGTAAGATTAGCGACCCTAGTGGCCGACACAAACACCGGGCCCATCTAGGAGTGGCACTGCAGTGTCACGCAGGATGTCCCTTCCAAAAAACCCTCCCCAAACAGCACATGACGCAAAGAAAAAAAGAGGCGCAATGAGGTAGCTGACTGTGTGAGTAAGATTAGCGACCCTAGTGGCCGACACAAACACCGGGCCCATCTAGGAGTGGCACTGCAGTGTCACGCAGGATGTCCCTTCCAAAAAACCCTCCCCAATCAGCACATGATGCAAAGAAAAAGAAAAGAAAAAAGAGGTGCAAGATGGAATTGTCCTTGGGCCCTCCCACCCACCCTTATGTTGTATAAACAAAACAGGACATGCACACTTTAACCAACCCATAATTTCAGTGACAGGGTCTGCCACACGACTGTGACTGATATGACGGGTTGGTTTGGACCCCCCCCAAAAAAGAAGCAATTAATCTCTCCTTGCACAAACTGGCTCTACAGAGGCAAGATGTCCACCTCATCTTCACCCTCCGATATATCACCGTGTACATCCCCCTCCTCACAGATTATCAATTCGTCCCCACTGGAATCCACCATCTCAGCTCCCTGTGTACTTTGTGGAGGCAATTGCTGCTGGTCAATGTCTCCGCGGAGGAATTGATTATAATTCATTTTAATGAACATCATCTTCTCCACATTTTCTGGATGTAACCTCGTACGCCGATTGCTGACAAGGTGAGCGGCGGCACTAAACACTCTTTCGGAGTACACACTTGTGGGAGGGCAACTTAGGTAGAATAAAGCCAGTTTGTGCAAGGGTCTCCAAATTGCCTCTTTTTCCTGCCAGTATAAGTACGGACTGTGTGACGTGCCTACTTGGATGCGGTCACTCATATAATCCTCCACCATTCTATCAATGTTGAGAGAATCATATGCAGTGACAGTAGACGACATGTCCGTAATCGTTGTCAGGTCCTTCAGTCCGGACCAGATGTCAGCATCAGCAGTCGCTCCAGACTGCCCTGCATCACCGCCAGCGGGTGGGCTCGGAATTCTGAGCCTTTTCCTCGCACCCCCAGTTGCGGGAGAATGTGAAGGAGGAGATGTTGACAGGTCGCGTTCCGCTTGACTTGACAATTTTGTCACCAGCAGGTCTTTCAACCCCAGCAGACCTGTGTCTGCCGGAAAGAGAGATCCAAGGTAGGCTTTAAATCTAGGATCGAGCACGGTGGCCAAAATGTAGTGCTCTGATTTCAACAGATTGACCACCCGTGAATCCTTGTTAAGCGAATTAAGGGCTGCATCCACAAGTCCCACATGCCTAGCGGAATCGCTCCCTTTTAGCTCCTTCTTCAATGCCTCCAGCTTCTTCTGCAAAAGCCTGATGAGGGGAATGACCTGACTCAGGCTGGCAGTGTCTGAACTGACTTCACGTGTGGCAAGTTCAAAGGGCATCAGAACCTTGCACAACGTTGAAATCATTCTCCACTGCACTTGAGACAGGTGCATTCCACCTACTATATCGTGCTCAATTGTATAGGCTTGAATGGCCTTTTGCTGCTCCTCCAACCTCTGAAGCATATAGAGGGTTGAATTCCACCTCGTTACCACTTCTTGCTTCAGATGATGGCAGGGCAGGTTCAGTAGTTTTTGGTGGTGCACCAGTCTTCTGTACGTGGTGCCTGTACGCCGAAAGTGTCCCGCAATTTTTCTGGCCACCGACAGCATCTCTTGCACGCCCCTGTCGTTTTTTAAAAAATTCTGCACCACCAAATTCAAGGTATGTGCAAAACATGGGACGTGCTGGAATTTGCCCATATTTAATGCACACACAATATTGCTGGCGTTGTCCGATGCCACAAATCCACAGGAGAGTCCAATTGGGGTAAGCCATTCCGCGATGATCTTCCTCAGTTGCCGTAAGAGGTTTTCAGCTGTGTGCGTATTCTGGAAAGCGGTGATACAAAGCGTAGCCTGCCTAGGAAAGAGTTGGCGTTTGCGAGATGCTGCTACTAGTGCCGCCGCTGCTGTTCTTGCGGTGGGAGTCCATACATCTACCCAGTGGGCTGTCACAGTCATATAGTCCTGACCCTGCCCTGCTCCACTTGTCCACATGTCCGTGGTTAAGTGGACATTGGGTACAGCTGCATTTTTTAGGACACTGGTGACTCTTTTTCTGAGGTCTGTGTACATTTTCGGTATCGCCTGCCTAGAGAAATGGAACCTAGATGGTATTTGGTACCGGGGACACAGTACCTCCAACAAGTCTCTAGTTGGCTCTGCAGTAATGATGGATACCGGAACCACGTTTCTCACCACCCAGGATGCCAAGGCCTCAGTTATCCGCTTTGCAGTAGGATGACTGCTGTGATATTTCATCTTCCTCGCAAAGGACTGTTGAACAGTCAATTGCTTACTGGAAGTAGTACAAGTGGGCTTACGACTTCCCCTCTGGGATGACCATCGACTCCCAGCGGCAACAACAGCAGCGCCAGCAGCAGTAGGCGTTACACGCAAGGATGCATCGGAGGAATCCCAGGCAGGAGAGGACTCGTCAGAATTGCCAGTGACATGGCCTGCAGGACTATTGGCATTCCTGGGGAAGGAGGAAATTGACACTGAGGGAGTTGGTGGGGTGGTTTGCGTGAGCTTGGTTACAAGAGGAAGGGATTTACTGGTCAGTGGACTGCTTCCGCTGTCACCCAAAGTTTTTGAACTTGTCACTGACTTATTATGAATGCGCTGCAGGTGACGTATAAGGGAGGATGTTCCGAGGTGGTTAACGTCCTTACCCCTACTTATTACAGCTTGACAAAGGGAACACACGGCTTGACACCTGTTGTCCGCATTTCTGGTGAAATACCTCCACACCGAAGAGCTGATTTTTTTGGTATTTTCACCTGGCATGTCAACGGCCATATTCCTCCCACGGACAACAGGTGTCTCCCCGGGTGCCTGACTTAAACAAACCACCTCACCATCAGAATCCTCCTGGTCAATTTCCTCCCCAGCGCCAGCAACACCCATATCCTCCTCATCCTGGTGTACTTCAACACTGACATCTTCAATCTGACTATCAGGAACTGGACTGCGGGTGCTCCTTCCAGCACTTGCAGGGGGCGTGCAAATGGTGGAAGGCGCATGCTCTTCACGTCCAGTGTTGGGAAGGTCAGGCATCGCAACCGACACAATTGGACTCTCCTTGTGGATTTGGGATTTCGAAGAATGCACAGTTCTTTGCTGTGCTGCTTTTGCCAGCTTGAGTCTTTTCATTTTTCTAGCGAGAGGCTGAGTGCTTCCATCCTCATGTGAAGCTGAACCACTAGCCATGAACATAGGCCAGGGCCTCAGCCGTTCCTTGCCACTCCGTGTGGTAAATGGCATATTGGCAAGTTTACGCTTCTCCTCCGACAATTTTATTTTAGGTTTTGGAGTCCTTTTTTTACTGATATTTGGTGTTTTGGATTTGACATGCTCTGTACTATGACATTGGGCATCGGCCTTGGCAGACGACGTTGCTGGCATTTCATCGTCTCGGCCATGACTAGTGGCAGCAGCTTCAGCACGAGGTGGAAGTGGATCTTGATCTTTCCCTAATTTTGGAACCTCAACATTTTTGTTCTCCATATTTTAATAGGCACAACTAAAAGGCACCTCAGGTAAACAATGGAGATGGATGGATTGGATACTAGTATACAATTATGGACGGGCTGCCGAGTGCCGACACAGAGGTAGCCACAGCCGTGAACTACCGCACTGTACTGTGTCTGCTGCTAATATATAGACTGGTTGATAAAGAGATAGTATACTCGTAACTAGTATGTATGTATAAAGAAAGAAAAAAAAACCACGGTTAGGTGGTATATACAATTATGGACGGGCTGCCGAGTGCCGACACAGAGGTAGCCACAGCCGTGAACTACCGCACTGTACTGTGTCTGCTGCTAATATATAGACTGGTTAATAAAGAGATAGTATACTCGTAACTAGTATGTATGTATAAAGAAAGAAAAAAAAACCACGGTTAGGTGGTATATACAATTATGGACGGGCTGCCGAGTGCCGACACAGAGGTAGCCACAGCCGTGAACTACCGCACTGTACTGTGTCTGCTGCTAATATATAGACTGGTTGATAAAGAGATAGTATACTCGTAACTAGTATGTATGTATAAAGAAAGAAAAAAAAACCACGGTTAGGTGGTATATACAATTATGGACGGGCTGCCGAGTGCCGACACAGAGGTAGCCACAGCCGTGAACTACCGCACTGTACTGTGTCTGCTGCTAATATATAGACTGGTTGATAAAGAGATAGTATACTCGTAACTAGTATGTATGTATAAAGAAAGAAAAAAAAAACCACGGTTAGGTGGTATATACAATTATGGACGGGCTGCCGAGTGCCGACACAGAGGTAGCCACAGCCGTGAACTACCGCACTGTACTGTGTCTGCTGCTAATATATAGACTGGTTGATAAAGAGATAGTATACTCGTAACTAGTATGTATGTATAAAGAAAGAAAAAAAAAACACGGTTAGGTGGTATATACAATTATGGACGGGCTGCCGAGTGCCGACACAGAGGTAGCCACAGCCGTGAACTACCGCACTGTACTGTGTCTGCTGCTAATATATAGACTGGTTGATAAAGAGATAGTATACTCGTAACTAGTATGTATGTATAAAGAAAGAAAAAAAAACCACGGTTAGGTGGTATATACAATTATGGACGGGCTGCCGAGTGCCGACACAGAGGTAGCCACAGCCGTGAACTACCGCACTGTACTGTGTCTGCTGCTAATATATAGACTGGTTGATAAAGAGATAGTATACTCGTAACTAGTATGTATGTATAAAGAAAGAAAAAAAAACCACGGTTAGGTGGTATATACAATTATGGACAGGCTGCCGAGTGCCGACACAGAGGTAGCCACAGCCGTGAACTACCGCACTGTACTGTGTCTGCTGCTAATATATAGACTGGTTGATAAAGAGATAGTATACTCGTAACTAGTATGTATGTATAAAGAAAGAAAAAAAAACCACGGTTAGGTGGTATATACAATTATGGACGGGCTGCCGAGTGCCGACACAGAGGTAGCCACAGCCGTGAACTACCGCACTGTACTGTGTCTGCTGCTAATATATAGACTGGTTAATAAAGAGATAGTATACTCGTAACTAGTATGTATGTATAAAGAAAGAAAAAAAAACCACGGTTAGGTGGTATATACAATTATGGACGGGCTGCCGAGTGCCGACACAGAGGTAGCCACAGCCGTGAACTACCGCACTGTACTGTGTCTGCTGCTAATATATAGACTGGTTGATAAAGAGATAGTATACTCGTAACTAGTATGTATGTATAAAGAAAGAAAAAAAAACCACGGTTAGGTGGTATATACAATTATGGACGGGCTGCCGAGTGCCGACACAGAGGTAGCCACAGCCGTGAACTACCGCACTGTACTGTGTCTGCTGCTAATATATAGACTGGTTAATAAAGAGATAGTATACTCGTAACTAGTATGTATGTATAAAGAAAGAAAAAAAAACCACGGTTAGGTGGTATATACAATTATGGACGGGCTGCCGAGTGCCGACACAGAGGTAGCCACAGCCGTGAACTACCGCACTGTACTGTGTCTGCTGCTAATATATAGACTGGTTGATAAAGAGATAGTATACTCGTAACTAGTATGTATGTATAAAGAAAGAAAAAAAAACCACGGTTAGGTGGTATATACAATTATGGACGGGCTGCCGAGTGCCGACACAGAGGTAGCCACAGCCGTGAACTACCGCACTGTACTGTGTCTGCTGCTAATATATAGACTGGTTGATAAAGAGATAGTATACTCGTAACTAGTATGTATGTATAAAGAAAGAAAAAAAAACCACGGTTAGGTGGTATATACAATTATGGACGGGCTGCCGAGTGCCGACACAGAGGTAGCCACAGCCGTGAACTACCGCACTGTACTGTGTCTGCTGCTAATATATAGACTGGTTGATAAAGAGATAGTATACTCGTAACTAGTATGTATGTATAAAGAAAGAAAAAAAAACCACGGTTAGGTGGTATATACAATTATGGACGGGCTGCCGAGTGCCGACACAGAGGTAGCCACAGCCGTGAACTACCGCACTGTACTGTGTCTGCTGCTAATATATAGACTGGTTGATAAAGAGATAGTATACTCGTAACTAGTATGTATGTATAAAGAAAGAAAAAAAAACCACGGTTAGGTGGTATATACAATTATGGACGGGCTGCCGAGTGCCGACACAGAGGTAGCCACAGCCGTGAACTACCGCACTGTACTGTGTCTGCTGCTAATATATAGACTGGTTGATAAAGAGATAGTATACTCGTAACTAGTATGTATGTATAAAGAAAGAAAAAAAAACCACGGTTAGGTGGTATATACAATTATGGACAGGCTGCCGAGTGCCGACACAGAGGTAGCCACAGCCGTGAACTACCGCACTGTACTGTGTCTGCTGCTAATATATAGACTGGTTGATAAAGAGATAGTATACTCGTAACTAGTATGTATGTATGTATAAAGAAAGAAAAAAAAACCACGGTTAGGTGGTATATACAATTATGGACGGGCTGCCGAGTGCCGACACAGAGGTAGCCACAGCCGTGAACTACCGCACTGTACTGTGTCTGCTGCTAATATATAGACTGGTTGATAAAGAGATAGTATACTCGTAACTAGTATGTATGTATAAAGAAAGAAAAAAAAACCACGGTTAGGTGGTATATACAATTATGGACGGGCTGCCGAGTGCCGACACAGAGGTAGCCACAGCCGTGAACTACCGCACTGTACTGTGTCTGCTGCTAATATATAGACTGGTTGATAAAGAGATAGTATACTCGTAACTAGTATGTATGTATAAAGAAAGAAAAAAAAACCACGGTTAGGTGGTATATACAATTATGGACGGGCTGCCGAGTGCCGACACAGAGGTAGCCACAGCCGTGAACTACCGCACTGTACTGTGTCTGCTGCTAATATAGACTGGTTGATAAAGAGATAGTATACTACTAATATTATATATACTGGTGGTCAGGTCACTGGTCACTAGTCACATTGGCAGTGGCACTCCTGCAGCAAAAGTGTGCACTGTTTAATTTTAATATAATATTATGTACTCCTGGCTCCTGCTATAACCTATAACTGGCACTGCAGTAGTGCTCCCCAGTCTCCCCCACAATTATAAGCTGTGTGAGCTGAGCAGTCAGACAGATATATAATATATAGATGATGCAGCACACTGGCCTGAGCCTGAGCAGTGCACACAGATATGGTATGTGACTGACTGAGTCACTGTGTGTATCGCTTTTTTCAGGCAGAGAACGGATATATTAAATAAACTGCACTGTGTGTCTGGTGGTCACTCACTATATAATATATTATGTACTCCTGGCTCCTGCTATAACCTATAACTGGCACTGCAGTAGTGCTCCCCAGTCTCCCCCACAATTATAAGCTGTGTGAGCTGAGCAGTCAGACAGATATATATAATATTATATATAGATAATAGATGATGCAGCACACTGGCCTGAGCCTGAGCAGTGCACACAGATATGGTATGTGACTGAGTCACTGTGTGCTGTGTATCGCTTTTTTCAGGCAGAGAACGGATTATAAATAAAACTGGTGGTCACTATCAGCAAAACTCTGCACTGTACTGAGTACTCCTAATGCTCCCCAAAATTAGTAAATCAAGTGTCTCTCTAATCTATTCTAAACGGAGAGGACGCCAGCCACGTCCTCTCCCTATCAATCTCAATGCACGTGTGAAAATGGCGGCGACGCGCAGCTCCTTATATAGAATCCGAGTCTCGCGATAGAATCCGAGCCTCGCGAGAATCCGACAGCGTCATGATGACGTTCGGGCGCGCTCGGGTTAACCGAGCAAGGCGGGAAGATCCGAGTCGCTCGGACCCGTGAAAAAAAACATGAAGTTCTGGCGGGTTCGGATTCAGAGAAACCGAACCCGCTCATCTCTACATTTTAAAGCTGACTGAATGCTCGTAGAGGGGGAGTTTTTAAAAGCTTGGAGAGAATAAAGTGTAATGAGATACAGAACTAACTAGTCAACTTCTAACTATCATTTTACAGGCTGTGTTTGACAAATGACAGGAGTTGATTAGTTAATAGTTTATCTCTCTCCACTTTATTTCTTCCCAAGCTTTGATAAATCTCCCCCATAGTAATATCAATTGTGATTGCCTTCAGTTCTGGATTTACTGAGCCCAGAAGTGTGGAAGCACATTCACTTTTATGGGCTCTAGCCTCAGGATGAGTCCCTGGCCTCAGGATAAATTTATTTAACATTCTGGGAGTGATAGGATATAGCGGTGGCACCAGGGTCGATAACACCAATAGCCCCCCATGCACCTGAATAGGATGCATGGCTTCGCTGGAAGGGAAGTGACCACTTGGGAAGTCCCCCTCTGACATTATTATAGGGCGTGGTACCCAGTGTACATCGTTCCTGGGTGTGCCCAGCAGTGACAGATATGCTGGGCTTTCTCCAGAGAATCTGTCTACACTAACGGCTCCTTCTCAGTGACAGGAGCCGGGCACTGCAGGATAATGTCACATTGCAGCACTTGGCTCCCGGTCACTGTGGGGGTGCTGGCATTTTGGTGTCACCCCTTGAAGGGTGACATGCAGGTGCGGCCCATACCCCCCTTGTGACGCCTCTGAGAGTACATCTGTCTGGTCATTTAGACACTCTCTGAGCCAATAAATTTTGTTGTCACCACATTGGTCCATATCTTGTCCAGCAATGGCATGAGAGTTTCCATAGTGAGTTCAATCTCTGAGAGTGATTCCCTGGCTTCATCAGAAAGACCAAATAGACAAACTTACTTTATTACATAGGAGGCAGAGAGACCCACAAGCATCACCGTAGAACAAATATAGGGCTAGAATTTTAGGGTAATGCTAATTATTGTTTATACTTTTTATTATGCTGGTGATTGTGGGTGGGGCATATCATTTTAAAACTAGATGTATTATTTACAAACAATACACACTTTAAAAACTTTATTTAACAGAACTTTATATTTGTTTGTGTTTTATGACATTTATATATGCAAACTATGCTTTTAGTGTCATTTGTCTTCTCTTCACTATGGAGCATAGTGGGGAATACAAGATCACGAATACCAGTGTTAATGCTAAAGGATACACACTTTCACTTTGCACTCTTTGAAACAATATGGGTGAAGATTTATTAAGTTGTAGGTGTTTTGGTGCTTTTTGAACCTGCATATATCAGCAGCAGTTTTGCCCTCTGAGCAGGATTTATTATGCAGTTGTTTGGAGTGCACAAATTTGAATCACTGGCAATGTTCATCAATGTTCAGCAATTAAATATATCCCAAATCGTATTATGGTTTAGCCCAAACCACCAATATTGTTGTTCTAAAAAATGCAAATTCATTCCCTACTTAGCTTTAGTCCCTGACAGATGAGAGATTGCTCCCCAGGGGCAGTACATGGTGCTCCAATGGTGTTTTTTTGCCTTTCTGTTTACTAATTTACTTCTGATCAAGGAGAGGGGAAGATTGAAGGTGATTACATTTATGATACCATTATATGACAGACTATTACATTTCATGTACTTCGGTCAGTGTACTTTTTAGCCCATGGTCCCCCATACATTCCCACGTTTTAGGAGAGGTGAATGTCTACACCATCAACAAAGGTTATCCTGTCCTACTGTTATATGTGCCTCTATGAAAATTATGTATTGCACTATAGAAATATTTATAGTATTTGTTTTCTTAAGAAATGATGCAGAGTTAAGAGTAAAATGTGCATACATTATACAAATAAAACATTCTTGGAAAAATAGCATACATGCACATCTGCAGAGCTGTACGTATGTCAAGATGTGTACAACTCTACATCAGAAGCATATGCTTTTGGTTAATTACTAGTCATCATCATCGGTGTGTACTTTCATCTGCCCTATACTAGATTCAAAAGTCAAACCTCCTTACAGGATGGTCTGCAATGGCTGCATTTCCGTGAACATGCCCGCATCTGCAGGGCCATAGAGAGCCACACCAGACCCCAGTACTGGCATTGGGGTGTGTGGCCTAAAAGAGTGCATGTCCACGCCCCCTAAAAATAAACATTAAAAAGTTATGAACTGCTCCACAGGGGGCACCATTCAAATCCACGGGGGGCAGTGAGGGCAAACGCTTCCTATCTTGCTTGCTCTGGGAATTGGGTCCCCCTTTCTCGGCTGGTGCCATCTTCCAAGTGATATTTCGGAAGATGGTGCATGTGCACTTGAGATGAAAGACTCTCCAGAAGATGTCACTAGGAAGATGGCAACGGAGGTGGTGGAGTGACCCGATTCCCTGATACAGGTAAGTATATTCGGGGGAGGGAGGGGGCTGTGGTCCTAATCTCCTGCTGTTCCCCTCCAGCAAGCCCTGGCCTGGGAAATTAGTACCCGCTCCCACCCCTCTCTGTGCCAGTGCTCACATGAGAATGCCTCTTCCCACCCCAGTTCCACTTCTTCAGTCAATGTATCCAAATAACAGACAATATGGCTCTGCATTCTCACATTTGAATACATCTATTTTCCATGCAAATGCAATATAAATATACATCAGATACACAGACGGACGTACATTCAAATTGGCACCATCATCTTTATATGTTAAGCAATGCTTAAGTGTGAACTGGTACTGGTTCTGTAGAAGAGCCACCATGGGATGTTCCAATACACTGCTAAGTAGTCTCTATCCAACAATAGCAGTACCTCGAGTGAAGTACAGAGAAAGTTACAGAGCATCTCTATCCAGTGCTTCTTGACTTAATCCAGATAACATTGCCTCGCTGGCATCATCACCCAATGATTGCACTCCTTTCAGAAAGGTTTATTGTGTAAGCTTGGACAACCCAGATATTGTGGAGTCATTGTCAGCAGTGTCAGCAATAGCCCCTCTCGGTAAGCTAGATCCCAGACGACACGGCCATGTCAGTTCTGTGTGAGTTTGTGTTCCTAGCTTAGGGTCTTGTGTAGGAGTTGGAGTATAAGCTGTGGGCAGAAAGTTTCTGCTCATGGGAAGGAACATCTGTTATGCTGAAGGACAACTCAGGAATCATAGATATAGGGCACTCTGGATACTGGAGATCTGGGGATTAGTACCAGGATAAAATGAACTGGGTTAGGACCGGCAAGATATAACTCAGGAACCAGACTAGGATCGGTATTGCTTAGCTCTGGAACAGCGCTGTAACTGGTGAAATGTAAGACTAGAATAGATCCAAGGTTTAGTGGCACTGGAAACCAGACTGGAACAGGTGACACTGAGGACCGGACTGGAAATGGTGATGCTGAGAATCGGACTGGAACAGGGGACACTGAGAATCAGACTAGAACCATTGAACACTGGTGCAGAAGCAGTGTTAGTACCCACAAGAGCACAGGCTTCAGCACAAGCTGCTGGCAGCCAGCCAGTCCTCCAGGAAGTTTTCTTACAGAGGCTGCAGGTTTTGGATTAGTGGCTGGAGTGAGGTATTTATGGAGACTGGTTTGCATTGTTGGTGCAGCAGTCTCTGATTTAAATGAACATGGCGGCATCCAGAGTCTGGAGCTGGTAGGAGCCACATGCTGGGAGCAGACGGAGCTGCCAGCCTGTTTATTGTGCTGTTGTTGGTGAGAGACATTGCAAGGTGGTGCAGCAATGGTAAAAGGCCAACAGACCTCCGAAGATCGCTGCACCAACCGAGTCAGCAGCATCTGGACAGGTAAGTAATGGGGTCTGGGTCGGGCGCATCGATGAGCCATGACAGGCCACACCAAGTGTTTTTCTTTCATAGATAAATCAACTGGGAGCAACAAAACTACTTTTGTAGATTGCAAGGATTAATTTGATGAGTGACATTTGTACATCTGTGTGCAAAGGAGTCTAAATCTGTGTTTGAAGTGCCACGATGCAGCGGCCGTGGCTTTTTGTAAATTCAAGTTCCGTTGTGCTTCATCTATGACTTTTTACATGTTTAAAATGAGTTCCTGTGTGGCTAAAGTCACAGCCCAGCTAATAAGTTATTATCTACATGTGCCAATCTTTATGTATATAACTACAAATTGTATAGAGCAGAGGTTCCCAAACACAGTCCTGAAGACACCCTAAAGGTCCAGGATTTAAGACTATCCATGGCTGAGCACAGATGGTTAAATCAAATTGATTGAGGTACTAATTAAGTCACCTGTGCCCAAGCTTAGTTATCTTTAAAACCTTGACCGTTAGGGTGCCTTGAGGAAACTCTGGAATAGGGTATTTATAGCAGGAGATACACACATATTTGTGCCTACAGTACACATGCAATAGCATAGAGGAAGGTGAAAGAACAACAATGCTAACATGGACTTGAAGGTATACTGTAAGTGCTGCTATGCACCGATTCTCCCGGGAACTCATATCAAATAGAGGCATTTCGTTTCCTCCCTCACTGACTTCAAGTTTCCAGTCTCTCAGTTCCTTCTGTTGGAGGAATATATTTATACTCTTACGGAGTGCATTTATATTGGAGGTAAACATTTCATGGGAATTCTTGGCAAATAACAGTGAATACATGTTAACAAAACAATGATTGGCAACTATGAAAAAATGTGACTGCCTATTTATCACAAATCTCCTTCCTGCACAGAGGACTGATAAGAGCCTGCACTGGCAAAATGTAAAAAGTGAATTGTCTGGCTTCCCTACTGTGCATGCATGCCGTTTGTTCCACACAAGTGCAAATAGAGGGTGGCTGGGAGGGATCTGAAGATAAATCTTTCTAAAGAGGTAACCTATTGGCAGCACCGGAGCAGGGTGACCCTGTGCCAACTCCACCACCAAAAATGTGATGTCATAATGTAACAACGAGGGGAACAGTGCAACTGGCAACAGAAAGATCACTTCTCTGAGTATCTTAAGGATGCCCTGGATTGCTCTACTGACTGCATACCTCCCAACATGACCCTCTCCAGGAGGGACACAATGCTCTGCTTCTGGACTTCCCTCTTAATGTATGATTGCCGTCACCTGTGTTGAACAGGTTAATGGATAAGAAAGGTGTTTCAGCACAGGTGATAGCAATCATAAATTAAGAGAAAAGTCCATGAGCATGGCATTCTGTCCCTCCTGGAGAGGGACATGTTGGGAGGTATGTGACTGCAGGATGACATTAGCTACTGGATAGCAGCTCTGAAAAGCTTTATTAAAGCTTGCTAAATTGCCCATTTTTGCTGCACATGCACCAAGCCCCACATCCCGGGGCTTCGATGTGGAGAGTAACACCAGCTTTTGCAAGCATTAACCTATAGAAGCCTATGGGCTTCTTTCTGCGACACATTGTGTGAGGGAACCGATTGGATCCTGCCCAGCATGCCCCGCAGTTGCCACATCACTCTGTGCATGTCCAGATGGACTACCGGGGCCGAATCCCGGAAGTCCAGTGACGAGAGGACATTGCAAAGGACAGCTCTTAACCCTATGTATAATATTTAAAAGGGCATCCTACACTATGTATAATATTTAAAAGGGCAATTGTTTTACTAGCAAGCCTCAGCTAGAAAACTACTAGCAAGTCTCGGCTAGAAAAAGCATTGCCATTTAAATTTTGGGCATAAACACGATCAGAAGCACTTGGTTTTACAACCCAATGCTTTGTAAAGAAACCCAACAGTCACTACTGAAAACTGCGACATTTGCAGAAATCTGTGAGCAGGAGGCCAATGAGAAGTCACAATCTCTTTTGTCTGCTTACTTAGATGTCCATTGTACAGCCATTGTAGTTGGTAATGCAGTTTCTATTCACTGTACCTATTATTCATTTGTACATAAGGGTGTGGTAGTTTAAGTAATACCAACCTTATTCTCTGCCCTAGACCGCATCTTGTCCTGTTTGTATTTCAGTAATGCACAAGGAACAAACATTATCTATGTGACCAGGGGCATTTCTAGAGTGGAGGAGGCCCGTGTGCAGGCTCCATATGGGCATCCTCCACTCTAGCCAGCAGCACTGTACCTTTGGGCACTAGGGTCCCTAGGGGACCCAAGTGCTGTCCGAGAGTCTAGAGCGCATGCATAGATCTCCAGAAAAATGGTGCGGTAGCCATTTTGCCAGTGATTTTTCTACTGCGCATATGCAAAACACCAGAAAATGGGCGCTGTGCCATTTTCACAGTGATTTCTGCAGCACTGTTGCTGTGCTGCGGGACTCCAGAGGGTAAGTATTAAAAATAATGGGTGCAGGGTGTGCAGTATGGGTACCCTTGGACCCCTGGGGCCCGTGTGCACCACACACACACACTGCACCCATTATAAATACGCCAATGTATATGACACTGTCATGCGGTCATTCACAAGCACTCCTTTATAAAAAAAAAAATGGCCTATTGCAGAAAGGAAAATGTTAGTTATCTTATTCTGTAGCAATGATGTAGCCATCATTACATATCACACACGATAAATTTCACAGGAAGGAAAAAAAACATTTTAATAGTAAAAATCAAGGTAAAAACTCCCCATTATTTATTGTTTCCTATAAATGTTGCCATATGTCTTTCTTACCAATTCCCTGTTAATATGTAATGAAATTCAGACTCATCATTCCATTTGCACTATTATTGTTCTACTTTCTTCCCATAAAAGCAGAAATCAGTTGGAGTTTGAAAGGATTTGATTTCAGCCATGTACACATAAACCTTGCTCTAGAATTACAGTTGGAGAACTGTTAAAATTTTGGCCATCTGTACCCACTGAAAACATATAGATGTGTGAATTTCTTTGTGTGTTACACCGCAACAGGTTTCAATTCTCCATATGACTGCTTTGTGCAATGAACCTTTAGAACATATGAGATTATATAAGGAGATCTGTTATTCATCTTCTTAACAATATAGGAAGTACTGAAGTAGGAGTTATGTCTGGGATATATGAACCATATATCACCCATATTTATGCCAGGGCAGAGGGAGCACTTATTCTTGTATACCCATCGTCAGGGGTTCCATTAGATTTACAAAGGATTCTTTGTAGGTCCCTTATAGCCATAAATCTAAAGTGCACTTTAACTGGAGTCACTGAGACGTTTTCATCTCCTGTTTGTTGTATGTACACATTATCACTGCACACTGCAACATAGAATATTTCAGGAGATAAGTGTTCTGATAGGGAGCCAAGGTCCTGTTAATCTGAATGTGTAGGGAAGTACTGGAGTGCATGTGAGAGAAGCAGTCTCACAACGGGCCTTATTCAGATTTAGACGCAAATGGACTCTCAAAATGTATCTGAATAAAAAGTTGCACTTCTACAACCTATTCAGGGTCAGTCTCTGACGTAAACCTCCCATTGGCTGCAGCTCTCTTCCCTAATCATTCCTGGCTGACAGGAGACTGGATTGTAACTAGAGGTATACATAGCTCATACTTGCCTACCCTCCCGGAAAGGCCGGGAGGCTCCCGAAAATCGAGTGGCCCTCCCAGCCCCCAGAAAGGTGGGCAAGTGTCACGCTTTTGCTGGCAGTTCCCGCACTCCTCCTCGGCCGCCCACAGCAGAGAACAAGTGGGCGGTCCGAGGGGGATACGATGACGCGATTCACATCATCGTAGCTCTGCCCCCCCCGCTGTACATTGCCTGTTTTCTCGGCACTGTCTAGTGGGGGCAGGGCTACGATGATGCGACTATAGTGCCACGCCCCCGGACAGCTCACTTTCCCAGTCGGCCACACCCCCGGACTGCCCACATTGCCGCCGGGCACACCCGCATTAGCCTACCACACTGCAGCCTCCCGAAGGATGGCGCAGCAAGGTACACAAATATGACATACTGTTGCCTGCTTTGCAAAGCTTCCAATAGTATAACCTTTTTTTTTGTTATTGTTAACACTTTAGTAATTATGTGCATTATTTCTCCATCCCCAATTGAGTCTAACCCATTAGTAATGTAAGATCACCTTTGAAACACTTTTGCATCAGTTTTAGGGGGGCGAACAATAATGTTTAAAATTGCGCTATACGATAAATACGTTTTGAACTCACAGCAAGCTCAATGTAGACACTAGAAGCATTCATGAATGCCTCCAGTACTAAACGATCACTAAAGCTGCTCTTTCAGCGGAGACGGCTTTTTGGAAGTGTGTAAAAGATTACTAGCCTCTCCATACTGTAGCACATACTGTAATTCACCCCGCATGCTGCTGCCACCCCCCCCTCTCACACACACACACACACACACACACACACACACACACAGTCACACACACACTTACACCCCGCCAGATCTGCCCCTCTGTTCAGTATAGCCTATGCACTATGTAGCCGCTACCCTTGTGCTGGAGGAGATGATGCAGTTGCAGAGCTCCCTTCCCCACATCCACTGGGTCTGCCCAGCTGTCAGACTTGAGACAGAAAAAATAAGTGGATTTAAGAAAGACGCACATGTGCAGTAAATGGAAAGTCTCAATTAACTTTGACTAAGGCCCAATATGAGAAGAGTAAAGGAGGTAAGCAGGATGCAATACAGTATAATAATGAGGACATTTACTAAAGGGTGTTTCTTTCATGCACTGTAGTTATAAAGTTCAAAATCACCATCCCAAATTTTTTGTGCAGAAAAATACCTACAACCAATTGTATTACTCACAGTTTGCAAATTCAATGCATCATTTTATGAACAAAAATTATTTGTGGCAGGGAAACATTCTTTATTTTATGATGTGGCACCAACATAACAATTGCTGTCTCATCATAAATATATTTTTATTGTCTCCATATAGCAATCAGTTAATATTGCCTCCTGAATAGATTTAATCTGTATAACAATTTGCTACAGTCTGTCCCATCTCCAACTCTATTTGCGCTTCTTATCCAATGGCCCTCACTGCTAGGGAGCTGGGACAGATCCTAGCTGGAGAGGAAGAGGACATGCTGGGCTGTCAGAAACAGGGTATATATGGGGGTAGGATGGAGGGGAATGGGGTGGGGCGAGCAGTGGGTGGGTTGGTCAGAGAAGCAGTGATGGGGCGGGATAGAGCCTTTTTTACTAGAGATGAGCGGGTTCGGTTCCTCGGAAACCGAACCCCCCCGAACTTCACCCATTTTACACGGGTCCGAGGCATACTCGGATTCTCCCGTATGGCTCGGTTAACCCAAGCGCGCCCGAACGTCATCATCCCGCTGTCGGATTCTCGCGAGATTCGGATTCTATATAAGGAGCCGCGCATCGCCGCCATTTTTCACTCGTGCATTGGAAATGATAGTGAGAGGACGTGGCTGGCGTCCTCTCACTTTGTTTCAGGGGGCTGCATATCTTTATTCTGGGGACCAGCAGTATTATAGGAGGAGTACAGTGCAGAGTTTTGCTGACCAGTGACCACCAGTATTATACGTTGTCTGCCTGAAAAACGCTCCATATCTGTGCTCAGTGTGCTGCATATATCTGTGCTCACACTGCTTTATTGTGGGGACTGGGGACCAGCAGTATTATATAGGAGGAGTACAGTGCAGAGTTTTGCTGACCAGTGACCACCAGTATACGTTGTCTGCCTGAAAAATGCTCCATATCTGTGCTCAGTGTGCTGCATATATCTGTGCTCACACTGCTTTATTGTGGGGACTGGGGACCACCAGTATATTATATAGGAGGAGTACAGTGCAGAGTTTTGCTGACCAGTGACCACCAGTATTATACGTTGTCTGCCTGAAAAACGCTCCATATCTGTGCTCAGTGTGCTGCATATATCTGTGCTCACACTGCTTTATTGTGGGTACTGGGGACCACCAGTATATTATATAGGAGGTGTACAGTGCAGAGTTTTGCTGACCAGTGACCACCAGTATTATACGTTCTCTGCCTGAAAAACGCTCCATATCTGTGCTGCATTGTAGTATATAGTAGGAGTACAGTGCATAATTTTGCTGACCACCAGTATATAATATATAGGAGTACGGTACAGAAGGCCACTGCTCTACCTACCTCTGTGTCGTCAAGTATACTATCCATCCATACCTCGGGTGCATTTCAGTTTTGCACAGTTTGCTGACCACCAGTATATAATATATAGCAGTACGGTACAGTAGGCCACTGCTCTACCTACCTTTGTGTCGTCAAGTATACTATCCATCCATACCTGTGGTGCATTTAAGTTTTGCACAGTTTGCTGACCACCAGTATATAATATATAGCATTACGGTACAGTAGGCCACTGCTCTACCTACCTCTGTGTCGTCAAGTATACTATCCATCCATACCTGTGGTGCATTTCAGTTTTGCACAGTTTGCTGACCACCAGTATATAATATATAGCAGTACGGTACAGCAAGCCACTGCTCTACCTACCTCTGTGTCGTCAAGTATACTATCCATCCATACCTGTGGTGCATTTCAGTTGTGCGCAGTATATATAGTAGTAGGCCATTGCTATTGATACTGGCATATAATTCCACACATTAAAAAATGGAGAACAAAAATGTGGAGGTTAAAATAGGGAAAGATCAAGATCCACTTCCACCTTGTGCTGAAGCTGCTGCCACTAGTCATGGCCGAGACGATGAAATGCCATCAACGTCGTCTGCCAAGGCCGATGCCCAATGTCATAGTAAATAGCATGTAAAATCCAAAACACAAAAGTTCAGTAAAATGACCCAAAAATCAAAATTAAAAGCGTCTGAGGAGAAGCGTAAACTTGCCAATATGCCATTTACGACACGGAGTGGCAAGGAACGGCTGAGGCCCTGGCCTATGTTCATGGCTAGTGGTTCAGCTTCACATGAGGATGGAAGCACTCATCCTCTCGCTAGAAAAATGAAAAGACTTAAGCTGGCAAAAGCACAGCAAAGAACTGTGCGTTTTTCTAAATCACAAATCCCCAAGGAGAGTCCAATTGTGTCGGCTGCGATGCCTGACCTTCCCAACACTGGACGGGAAGAGGTGGCGCCTTCCACCATTTGCACGCCCCCTGCAAGTGCTGGAAGGAGCACCCGCAGTCCAGTTCCGGATAGTCAAATTGAAGATGTCACTGTTGAAGTACACCAGGATGAGGATATGGGTGTTGTTGGTGCTGAGGAGGAAATTGACAAGGAGGATTCTGATGGTGAGGTGGTTTGTCTAAGTCAGGCACCCGGGGAGACACCTGTTGTCCATGGGACGAATATGGCCATTGACATGCCTTGTCAAATTACAAAAAATATCACCTCTTCGGTGTGGAATTATTTTAACACAAATGCGGACAACAGGTGTCAAGCCGTGTGTTGCCTTTGTCAAGCTGTAATAAGTAGGGGTAAGGACGTTAACCACCTCGGAACATCCTCCCTTATACGTCACCTGCAGCGCATTCATCATAAGTCAGTGACAAGTTCAAAAACTTTGAATGACAGAGGAAGCAATCCACTGACCACTAAATCCCTTCCTCTTGTAACGAAGCTCCTGCAAACCACACCACCAACTCCCTCAGTGTCAATTTCCTCCTTACACAGGAAAGCCAATAGTCCTGCAGGCCATGTCACTGGCAAGTCTGACGAGTCCTCTCCTGCCTGGGATTCCTCTGATGCATCCTTGAGTGTAACGCCTACTGCTGCTGGCGCTGCTGTTGTTGCTGCTGGGAGTCGATCGTCATCCCAGAGGGGAAGTCGGAAGACCACTTGTACTACTTCCAGTAAGCAATTGACTGTCCAACAGTCCTTTGCGAGGAAGATGAAATATCATAGCAGTCATCCTGCTGCAAAGCAGATAACTCAGGCCTTGGCAGCCTGGGCGGTGAGAAACGTGTTTCCGTTATCCACCGTTAATTCACAGGCAACTACAGACTTGAGTGAGATAATGTGTCCCCAGTACCAAATATCATCTAGGTTCAATTTCTCTAGGCAGGCGATACCGAAAATGTACACAGACCTCAGAAAAAATGTCACCAGTGTCCTAAAAAATGCAGTTGTACCCAATGTCCACTTAACCACGGACATGTGGACAAGTAGAGCAGGGCAGACTCAGGACTATATGACTGTGACAGCCCACTGGGTAGATGTATTGCCTCCCGCAGCAAGAACAGCAGCGGCGGCACCAGTAGCAGCATCTCGCAAACGCCAACTCGTTCCTAGGCAGGCTACGCTTTGTATCACCGCTTTCCAGAAGAGGCACACAGCTGACAACCTCTTACGGAAACTGAGGAACATCATCGCAGAATGGCTTACCCCAAATGGACTCTCCTGGGGATTTGTTACATCGGACAATGCCAGCAATATTGTGCGTGCATTACATCTGGGCAAATTCCAGCACGTCCCATGTTTTGCACATACATTGACTTTGGTGGTGCAGAATTATTTAAAAAACGACAGGGGCGTGCAAGAGATGCTGTCGGTGGCCCGAAGAATTCTTCGGGACACTTTTGGCAGTCAGCCACCGCGTGCCGAAGACTGGAGCACCAGCAAACAGTCCTGAACCTGCCCTGTCATCATCTGAAGCAAGAGGTGGTAACGAGGTGGAATTCAACCCTCTATATGCTTCAGAGGATGGAGGAGCAGCAAAAGGCCATTCAAGCCTATACATCTGCCTATGATATAGGCAAAGGAGGGGGAATGCACCCGACTCAAGTGCAGTGGAGAATTATTTCAACGTTGTGCAAGGTTCTGCAACCCTTTGAACTTGCCACACGTGAAGTCAGTTCAGACACTGCCAGCCTGAGTCAGGTCATTCCCCTCATCAGGCTTTTGCAGAAGAAGCTGGAGACATTGAAGGAGGAGCTAAAACAGAGCGATTACGCTAGGCATGTGGGACTTGTGGATGGAGCCCTTAATTCGCTTAACCAGGATTCACGGGTGGTCAATCTGTTGAAATCAGAGCACTACATTTTGACCACCGTGCTCGATCCTAGATTTAAAACCTACGTTGTATCTCTCTTTCCGGCAGACACAAGTCTGCAGAGGTTCAAAGACCTGCTGGTGAGAAAATTGTCAAGTCAAGCGGAACGTGACCCGTCAACAGCTGCTCCTTCACATTCTCCCGCAACTGGGGGTGCGAGGAAAAGGCTAAGAATTCCGAGCCAACCCGCTGACGGTGATGCAGGGCAGTCTGGAGCGAGTGCTGACATCTGGTCCGGACTGAAGGACCTGCCAACGATTACTGACATGTTGTCTACTGTCACTGCATATGATTCTCTCACCATTGAAAGAATGGTGGAGGATTATATGAGTGACCACATCCAAGTAGGCACGTCAGACAGTCCGTACGTATACTGGCAGGAAAAAGAGGCAATTTGGAGGTCCTTGCAGAAACTGCCTTTATTTTACCTAAGTTGCCCCCCTCCAGTGTGTACTCCGAAAGAGTGTTTAGTGCAGCCGCTCACCTTGTCAGCAATCGGCGTACGAGGTTACTTCCAGAAAATGTAGAGAAGATGATGTTCATCAAAATGAATTATAATCAATTCCTCCGTGGAGACATTCACCAGCAATTGCCTCCAGAAAGTACACAGGGACCTGAGATGGTGGATTCCAGTGGGGACAAATTAATAATCTGTGAGGAGGGGGATGTACACAGTGAAAGGGGTGAGGAATCGGACGATGAGGAGGAGGTGGACATCTTGCCTCTGTAGAGCCAGTTTGTGCAAGGAGAGATTGATTGCTTCTTTTTTGGTGGGGGCCCAAACCAACCATTCATTTCAGTCACAGTTGTGTGGCAGACCCTGTCGCTGAAATGATGGGTTTGTTAAAGTGTGCATGTTCTGTTTATACAACATAAGGGTGGGTGGGAGGGCCCAAGGACAATTCCATCTTGCACCTCTTTTTTCTTTCATTTTTCTTTGCATCATGTGCTGTTTGGGGACTATTTTTTGAAGTGCCATCCTGCCTGACACTGCAGTGCCACTCCTAGATGGGCCAGGTGTTTGTGTCGGACACTTGTGTCGCTTAGCTTAGCCATCCAGCGACCACAGTGCACCTCTTATTTTCTTTGCATCATGTGCTGTTTGGGGACTATTTTTTGAAGTGCCATCCTGTCTGACACTGCAGTGCCACTCCTAGATGGGCCAGGTGTTTGTGTCGGCCACTTGGGTCGCTTAGCTTAGTCATCCAGCGACCTTGGTGCAAATTTTAGGACTAAAAATAATATTGTGAGGTGTTCAGAATAGACTGGAAATGAGTGGAAATTATGGTTATTGAGGTTATTAATACTATGGGATCAAAATGACCCCCAAATTCTATGATTTAAGCTGTTTTTGAGGGGTTTTTTTGTAAAAAACACCCGAATCCAAAACACACCCGAATCCGACAAAAAATTTTCAGGGAGGTTTTGCCAAAATGCGTCCGAATCCAAAACACGGCCGCGGAACCGAATCCAAAACCATAACCCGAAAAATGTCCAGTGCACATCACTACTTTTTACTAGTAAATTCTTCTATAAATATACATTAATTTTGTCTTAGCATATTTATAACATAGGTTTATTAATGATATTTGCCACCCTAATCAATACTTAATGATTGCCCCCATTGTAAATCTATTGAGCCTTCTCATGTACTGCTTGATCAGACATGTACAACATTTTTCCTGGTGGTTTTGCATCAGTTCTGACAATTTTGACTAACCTGCTGTCACTTTGAAATGCCAAAAACAATCATCAATTTGTGCCAATTTCAAACCTCCGTACAGTACATTTTCCTCTGAGTGTTACTGGATGAAACTTGGTCCTAACATTTAAGTTATATTGTAAATTGGATTCCTTGCATATTCCATACCAAGTTTGGTAATTTGCAGTTGGTGTCAGGGCCGGCAACAGAAATATCTGGGCCCAGTACACTGATATCTCTGGGGGCCCTCCCTCTAATTATTTATGGTATGCGGTCAGCATACCGCTCATTGAGATCCTGGCTGTCACAATACCGATGCTGGGATCCTGTCTGGGTTACCATACCGCCGCCGATATACTGGAGAGGTATGTTTTTCCCCCTCTATGGGTGTTCATGACACCTATAGAAGGAGCATAGAACCTGTGGCGAGCATAGCTTGCCACCGAGCCAACAGCATGGCGAGCGCAGCGAGCCTGCAAGGGGCTTCACTGCGCTCGCCCCCTCACCCCCCTGCCCGCATTCCAACACTCGGGATGCCGATGTCGGTAAACTGATATTCGTCATCCTGGGTGGCAGTATAACAGACCGATCCCGTATGTTTATATATATGTGCACACACAAACTTACATACATATATAGATGTGTCCTTTTACACTGTTGCCGCATTGCAGAGCACAGGGTGCGCATAACGGGTCACATGCGTATGCACGCTCCAGTTATGCAAACACCAATATGGAGCTGGCAGCAGTGTTTTGGATACACACACACACACACACACACACACACATATATAGTCCATATACATAAAAAAACACAAACGTATAAAACATATATATGCATATCGGATGTAGTTATGTAACCGGCGGTCTCACAATACTGACCACTACATCCCACCTGCTCAAAATCCCGCCAGTCGGCATTCTGACCAACAGGGACTATTCCTACTCGTGGGTGTCCACGGCACCCATAGAGTGGGAATAGAATCTGTGGTGAGCGCAGTGATCTACTGAGCCCATTGCGTGCCGAGTACAGCGATCCTGCCAGGGGCTTTGTTGTGCTCGCCCCCCCGGCAGCCATCTCACAGCCAAGATCACAGCATCAGTATTGTGACCAACCGCCGGTCACACACACACACACACACACACACACACACACACACACACACACACACGGGGTTTCCAACCAGTCAGTGACAAAGAACCAAAAAACCTTGTTAGGTATGTCAAAGAGCCGAAATTGAGCCGAAGGCGCACATGCAAAAATGGAATGTGGCCCTGTGCCCGCTAGCCACGCCCCTGGTATAAAATACATTGAAAAAGCCAGAACGACATAAAATAAAAACTTTTTAAGTCAGATCCATTGAAAAAGCCACTTTCACATAAAATAATTGAAAAAGCCAGATTCACATAATAAACTTAAGTTCCCCATGTGACACTCCTGCTAGCACCCTCCTATGTCACTCCATCCAGCTCCCCATGTGACACTCCTGCTAGCACCCTCCTATGTCACTCCTGCCAGCACCCCCCATGTCACTCCATCCAGCTCTCCCATGTGTCACTCCTGCTACCACCCTCCTACGTCACTCCAGCCAGCTTTCCCATGTGTCACTACTTCCAGCACCCTCCTTCATCACTCCAATCAGCTCCTCCTTGTGTCACTACTGCCAGGGCCCTTCTGTGTCACTCCAGCCAGCTCCGCCTTGTGTCACTCTAGCCCACCCTCATGTGTCACTAAAGTTCCTCCACCAAGTCGTGCCATTGCTGCAGCCCCTAATGTGTTCTCCATTTGCCAATGGGTGTCTCGCCTATAGTATCTGGCTCCTTCAATTTTCAGTCCCTGTAGTCCTGCTGCATGTCTGGCTGGAGTGTAGCAGTTTCTGTATCTGTTGTCGTCACATGATTTAGAGTGTTGGGAGCCACATTTTAATAAAGAAAGAGCCTCATGCGGCTCAAGAGCCACTGGTTGGCCACCGCTGCTGTATACAGTATATATATATATATATATATATATATATATATATATATACACACACACACACACACACACACACACACACACACACACACACACACACACACACACACACACACACATATATATACAGTTTTAGTGTTTGCAGGCTGTCACAGTGAGGGTGCCAGGATCCTGAAATGACAGCCTATCAGCCTGTCTGTAGGGACAGCTGTGGAGCTGTACAGACCGAGTCTGTGTCCTATAGGAAGCTGGTCATACCTACTTGGCTCAGAGCAGCTCTTCAACAGCATTGGTGGATGTAGTGCGGCCATGGCATCAGTTCTATGGCATTGCTGCTAGCACAATCGGGACCGTACCAAGTGAAAGGGGGAGGCAGGGGGATTTGTGCGGCCGTTCGTTACATTAGTTTTAAAGGCTGTGGGCGGGCGGAGCGGGCACATAAAAAATATTAGTAGGTGCTGCTGCAGCTGTGTCCCTGATCTTCAGGGCCCCTCTGCCCCATGGGGCCCGGGACGTTTGTCCCCTTTGACCCACCCTGTCGACGGGCCTGGTTGGTGTTGACTAAGATCTTGAAAGCAAACAGATGTCTTGCACTAATTTAATTAGATAATTGTTTGCATTGTATGATCTGTTATCTTCTTACTGCATATGGATTACGCCTACAGTATATTTAAATAATACATCTGTGTGTCAGAAAATACTACACAGTTTAAGTTAGTATGCTTTAATGAAATGAATGTTGCATGTGTATTTATTTACATTGATTAGGATACCAATGATTAATTAAACATGCATTATATAAAAAAGAAGCTGTTATTAAAGAGCATATTCTATAGGTATATCATTTAGATTCTTGTCAGCAAATACTAAAATATAATTCATGAATTGTGTTTTCTTTTCAGGTATTATTTCACATTGGAGGAAAATTCTACCCCTCACTTCTCCATCACTGTGACTCCCTGTGATGTACCAATTGAATGGAGTATTCTACACTATAAGGCATCACATGCACTCTATAGAAAAACAGCAGGTATTAATAGACCAGAATATAGATATTGCAATGGCTTATTTACTATATTTGTGGTGGTATATGGAATAGATCAAGCAAATGAATGTTTCATATCAGAAGTCACCAAATCTCAATTTGTAGTTCCTTAGAGACAATTTAAATCTATTGTGCTCTCTAAATTGTTGTCACAAATACAGCATAACCAAAGTGTCCTTCCCAATTGTTAAAGGTAATTTCCACTTTTGGAAATATCCTTTTAAAAATTAATCAACAGTGACCCACTCCCACTGCGACAAGAGATAGATGTCCTTGAAAAACTCAGGCTCTCACAATGTGATATCCACATCACACTGTTGGGCCATCTCATTTCAAGGCTCATTATAAACTGCAATTTAACTGCTGTGAAAAAAAAATGACACATGAAAAAATATTTACATAGTGTAATCATTTCTACTCTTCATTTAACATTGTGTTTTTCCTCTTTCTTTTCCTCTAGAAAAGTATCAAACCTTTGAGGACCTGAAAACTCGAACGTACTACAAGACGGTCTCTACACTTTTCCACTACAAAGGAAACTCTGTTGAAAGCTATGTTGGCACTTCCGCATATTCTTCACTTTTTGTCCTTGAATTTCTTTCAACTGAAAGAGACACTCACATATCAGTATACCTCACAACTGACTTAGCACATGGTAATCTATTCCCTGAGCTACCTGTAGATCCTCGGATTGATGTCACCAGAGTCAGCCATAACTCTGTTTCATTGGTCTGGAAACCAAGTCCATCTGCAGTTAAGCAGAAGGAGAATATAGAATATTGTCTGCTGGTCAATGAAAAACATAACTACAAAAGCTTGTGTGCTGCCGACACAGCTATTCGATCCGCAGGCAGAAAATGGCCAGAGTTAGCGAGTTTCCCCATGTTGCAGCATCTTAATGACCATCAAAGGGTTATGATCCTTTCAAACACTGATTTTAGGATTATTCACAAATCCGGCAATATGGATGTGAGGCAGATGTGTATTGGGAACAAGAATTCCTACACAGTATCTAATCTGAAATCCAACACTCAATATTACTTTGATGTATTTGTAGTTAATCTTTTAACCAATGCCAGTGTGGCCTACACAGGTACATTTGCAAAGACTTTGTTGGAGCCAAAACCTAAGGTTACCTTGCTAAAAGATGGTAAAATAATTCAACTTAAGTTTGATGGCAAAAGAGAAAAAGTATATAGCTTTGAATATCAGGCATCACATAAAAAGGTCCAGTTTACGCTACAAACTTGTAATGGACAAATGCGTGTTCAAATATCAAAAAATGGTAAATTGTTAGTTTCAGAATACATTCAAGGTTTAAGACATATTACGCTAAAAGGTAAATTGATGGATAAATACTTGGCTGTTTTAAAGCCTGGGGAACCCTTGTTAAACACCTCTGCTATGATTCAGGCATCATCTCACATCCACAAATCTTTATTCCCATTTTTTCCAAACAGTTTGAAAATCAAGTCTTTCAACAAACTGAGGACATGTAACTCGATAACTATTGCCTGGCTTGGTACACAGGAAAGGAACATGTACTGTGTCTACAAAAAGAAACTTCAGGAAGACCAAGTTTGGAGAGAAATGTCCAGAGTTGATAGTTGCTCAGGACCTGAATCTAGGCCAAAATCAGAGAAAGTTTTGTGTAAATACTTCCATGATATCAATGTCCAAAGAGCAGTAACTACAGAAAGACTTGGTGATCTGGAAAAAGACACTTCATATCTTTTGGACGTTTATCTCATTGGACCATCTGGAATACTTGTTAGGTATCAGAGTAAAGTTGTTAAAACTAGAAAAACTTGTTGAAGACATTCTTTTTTCCCCACTGATGATATAAAGGAGAAGATTCTCCCAAAGTCAAAGACAAAAAAGGAGAAGGAGCTCCCAAATGTAGATGAATCTATTTACTTGTATATAAAAATCCATTAATTGAATTGTATAGGTCACCATAAAAAACTCAAGTAAGGACTAAGAGCTAATGATTTTCTGTGCTCACAATCTTTTAGTAGAGTTTAATGTTAACTTTTGTATCTATCAGCTTTTGTCACCAATGTGTTATTGTGATGTATTTTTTCTACTTTAAAAAGATAACTTTTAAAATAGGCTTTCTTATGCTGACTACAATAGTAATCCCTCATTTAAAGGTCACTTACAGTATGAAACATTTAATTTTGTATAATGTAGAGCTCTTAGAAGGCAGAAGAACCAGTCAGGCTGTCAGTTTAAAAACCTAGGTACAATAAATATCAAAAACAACTACATTTTCTATTACAAATTGCAAAGTGCCCCCCATAAGAGTTTTTTTGCTTTAGTCTTGCACAATGTCAGGAACTCCTGTTCCTATATAACATTTCTATTTAACCAGGGAAGCACCACCAACAGAAATTGAGACTTTTGGAGATACAAAGTTTTTCCTAGTACTAACACTATTTATTGTTGGTTTGCATGATAACCAAGTTACAGATATAATGTACATGCCACTTTCTAGTCTGTTGCAGGATCGTACTTCACTTAATATAGCAACAAAACAAATACCAGATCTCTTTAATAGATGTGCTGTTAAAATATTTCATGCTCTATTTGTGTTTTATCATATACAGTATGTTAAATTTTAACTTTTCACCATTAATCAGTAACCTGTTGGAAGGCATGTAGTTATTAAATCTATACTATGTTGATTTATAGTTATTAATTATAATGAATTTATAGTTTCAATATTAGGCATTTACCATCTACAGTCACATTATATATGATGTAAGGAGTGTCACAACTAAGCTGGTGTCGGTAACTGGAAGCCTCAGTTGTAGGGGCTGACGGGTACCGGAATTTAGGAGGTGAGAGAGGACTCCTAGACATACACTAGGCAGTAGTACCAGATGCTCGAAGGCGTGACCACGACAACAGGAGATGTCTTTGAGGGTTTTTATAAAATCATAAGAGTCAATAATGTGCTAACAAACAAGAAATGTCACAAGTGAACAATAAGCCCACAACTGGTTAAGACCAGTAATCCAGGATATGAGTGGGAGTGCTGTATATACTTGGGAACCCAGGTGAGGTAGATGGAGATGCTGGGTATCGCAGATAAAGCTGAGAATGCAGCTGGGGTTCACAGGTAAACTGTGAATGAAGCTGGGGTTCGCAGGTAAGCTGTGAATGAAGCTAGGGTTCGCAGGACTTGTACTCCACAATATTAGTGAGTACCGACAGGAATGTATACAGAGGACTGCTGGAGAGTGGCTGCTGGAAAGCCGAAGTCATACACTCTGCTTGTGCTGGGTGTGGGGACAAGAGAGGCAGGTTGCACCACAGGGCACTAGTACAGGAGAGCTGGAACTGCACCGCAGGGGGAAACCACTAGAGAGTCAGGCTATGCTACAGGGAAGGTCCACAGGAGAGTCCACAGTGAACTGCACACTGGAATCGCTGGATAGACAATTGAAGCACTGACAACCTTCTGGGTGCTGGGACAGGATATTTATACCTGCTGGATAGCATGAATTGGCTGACAATTATGCCCTGGCTCCAGCAGCACTGTGGATTGGTGAGAATGGTGACATGTGATCCAAGACCAAAATGGCTGTGCCCATAGACGGAGATTGAAGGGGAAAGAAGCACTCTGAAACCATGTGTTATACAACAATGGCGGTGAAGGCCGCAGCAGCAGAAACTCCATGCGCCCAGATGCGCACAGCGGCCACAGGAATGGAAGCAGTGGCCGGAGCACACAGAGGACGCACATCCAGCAGAGGACCACGGGCACGGCAGTGACAGCCGCGACGGTACTAAGAGCGCCGCACCACCGCAAGTGCACACACTAAGGAGGCCGATAAAACCAGCACTGCAGGCAATAGCCGAAAACATAACTATAACCCGGCCCTGGCTCGCTGAGCCAATCTCAGGAGGCACCTAACAGGTAGGAACCGGCGTCTAGTTACCCGGATCGTGACAAGGAGCAGAAATGCTTTAGAATGTTAATAACCTAAAACCATGGCCAAACCTTCTCTGATATCCCAAGATCACTGACGAGCTTCTTTACTAAATAGCAAATGAAACAGGCACTTTGGAGGGGGCAATCATATACATGCCAAAAGTGAGAGGACATGCCAAAAGAGAGAGGGAGGTATTGGAGGCAAGAATAGGCAGATTACAGTAAGGGCATGATCATGTGATACAATTAGACATACTGTAGACATATCCATAAATGCACATTTTAGGAGGATGGAGGAGGGCTGATGCAATGATATGCAATAAGGATGAGGATTATCAGATGCAATATCTTGCTGCCAGCACTGCTACCAGAAATTTGCAGCGCTCAGTACAGATGAAACAGGCAGGTCCCATCTCTGATCCGATGGATGCACATGCTTTGACACCACTCACAGTATTGGCAGGCACCTCATGACCCTCAGACCCCTCAACGTTTCATTAGTCCATATATCTTCATCTAGACAGATATCTAGCTTCAAACCAGAACACCAAAAATATAGTAAAAAGGCACTTAATTTCACATCACAAAATATAAAAGATTACCCATCTGTACCAACCCATGCCATAGTGGTACTGTTACAAGCCACTGTGCGGCTTGTCTCCACAATGGGTTCCGGTTGTTGCATGACAACCGGGATATCGCACTGTCCAGCCTAAGGGGCCGCTGGGCAACTGGAATGCTCTCACCCCTGCTCTTCTCCCTGTACACAAATGACTGCATCACAAAGGCGCCATCAGTAAAGATCATCAAATTCCCCCGACGACTCCACCGTCGTCGGCCTCATCAAGGAAGGGGATGAATCGGACTATAGACGGGAATAGACCGGTTGGCCCAGTGGTGCGGCCACAACAACTTTGAGCTCAACCCCCTCAAAGCTGTCGAGATGATAGAGGACTTCAGGAAGAAGTCAACTAGTGCACCTCCGCTAATGATTGCTGACAGTGTGGTATCGCTAGTGGACTCCTTCAGTGTGGTATCGCTAGTGCACTTATCCCTTGACAAAGGTGCGGTAAGCAGAAATATTTTAATTTGAGAGGAGTGCATCCAAAGTCAAACTTAAATTGCAGTGTAAAAATCAAGCTTTCCAGGATTTGTGAACTGCATGCAAAGCAGTCAGTATTTACCCAGGATGTAAAAAGAATAAATAAATGTATTTGCAACTATTGCATTGTAACATGGTTTGTCCAAATGTACAATCATTTACACTGTTTTGCAAACTCAGAATAAGGCCCACAAAGTGTAAATCTGTGGGGTTATTGCTAGTGATAACAGGGTTATAGATGACGCTAACCTTTTGAAATGAGAACATTTTTTAATTATTTTTAAATAAAAAAAATGTGGAAATCTGACATCCTTAGGTTCAGTTATGTGGCATTAAATACAATGTTGCCTCCTTCCACAATATATTAGATCGGCAGCCACCAGGCATGAGGAGTGGCGTTAACGTCACAGTTGGGAACGGGTGTGGCAGAAAGGTGTGAGACAGGGAAGGGGGCAGAGGAATACATGACGAGAGGTGGTCACATCACCCTTTGCAGCTTGTCTTATATACAATAGTAATATATGTAAGTAAAATTATATATATATATATATATATATATATATATATATATATATATATACTGTTAATATATAATTTACCCAGCACTGCAGGACATCTGTAAGAAATGTTAATCTTAAATATTGTTTTTCATCTAATAAACACCCCCTCCCTCCAGAAATATAGGACTGCTATAAGTACATTTATGTTTAATATTAATATGTATAACAATATAATAGATAATGTAAGATCCCCAAACTACAGCACCAAAGGACTGTTCTATTAAAATTAAATTTCATATTATTTAAAAATAAAAATAAGACCACAAAGTCAAGCACATATTGCTTTGATTCCTGGTGCTTATCCCATATTTAAGACTGAATGAATACAGTAGAGAAAATTAAACAGGATGGAGCACCGTTATACTGCTACTAACACTATAGGTGCCAGCCCAGTGATACAATCAGAATTCTGTGACCGCCCTTAGCTGCTAAAGAGAAAGTGAAATCATAGTACCAACTTGATGGCTTATATAAATTGAACATTTCTTTTTTCCTTCAATACACTAAAATAATGTGTTTAATTTCAAGCATAAATAAAATAAGGACAAAAAATGGCTTAATGATACAAAAACCCAATGCCAGATGGCAGCTGTAAAGGCAAGAATAAGGTAATTGAATGCAAAAAAAGGGCTAAAAGCACATGATGCAAACATAGTACATAAGTTACAAGTGAAACCACATTGTGAATCACTGGTATCATTTTGGGCCCCTCACTATAACAAGGACAAAGGCAACCTGCACTTTAGTGAAACCATGCATTGTTGCAGTTAACCTTAAAAGATACATTGATGTAGGTATTCTACACCAGAATAGTGTAAGTAAGGTACAAGTCTTCCACACAACTACTAAAGGAAGTACCCAATGAAATGATTAAAGAGCTGAGCCTTCTGACAAAAGATACCTTGATATATGTTATTTCCGTCTCCATTAAGTGAGTTCGGTATGCCAGCTGTATTACGATCATTAATCACCTTCTCTACATTACTGCATACCTTAATGTACTACAAATTGGTATTATCAACCTTATTTTTTTCATGTATCCATGGGAATCATACTGATTACAACTGATTTTCCATACATCTGAAACACAGCGTCACAGATCTTACCCATCATCCCTTTTTGGTCAGTATACTTTTTATAATCACATAAATAGAAGCACTTTTAGTCTGCAGTGTGAGTTGACATTTGCTAATTATTTTTTGTTTTTATACAACTGGTGTGTGGTGTAGGTGCTGTACCCCACAGTGTTCACATAACATATAAGTCCTGTGACTCCACAGGCCACACCCCACTGTGTTCACATAACATAAGTACTGTGACTCCACAATGAGTGGTGATTTTGGGAAAAAAATATATAACATTTTTAAACTGTAGTTGATTTTGTACAACGTGTGTGTTCATTGATATGGATCACAATGATCAGTTGAGAGAAGAGCAGGAGCTGCAACCAAATACTAGCACTGCATCTGCTGCCAGCAGTCATTATGATACCAGTCCTTCAACGTCATCAACTAAAGCCAAAGCCCAAGGGCATAAAGGGTTTAAGTCAGGGCATCTGAAAAAAACAAAAACAAACAAACAATATTTTACAGTGGTCAAGGAAAAACGATCTCTAATAAAGCGAAACTTTACTGCAGAAAAACATAAAATTGGCAGCATGCTGTTCACCACTTACAGTGGCAAGGAAAGGCTCAGGCCTTAGCCTTTATTTATGAGTGGTGATTCTACAAATGTCAGTGAGGCATCTTCTTCTGCCTCTCATGACAATGCAAGCCCTTCTCATTCAGAGTGTGGAAGAGGTGTCTACAAAATGAAAACCAGAATATCAGTGCTGGAAAAAATAAGGATCAAAAGAATCCTTGAGTGGTAGGCCTACTGTTGCTGCTGCTGCTGCTGGTGGTGGCAGTGGATCTTCATCCCAGAAGGGGACCAAGAAGACTACTAGTAGATTCAAACAACAATTGACCATTAAACAATCTTTTGCAAGAAGGAGCAAGTATGACAGCTGTCACCCAGTTGAACAGCGGATCACTGACACTATGACAGCTATGCTATTGCTAGCTGTTCTACCCATTATTCACATGGGAGTTTCCGATTTTCACGGTTATAAATATAAATGAGTGTTAAAAATTTGGGAAGTCTAAAGAGATATAAATTTGAGATGTCTTAATGTACGTAAATATTAATATATGGTTCTTGGCATTACCCAAGGAGCACCCATAGCAGATACAAGTGACAGAACCATTTTTGTAGTTTATTAAATTCTACACACTGGTGGTGCAATCCAAATTTTGATCTGATTGTCCATTTGGGCGTTATTGTTCATGCAACGCAAGCCATGCATCAGTAATTATGTAATTATGTCAACCCCCTTTTCATGCCCTTAGGGGAGGTTTATTAAAAATCTAACTACGTAGTTTTCCTATTTCCCACCTCAAAAATACCTATGCTAAATTTTATCTTCCTAACATATCGGGAAGTAAGAGAATTAGTTGTGAGTCAGTGAGTGAGTGAGGGCTTTTGCAATTATATATTTATTAGAGATGATTGGGTTCAGTTCCCTGAGAACCGAACCCCTCCGAACTTCACTACCCGAGCCCAGATCCGAGTCAGGCTCGAGTTTTCCAGCCTGACTCGGAAACCAGAACGAGGCAAAACTTCATCATCCCGCTGTCAGATTCTCGCGGGTTTGGATTCCATATGAGGAGCTGCGCGTCATTTTTATTCCGGCATTAGAGTGTGTAGAGAGAGGACGTGTCTTCGTCCTCAGTGTCCTGCATCAGTTCAGTGGTAGTGTCTTGTGCTGCATCAGTCCAGTCACAGTGGTGGTGTCCTCTGCTGCCATATGTACAGTTTTGCTGTATAAGTCCAGTCCATTGCAGTGGTACTGTGTTATCCTATACCAGTGGTGGTGTCCCTGTGCTGTTGTATATGTCCAGTGATACTGCCATATATGTCCAGTGATACTGCCGTATATGTCAGTGATACTGTTGTATATGTCCAGTGATACTGTTGTATATGTCCAGTGATACTGCCGTATAATTCCCGTGGTACTGATGTATAAAACCAGTCCAGTGATACTGCCATATACTGTATGTCCAGTGGTACTGCCGTATAATTCCAGTGATACTGCCGTGTAATTCCAGCGGTACTGGCGAATAAATCCAGTCCAGTGATACTGTCGTATATGTCCAGTGGTACTGCCATATAATTCCAGTTGTACTGCTGTATAATTCCAGTGATACTGCTGTATAATTCCAGTTGTACTGGTGTATAATTTCAGCGGTACTGGCGTATAAATCCAGTCCAGTGATACTGCTGTATATGTCCAGTGGTACTGCCATATAATTCCAGTGATACTGCCACAGATGTCCAGTAGTCATGCCGTATAAATCCAGTGGTACTGGCATATAAATCCAGTCCAGTGATACTGCCATATATGTCCAGTGGTACTGCCGTATAAATCCAGTGACACTGCCGTATACGTCCAGTGGTACTGCCGTATAAATCCACTGGTACTGTTGTATAAATCCAGTCCAGTGATACTGCTGTATATGTTCAGTGGTACTGGCGTATATATCCAATCCAGTGATACTGCCATATATGTCCAGTGATACTGCCGTATATGTCCAGTGGTACTGCCGTATAAATCCAGTGATACTGCCGTATAAATCCAGTGGTACTGTCATATAAATCCAGTGATACTGCCGTATATGTCCAGTGGTACTGGTGTATAAATCCAGTCCAGTGATACTGCTGTATATGTCCAGTGGTACTGACGTATAATTCCAGTGATACTGCCATATAATTCCAGTGGTACTGGCGGATAAATCCAATGATACTGCCGTATAAATCCAGTCCAGTGGTACTGCGTACAAGTCCAGTGGTACTGCCATATAATTCCAATGATACTGCCATATAATTCCAGTGATACTGCCATATAATTCCAGTGGTACTAGCGTATAAATCCAGTGGTACTGCTGTATAAATCCAGTCTAGTGGTACTGCCGTATAATTCCAGGGGTACTGCGGTATAAGGCCAGTCCAGTGGTGCAGCCATATAAGTTCAATGGTACTGTCCTGTGCTGTATATTATTTACTCCAAATAAAGTGGTTATTAATATTTAATCTAAATAATTTTCACAGGGTTTGCTCTGTGTTGTGTAGAGGTACGCTCTCCTGTACCGCATATTGTTATATAACTCCAGAGAAATAATGGAGACCAAAAATTTGGAGCATAAAATAGGGAAAGATCAAGAACCACTTCTTCCTAGTGCTGAAGCTGCTGCCACTAGTCATGACATAGACAATGATGCCATCAACGTCGTCTGCCAAGGCCAATGCCCAATGTGATAGTAGAGGGCACGTAAAATCCAGAAAGCCAAAGTTCAGTAAAAAGACCCCAAAAAATGAATTAAAATGGTCTGAGGAGAAACATAAACTTGCCAATATGCCATTTACAATATGGAGTGGCAAAGAATGGCTAAGGCCCTAGCCTATATTCATGACTAGTGGTTTAGCTTCACATGATGATGGAAGCCTTCATCCTCCCACTAGAAAAATGATAAGAGTCAAGCTGGCAAAAGCACAGCAAAGAACTGTGCATTCTAAGATGGTATCACAAATCCCCAAGGAGAGTCCAAGTGTGACGGCGGTTGCGATGCCTGACCTTCCCAACACTGGATGGGAAGAGGTGGCTCCTTCCACCATTTGCACGACCCCTGCAAGTGCTGGAAGTAGCATGCACAGTCCAGTTTCTGATATTCAAATTGAAGATGTCACTGTTGAAGTACACCAGGATGAGGATATGGGTGTTGCTGGCACTGAGGAGGAAGTTGACGATGAGGATTCTGATGGTGATGTGGTTTGTTTAAATTAGGCACCGAGGGAGACACCTGTTGTCCATGGGATGAATAAGCCCATTGTGATGCATGGGCAAAATACCAAAAAAGCCACCTCTTCGGTGTGGAATTATTTCTCCACAAATCCGGACAACAGGTGTCAAGCTGTGTGTTGCCTTTGTCAATCTGTAGTAAGTAGGGGTAAGGACAATAACCACCTAGGAACATCCTCCTTTACGTCACCTGCTGCACATTCATCAGAAATCAGTGTCAAGTTGTGAAACTTTGGGTAAAAGAGTAAGCAGTTCACTGACCCTTAATCCCTTCTTCCTCCTGTACCCAAGCTCCTGCAAGCCACACCACCAACTCCCACAACGTCAACTTCCTCCTCAGTCAGGAACATCCAGTAGTCCTGCAGGCCATGTCACTGGCATGACTGAGGAGTCCTCTCCTAACCGGAAATCCTCCGGAAGTTCCTTGAGTTGTACGCCTACTGCTGCTATTGCTGCCGCTGCTGTTTTTGCTGCTGGGAGTAGATTGTCATCCCAGAGGGGAAGTCGGAAGACCACTTGTACTACTTCCAGTAAGCAATTGACTGCCCAACAGTCCTTTGTGCAGAAGATGAAATATGACAGCAGTCATCCTGTTGCAATGCGGATAACTGAGGCCTTGACAGCTATGTTGGTAAAAGACATGTGTCCGGTATCCGCCATTAGTTCAGTGGGACTTAGAGATTTGATGGAGGTAGTGTCCCGCCGGTACCAAATCCCATCTAGGTTCCACTTCACTAGGCAGGTGATACCGAGAATGTAAAGAGAAGTCAGAAAAAGTGTCATCAGTGTCCTAAAAAATGCAGTTTTACCTACTGTCCACTTAACAACGGACATGTGGACAAGTGGAACAGGGCAGACTAAGGACTACATGACTGTTACAGCCCACTGGGTAGATGAATTTCCACCCGCAGCAACAACAGCAGCGGCATCAGTAGCAGCAGCTTACAAACGCCAACTCGTTCCTAGGCAGGCTACGCTATGTATCACCACTTTCCGTAAGAGGCACACCGCTGACAACCTCTTACAGAAACTGAGGGACATCATCGCACATTGGCTTACCCCAATTAGTCTCTCCTGGGGATTTGTAATATCGGACAACGCAACCAATATTGTGCGTGCATTCCAGCACGTCCCATGTTCTGCACATACAATTACATTAGTGAAGCAGAATTTTTTGAAAAATTACAGGGGCGTGCAGGAGATACTGTTGGTGTCCCAAAAAATTGTGGGCCTCTTTCGACATTCAGCCACCGCGTGCCGAAGACTGGAGCGCCCTGAACCTGCCCTGCCATAACATGAAGAAAGAAAGGTAACAAGGTGGAATTTAACACTCTGTATGCTTCAGAGGATGGAGGAGCAGCAAAAGTCCATTCAAGCCTATACATCCACCTACGATATAGGCAAAGGAGGGGGAATGCACCTCACTGAAGTGCAGTGGAGAATGATTTTCATTTTGTGCAAGGTTCTCCAACCTTTCGAACTTGCCAGACGTGAAGTCAGTTCAGACACTGCCAGCTGGAGTCAGGTCATTACCCTCATCATGCTTTGCAGAAGCAGCTAGAGAAATTGAAGGAGGAGCTAATACGGAGCGATTCCGCAAAGTATGTGGGACTTGTGGATGGAGCCCTTCATTCGCTTTGCCAGGATTCAATGGTGGTCAATCTGTTGAAATCAGAGCACTACATTTTGGCCACAGTGCTCGATCCTAGGTTTAAAGCCTACGTTGTATCTCTCTTTCAGGCAGACACAAGTCTGCAGAGGTTCAAAGACCTGCTGGTGAGAAAATTGTCAACTCAAGCGGAACGTGACCCGTCAAAAGCTCCTCCTTCATTTTCTCCCACAACTGGGGCTGCGAAAAAAAGGATAAGATTTCCTAGCCCACCCACTGTCGGTGATGCAGGGCAGTCACGAGTGAGTGCTGACATCTGGTCTGGACTGAAGGACCTGCCAACAATTACTGACATGTCTACTGTCACTACATATGATTCTGTCACCATTTAAAGAATGGTGGAGGATTATGTGAGTGACAGCATCCAAGTAGGCATGTCAGACAGTCCGTATGTATACTTGCAGGAAAAAAAAGGCAATTTGGATGCCCTTGTACAAACTGGCTCTATTTTACCTAAGTTGCCCACCTCCAGTGTGTACTCCGAAAGAGTGTTTACTGAAGCCGGTGACCTTGTCAGCGATCGGCGTAGGAGGTTACTTCCACAAAATGTGGAGAAAATTATGTTCATCAAAATTAATTATAAATTCCTCCGGGAAGACCTTTACCAGCAATTGCCTCCAGAAAGTATACAGGGACCTGTGATGGTGGATTCCAGTGGGGACGAATTAATACTCTGTGAGGAGGAGGATATACACAGTGAAAGGGGTGAGGAATCGGAGGATGAGGATGAGGTGGACATCTTGCCTCTGTAGAGCCAATTTGTGCAAGGAGAGATTGATTGCTTCGTTTTTGGTGGGGGCCCAAACAAACCAGTCATTTCAGCCACAGTCGTGTGGCATACCCTGTCGCTGAAATAATTGGTTTGTTAAAGTGTGCATGTCCTGTTTATACAACATAAGAGTGGGTGGGAGGGCCCAAGGACAATTCCATCTTGCACCTCTTTTTTTTTATTTATCTTTGCATCATGTGCTGTTTGGGGACTATTTTTTTAAGTGCCATCCTGTCTGACACTGCAGTGCCACTCCTAGATGGGCCAGGTGTTTGTGTCGGCCACTTGTGTCGCTTAGCTTAGTCATCCAGCGACCTTGGTGCAAATTTTAGGACTAAAAATAAATTGTGAGGTGTGAGGTGTTCAGAATAGACTGGAAATGAGTGGAAATTGTGGTTATTGAGGTTAATAATACTATAGGATCAAGATTACCCCCAAATTCTATGATTTAAGCTGTTTTTTAGGGTTTTTTTTGGAAAAAAACACCCGAATCCAAAACGAATCCGACAAAAATTCAAAAAGGAGGTTTTGCCAAAACGCGTCCGAATCCAAAACACGACCGCGAAACCAAATCCAAAACCAAAACACAAAACCCGAAAAGTGTCCGGTGCACATCTCTAATATATATATATATATATATATATATATATATATATATATATATATATATATATATATATATATATATATATCTCCACGGAGGAATGTATTATAATTCATTTTGATGAACATCATCTTCTCCACATTTTCTGGAAGTAACCTCCTATGCCGATCGCTGACAAGGTAACATTGAACACTCTTTCGGAGTACACATTGGAGGGGGGACAACTTAGCTAAAATAAAGCCAGTTTGTGCAAGGGCATTCAAATTGCCTCTCTTTCCTGCCAGTATACGTACAGACTGTCTGACATGCCTACAGTGATGCTGTCACTCTTATAATCCTCCACCATTCTTTCTAGAGAAGTGGAACCTAGATGGGATTTGGTACCAGGGACACACTACCTCAAGCAATTCTCTAGGTCCCTGTGAACAGCGGATACTGGACGCATGTCTAACACCCACATAGTTGTCAAGGCCTGAGTTATCCGCTTTGCAACAGGATGACTGCTGTGATATTTAATCTTCCTCGCAAAGGACTGTTGGACAGTCAATTGCTTACTGAAAGTAGTACAAGTGGTCTTCTGACTTCCACTCTGGGATGACGATCGACTCCCAGCAGCAACAACAGCAGCGCCAGCAGTAACAACAGCAGCAGTTGGATTCCCAGTTAGGAGAGGACTCGTCAGACTTGCCAGTGACATGGCCTGCAGGACTATTGGCATTCCTGTCTAAGGAGGAAATTGACATTGAGGGAGTTGGTGGGGTGGTTTGCAGGAGCTTGGGTACAAGAGGAAGAAGGGATTTAGTTGTCAGTGGACTGCTTCCACGGTCACCCAAAGTTTTTGAACTTGTCAATGACTTCTGATGAATGTGCTCCAGGTGACGTATAAGGGAGGATGTTCCTAGGTGGTTAACGTCCTTACCCCTACTTATTACAGCTTGACAAAGGCAACACACGGCTTGACACCTGTTGTCCGCATTTCTGTTAAAATAATTCCACACCGAAGAGGTGACTTTTTTTTGTATTATGACCAGGCATGTCAATGTCCATATTCATCCCATGGACAACAGGTGTCCCCCCGGGTGCCTGACTTAAACAAACCACCTCACCATCAGAATCCTCCTTGTCAATTTCCTCCTCAGCGCCAGCAACACCCATATCCTCATCCTGGTGTACTTCAACAGTGACATCTTCAATTTGACTATCAGGAACTGGACTGTGGGTGCTCCTTCCAGCACTTGCAGGGGGCATGCAAATGGTGGAAGGAGCCACCTTTTCCCGTCCAGTGTTGGGAAGGTCAGGCATCGCAACCGACACAATTGGACTCTCCTTGGGGATTTGTGATTTTGAAGAATGCACAGTTCTTTGCTGTGCTCTTTCCAGCTTAACTCTTTTCATTTTTCTAGCGGGAGGATGAGTGCTTCCATCCTCATGTGAAGCTGAACCTCTAGCCATGAACATAGGCCAGGGCCTCAGCCGTTCCTTGCCACTCCGTGTCGTAAATGGCATATTGGCAAGTTTACGCTACTCTGCAGACGATTTTAATTTAGATTTTTGGGTCATTTTACTGAACTTTTGCTTTTTGGATTTTTCATGCTCTCTACTATGACATTGGGCATCGGCCTTGGCAGTAGCTTCAGCACTAGGTGGAAGTAGATCTTGATCTTTCCCTATTTTACCCTCCAAATGTTTGTTCTCCATTTTTTAATGTGTGGAATTATATGCCAGCAATATATCTGGAATTAGACGTCAGTAATGTCTGGAATTAGATACCACTAGATAGATACCAGATACCACTGTGACTGGAATGATGATGACCTATGCACAGTGACAGGACACTACCACAGCACCCTACAGCAGCAAGATGCAGCACAAGACACTGGACTTTTAGTAATGTTCTGTAGTATACTGGTCACCACAATGCAGCAGCAAGACAATGAGCACTGATGAGGATACTAGAACTGACACTGGGCAGCGAGAACAGCACTGGGCTATTGTACTGTAATACACTGGTCACCACAATGCAGCATAGATAATGAGCACTGATGCGGATACTAGAACTGACACTGGGCAGCGAGAACAGCACTGGACTATTTTACTGTAATATACTGGTCACCACAATGCAGCAGCAAGACAATGAGCACTGATGAGGATACTAAAACTGACATTGGGCAGCGAGAACAGCACTGGACTATTGTACTGTAGTAGTATACTGGTCACCACTATGCAGCAGCAAGACAATGAGCACTGATGAGGATACTAGAACTGACACTGGGCAGCGAGAACAGCACTGGGCTATTGTACTGTAATACACTGGTCACCACAATGCAGCATAGATAATGAGCACTGATGCGGATACTAGAACTGACACTGGGCAGCGAGAACAGCACTGGACTATTGTACTGTAGTAGTATACTGGTCACCACAATGCAGCAGCAAGACAATGAGCACTGATGAGGATACTAGAACTGACACTGGGCAGCGAGAACAGCACTGGACTATTGTACTGTAGTAGTATACTGGTCACCACTATGCAGCAGCAAGACAATGAGCACTGATGAGGATACTAGAACTGACACTGGGCAGCGAGAACAGCACTGGACTATTTTACTGTAATATACTGGTCACCACAATTCAGCAGCAAGACAATGAGCACTGATGAGGATACTAAAACTGACATTGGGCAGCGAGAACAGCACTGGACTATTGTACTGTAGTAGTATACTGGTCACCACTATGCAGCAGCAAGACAATGAGCACTGATGAGGATACTAGAACTGACACTGGGCAGCGAGAACAGCACTGGGCTATTGTACTGTAATACACTGGTCACCACAATGCAGCATAGATAATGAGCACTGATGCGGATACTAGAACTGACACTGGGCAGCGAGAACAGCACTGGACTATTGTACTGTAGTAGTATACTGGTCACCACAATGCAGCAGCAAGACAATGAGCACTGATGAGGATACTAGAACTGACACTGGGCAGCGAGAACAGCACTGGACTATTGTACTGTAGTAGTATACTGGTCACCACAATGCAGCAGCAAGACAATGAGCACTGATGAGGATACTAGAACTGACACTGGGCAGCGAGAACAGCACTGGACTATTGTACTGTAGTATACTGGTCACCACAATGCAGCACAGATAATGAGCACTGATATTGAGCTGATATTGAGCTTTCCACACAGAGAATGTAGCCACGTCCTCTCGCTATCTCGTCAATGCACTAGTGAAAATGGCGGCGACGTGCGGCTCTTTATATGGAATCCGTATCTCGCAAGAATCCGACAGCGGGATGATGACGTTTTGCCTCGTTCGGGTTTTCCGAGTAAGGCGGGAAGAACCGAGGCTGCCTCGGACCCGTGTAAACCACGTGTAGTTCGGGGGGTTCGGAACTCGGAGAACCGAACCCGCTCATCTCTAATTTAGAGGCAGGCTACTCTCTATATCACCAGCTTTACTAAGGGGTATATTCAATTGATGTCAGATCCTCTCCAACGGAGAGGATCCAACATGTCACTATTCAATTGGCACATAAAAATAACAGAGTGCTTGATATTATGTGTACGCAATACCTACAAAAATAAAAGATTAGAATAATGCTTATAGTTCTTTTTTGAGCATGTAGGTTGAGAGTCCACTTGTTGAAATGGTTAAAAAAAACTTTTATATACTGCTGTTCAGGCTTGGACTGGCTCACAGGGGTACAGGGTAAACCACCGGTGGGCCTCACTGCCTGGGGGCCCGCCGTCATGCTCTAAGGATCAGGTTCCAGACTGTGCACTTGAATTATACATACTGTATGTTACCTTATACTGGACTATAGTGTATTTTCTAGAGTGCATTGCTGATAAGTAATCTGGTACATTATCATGCATGCAGCAGCTGAATTTACTGTATATAATTATGAAAGGGCCCAGACGTTGCACTAATCTAACATCTAATCGTTGGTCAAACCAATGAGGTGGCAGGTCACACCCCCTCTGCAGACTGGCCACACCTCCAAACATGGGCCTCTACCACTGCATTCCCCCGGTGGGCCCTACATGCCCCAGTCCAACACTGCTGCCATTGATGGATGAATGTGAGCATACAAGGCAACAGCAGTATATAAAAATAACGGTTTTTAACCATTTCAACAAGTGGACTCTCAACCTACATGCTCAAAAAAGAGCTGCAAGCATTATACTAATCTTTTATTTTTGTAGGTATTGCGTACACATAATATCAAGCGCTCTGTTATTTTTATGTGCCAATTTGTTTGTTTCTGGAGCAGCTTTTAATTAAACCTCCATTTATAGCGCAGTTAATTATTGCTTTTATACGTCACTATTCAATGCTGGCCGGAAACGCCCATTATTCCGACAAATGCAGATTCAACTTGATTACAAGTCGAATCTGCATCAGCGGAAAACTGTCGAAAACAGACGCGTGTATCGGCGAGTAATTCACCAATCCACCTGTTTTCTGTCAAGTACTGTTTTTTTCGACAGTCAAAAAAACTGCACTTTCATTGAATAGGTCAAATGAAAATTCGACCTAAAACTGTCCACTTAGGAAGCAACACTGATTGACAATCAATTTCACATGCTGTTGTGCAAATGGAATAGACAACAGGTGGGAATTATAGGCAATTAGCAAGACACCCCCAATAAAGGAGTTGTTCTGCAGGTGGTGACCACAGACCACTTCTCAGCTCCTATGCTTTCTGGCTGATATTTTGGTCACTTTTGAAAGCTGGCAGTGCATTCACTCTAATGGTAGCATGAGACGGAGTCTACAACCCACACAAGTGGCTCAGGTAGTGCAGCTCATCCAGGATGGCACATCAATGCGAGCTGTGGCAAGAAGGTTTGCTGTGTCTGTCAGCGTAGTCTCCAGAGCATGGAGGCGCTACCAGGAGACAGGCCAGTACATCAGGAGACGTGGAGGAGGCCGTAGGAGGGCAACAACCCAGCAGCAGGGCCGCTACCTCTGCCTTTGTGCAAGGAGGAACAGGAGGAGCACTGCCAGAGCCCTGAAAAATGACCTCCAGCAAGCCACAAATGTGCATGTGTCTACTCAAACGATCAGAAACAGACTCCATGAGGGTGGAACGAGGGCCCGACGTACATTCAACTATGTAAAGAACAAAGTATTTAATAAGAATATTTCATTTATTCAGATATAGGACGTGTTATTTTAGTGTTCCCTTTATGTTTTTGAGCAGTGTATATATATATATATCTCTATCTATATATATATATATATATATATATATATATCTATCAAGGCTGGCACTCTGTCCAAAATACTGCACAATTTCCTGGGTGCCCTTAGTGGGATGACAGGTTATATAAGCAACTTTTATCATAGTTAGTTCTGAAAGTTGTGTGACATTTCTGCATATACTATATGTTTGTGTGTGTGTGTGTGTGTGTGTGTGTGTGTGTGTGTGTATATATATATATATATATATATATATACAGTGATTGCACTTACATGCTATGGGGCAGGGCTGGCCAAACCGGTCCTCGAGATCTACCAACAGTTCATGTTTTCCAGGCCTCCTGGAGATCTGTAGAATGGTCAGTTAGGAATTAATGCAGCACATCTTAATTAGTAATTACTACACCTGTGCACCAGCTAGGTAGTCTGGAAAATGTGAACTGTTAGTAGATCTCGAGGACTGGTTTGGCCAGCCCTGCTATAGGGCATCTTTTATCCCAAAATGACAATGGAGGATCCATTTTCACAAACTGATGGTGTTTCAGGGAATGCGCTCTGCAACCAATGCAGCTTTTACGTGACTGTCCCATCATCCTAATAGTGAACATTTTTGTCCCAACTGCTGGGAGGTATGTCATGCTCCTGTGAGTGCATACCTCCCAACATGACCCTCACCAGGAGGGACAGAATGCTCTGCTTCTGGACTTCCTTCTTACTGTATGATTGCCATAATCTGTAGCGAAACACCTTTCTTATCCATCACCTGTTAAACACAGGTGCCGGCTATCATAAATTAAGAGAAAAATCCAGAAGCAGAGCATTCTGTCCCTCCTGGAGAGGGTCATGTTGGGAGGTATGTGACTGGGGACATCTCGTGTGCTAGACATGCCCCTAGAGTGGTGCAGCCATGCAACTAACAGGGTGTGGCCACATCCCCTGCAGGGTGGCCCCCGGGAGGTTACTGTAGCGGGGCCCAGGATTTCTCTTGGCAGCCCTGCATACAGTTGCCAATGCCTACCACAATCAATAATGATTTTTATTGTGTGTTTTTTCCACTATGCCAGGAAATAGTTATTTAGTCATTCACAGCTGTTTCTACCCTAGAGGACCATACAGCTGTCATATAGTTTATTAAACTGCCATCCTGTCTGCCACTGCAACTCTGTTTCCCAGATATGCCATATTTGAAGTTGAAAAACCACATGTGTGTGCTGCCCACTGTTGTTGCTTAGCTTACTCAGCCAGATAGCTTGGTGCAACCTTTTGGCCTGAACTGGATGACAACAATATTGTGAGCTGTGAGGTGGTAAACATTGAGTGGAAATTAATGGAAATTAATATTATTGAGGTTAATAATACTCAAATTATGTGATGATAGAAGTTTTTAAATTAAGTTATGAAAAGAAAACATATCCAAAAAAACAACAACACAACACGTGAGGGCAGTTTTGGCTAAACCAAAACACAAAGTTAATACAGATCCAAAACCAAAACAAAAAACATGGGGATTGGTCCACATCCACGGTTCCTAATATGGTAATCACTTATTTCTATGGCGAGTCCCTCTCTGACTCTCAGAAGAGAGAATTCTGATTTAATTTATTATTATTTCTTTTGAAGTTCTGGGAGTAGATTTATTAAATAACAGGTTTACAAAGCTGCTGTCTGCTGATAATCAGTATCTTTGACCTATATTTTTAAAACGGCAAAAGAAAGTAATGCTATATTAAAGTTATTTAGCATTAATTACTATTGCCTTTGATAAACATTTGTCAAAACCGCGATCATAGGCACCTTTGTGATCCCAACATTTAGTAAATCTACTCCCAGGGTTTCACGAATTATAATTTTTTAGTGGCCCTTTCACTGGGTTTTCAGCCTCCTCCTGCATATTGGTTTTTAACAGGGCTCAGGATGTTGCCCTTTTAGCATTCCAAAACTCCTTTGGGAAACAAAGGGCAAGACGTAAACACAGAGCCAAATGGTAGGAAACAGGATATTACTATTCTTTGAATACACTGTCCCTTAACTGTTTTGTTCACGAAACATGCTGGCCTGGGTTCTAATTACCCCACTGCTGTTCTACTCCTGTCCCCGGGCACCTGTCAATACACATTACAAGCTGTCAGCTCATTCCACTTGAAATTAATTATACCTTCAGTTTCATATTTTTCCAGAACACAATATTACTACTTACACAAGATTTTAGAAATGTTTGTAGATTTGTGAATGAGAAAAGAGTTCAGTTTACAGTAGTTGCAGCTTCATCTGACGTATAGGCTTGTGGAATTAACACCCTAGATTTAGCAGTATACTGTATGTGCAATCATACAGTAGTTCTCAGAATATTTTGTGAAATTGTTTACTATATAATGACCCACTGCATGTAATTACAGTTAGCAGAGTGTTTTAGGAAGGGACCATAGGATTAGCTGCATCAAAAGTGACGCAGCAGACCTGATTCTGAGCAGGGGGTGTACTGTATCCACATAACTTCTATTACTATATCATATCTTGTTAGTGCTTATGTGACAACTTAATGTTCTGCACTCTGTCAATTAAGTCTACTGTGTTCTGTGCAGAGCTGGATTTGTTTGCCTATGCCTTTTGCCAAGTGACAGGTCAAAGGGTTAGAGCGTCCATTTTGTTTACTGCTTTAGTTAATCTGTGTATGTGTTGTTGACAGGCTGTGTTAAATCTCCTTTACCCTAGCAATTTATATATTCTTACCATGCTTTTTCTTCTATATCATATTTTATTTATATTGTTATCACATGTACATTGATCTACCCTGTAGAATTAGAGCTATATTATATGGTCAATCATTCCAGTCTGTACTGATAAAACTGGAAGTTTCAGAAATGTCATTGTCTGTGCATTAGGAGATGGACTTGGCTTACCTACCTGAAAAGTTACACACTCCTTACATGTAATAAGGGTCAGAATAGTAAGAAGATAGCCTTTCTGCAGGCTTAAGCTTTACAGACTTACAGCAAGGCTCAAGAAATCGCCATCTCACTCATTACAGATCCACGAACTGGTGACTACGTACATACAACCGGAACTTTCCACAACTTTGTTCCGGACTCAACGGCACATGCAGTTGATCTCAGATCTAAGGCATGTTGTTGCTGTAAATTTCACAACACAGAACTTAAGTAAGTGTGTGCAGCGCACAACATATCCTGATAATCAGTCATAAACCTGCAAAGGCCACATCATGGCAGACTATAACTCTAATGTAGAAACTGCTGAAAATGAAATCCCATCACAGCCCCAAGATGGCTCTAAGCCAATACATACAGTTAAGCTATCTAAAAAGGCCAGGGATAAATTCATCAGTGAGAGAGATGAATACCATGAAAGACTAGAAAAAGTATGGGATAAAACTGAAACCAATATGTTTAATGCAAGGCGCATTCAGGAACAAATTTAAAATACTTTGGATCAACTCAGGTCCATTATGTGACCTATAGATTGCTGTCAGAGAAATATTTCACAATTTTAACCAAAACACATGTGGAAAAAAGCATGAAGAAATGTGACATACAGAGAGACATTGATCTGGTCTCATAAGTAATGCAGTCACAGTTGCTGAAACTAGATTAGAATAATTGGAGGACGTTCAGTCCCGATGCTTAGTCGGTTTTTTAAAGGGGCAATCATGTACAAGCCAAAATTATGCCTTGTACATGATTTCCCCTTTAAAAAAAAAATCCAAAATTCGTCCGGCATCCTGCATGGCCGCTGAACTCGGATTTCATTACACCCCATCCCAAATATCAAACAGATGTTTTACTGTTTTGTTGTTAGAGAAGACAATAGAAACTATTTTAGGTTCCTGTGGTACCGCAATAACAATGTACATGATGAAATAATTGAATACCGAATCCAAGTGTATGTTTTTGGTAATAATCCTTAATTTGCAGTGGCCACCTATGGACTTAGAAAAACCACTCAAGAGGGAGAAACAGAATATGACACTGATACTAAACAATTCATTGAAAAGGACTTTTATGTGGATGATGGATGTAATCCCCTGCCTACTGAAGATGAATCTATACATCTACTCAAAAGAGCTCAAGTGACATCTTCTGGCTACGCTGCCCGCTGCTGTCGCGCTGCGCTCCCCCCCCTGCCCCCCTCCCCTGTCTCCTCCTCGTCTCCTCCGGCGCTGCTCTCCAACTCTGCCTGCGGCTCTCCCATCTCCCCCTCGTCTCCTCTGGCGCTGCTTTCCCCCTTTGTCCGCGGCTCTCCCGTCTCCTCCGGTGCTGCTCTCCCCCCTCTGCCAGCGGCTCTTCCCCCGTCTGTGCTCCTGCATCTCACTTTGACTTTTTTTAAAGTCGAATTGAGATGGTCGAAAACTGTTGGTTTTGGCCCCGTTTTTTCGATACAAGCACACGGATCGGCAGCTATTCCGCCGATCCACGTGCTTTGACAAGTCGAATTCCTCGCCTTGTCAAATAATTTGGGGTTATATTGAATAGGTTGGAACCCCTTCTGACCTAAAAAAGTCGAAAACTGCCATCTTTTCGACAGACGGCAGCTTTCAACTTCAATTGAATATACCCCTAAGTGTACTAATCGAGGCAAAGCTGGCACGGCTAGTGTGGCTATGTACTATGATGTGTGCCATAGAAAATGCATGGGGCTGTGGGTAGTCGCAGCCCTGTGTATTAAGTTGCCCCAACGGCATGACATTTCATGATCGTGGCTACATCTGTAGCTCCAGTAACAATACAAGGGAAGTCTTTGCTAAGGGAGCTTTCTGCAGATGGACAAGACTGCGATGCACCACTAACTTTAGGAAGGAAACAAGAAAGGGAGATGTGGAAAGATTCCTTACGTTCACCAGAAGAAACACAAGTTTCACGTTGCTACACCTCTGTATCACTTATTGTAGCAAAATACAGGGTGATTTGGATTTTCTCAGGTGCTTCAACGGCTATAGCTGCAGTTGCTTACCCAAAGAAGACAGATCGTAAAGGAGCTTGCAAGTTTGGATTAATTCTAGGCAAGGCTAAGTTGACACCACAACCTTAATACACTATTCTGGAGACTTGAACTGTGTGGGGCTGTTCTGGCAGCAGAAACAGCAGTGCTTACTGTACATTAGCAGGACTAGACTTCAATCCAGATGGTTAAATTCTACACTGATAGTAAGATGGTTCTAGGTTACATATACAATCAAACTAGAAGATTCCATGTGTATGTTGGTAACAGAGTGGAAAAGATCAGAAGATCTTTCTTTTTCGGAACAATGGAACTGTGTACCTACAGAAAAAAAACCTGCAGATCACGCAACTACATTGTAACTACATTGTTCGTTATTATTGTTTCAAGGGATCAGCTTGATCTTCATAATTTTTAATGTTTTTCCAAGTGGGCACCACTCATAAGAGCTACAGTATAGCATGACTCAGTCATATACCGTGATAGACCATTTGATGGAACAAAGAATTGTTGAGGGTGGCACATTTGTGCAAGATCATGTGCTCCAAATGAACTCTATCAAGCAACAGCAGTTGTTCTCCACTGCAACATATACCTTATGCTAAAAAGATTAGGTGCATCGAAAAACAAGAAGAAATACCAAAGAATAGTCCTCTCAGAACATTGAACCCTGGACTTGATGAAAGGGACTTGTTGAGAGTTGGCGGTCAACTAAATAATGCCAAACTGGATAAGGATAAATAAAAGGAGGACATCTAAAGCTTTGCCTATTGGTGCCTCTGGATCAAGATCCACTCTACACCTCAATATTTGCCGTGTAGAACCCAATGTACCTTGCAGAAAGAGAGTTAACAATGGTAAGTCTACCATAACTCTCCTTTTCTGCAGCAGGTTACATTGGTTTCCACAGGGAAAACATTGGGGATGTCCTAAAGCAGTTCCTCAAGGGAGGGGCCGCGCCTTAGCAGATATGAGAATCCGGCGTCCAAAGGAAGCATCCTGGTAGGCGAAGGTATCAAAGGCATAGAACCTAAGAAATGTGTTCCCAGATTACCATGTAGCCGCCTTGCACAATTGTTATAAAGACGCGGATTGCGGGCCACCAAAGAAGGTCCAACAGACCGAGTAGAATGGGCCTTAAGCGCAGCAGGAGCTGGGAGTACAGCCTGCGCATAAGCATGTGCAATCACCATTCTAACCCATCTGGCCAAGGTTTGCTCTTTTACAGGCCAGCCACATTTGTGGAATCCAAACAGGACAAAGAGGGCATCAGACCATCTTATGGAGACAGTTCTGTCCACAAAGACACGGAGCGCCCTAACCATGTCTAAAGAACGTTCTTTAGCCGACAAGTACGAAGAGATAAAAGGCTGGGACCACAATCTCTTGGTTAAGGTGAAATGATGACACCACTTTAAGTAAATAACTGGGTCGAGTTCGGAGAACCGCCCTGTCACGGTGAAAAAATAGAAAGGGTGGACAACAGGACAAAGCGCCTAAGTCAGAGACCCTTCTTGCAGATGCAATAGCCAGTAAGAATAGGACCTTGGCCGTGAGCCATTTGAGGTCCACCGATTCATGGAGACTCATGCAGGGCAATCAACACTACAGACAGGTCCCATGGAGCCATCGGGAGACATAGGGAGGCTGAATACGTAGAAAACCCTGAATAAACATGTGTACATTATGTATAGAGGCAAGGCAGAAATATGAACCTTGAGGGAGGCCAGGCGAAGATCAAAGTCCAGGCCTCTTTACAGAAAAGCCAGAATTCTGGATGTTATGAATCTATGGGCATCATAATTTTTTTATCAGTACACCAAGTGAAATAAAAATGCCACACTCTGTAGTAAATCCGGGCAGAGGCCGGTTTACGGGCCTTCAGCATAGTCTGAATAACCACCTCAATGAACGCTTTTGACAGTAGGAATGATGCTGTAATAGCCACACCGTCAAAGCCAGTCTGGCTAGGTCCGGGTAGAGGCAAGGGACTGCCGTAGTAGGTCTTGACATTGAGGAAGTAGAAGGGGACACTGATGAGACCCTGTAGGTCTGAGAACCAGTGCCGTCTGGGCCACGTTGCAGTGATCAGAATCAGCATTCCTCCTTCTTGTTTGAACTTCCAAAGTACCCTGGGCAGGAGCGACACCGGAGGGAATATGTAATTCAGTTGAAAGCTCCATGGAACTGCTAATGCATCCACAAATGCTGCCTGAGGATCCATGGTTCGTGATCTGAAGAGTGGAACCTTGTGATTGTGTCGAGGCGCCATGAGGTCTACATCTGGGATACCCCATCTATCCACTTGGAGTTGGAAGATTTCAGGATGAAGACCCCACTCTCCAGAGTGAACATCCTGGTGACTGCAGTCAACTTCCCAGTTTACGATGCCTGCTATGAACACTGCCGATATGGCTGGCAGATGGTATTCCGCCCAACAGAGGATTTTGAACACTTCCAACATTACCATGTGGCTTCGAGTGCTGCCTTGATGGTTTATGTATGCCACACCATGGTGGCATTGTTTGACTGTACCTGAACAGGCCTATTCCATACCAGAGGCAAGTCAAGAGACATTGCGTTGAACACTGCTCTCAGCTCCAGAATATTCCTCAGAAGGAGCGATTCTTCCATTGTCAAACGACCCTGAAACAAGTGTTGCTCTAACACTGCTCCCAAGCCCCAAAGACTGGCATCTGTTGTCAGTAGGACCCAGTCGGGGTTCCAGAGGGGACGGCCCCTGGTCATTAGCTGGTCCTGGAGCCACCAGGTTAGCAACAGATGAACCTCTGGAGTCAACAAGACCATTTGAGATCTGATCCGATGAGGTAGGCCATCCCACTCGGAAAGGATCAATCGTTGTAGAGGGTGGGAATGAATTGAGCATACTCTACCATGTCGAAGGAATAGCATCACCTCATGTATCAACACTCTGGGGTGATGAATGAAGTGCCTTATCCTGGCCTGCAGTTTCAGGACCTTGTCTGGAGACAGGAACAATCTCTGACTGTGCATGTCCAAGAGTGCCCCAGGGAGGACCATGCTCTGAGCTCGGACCAGCGAGGACTTTTTCCAATTTATTAGCCACTAGTGGGCTTGCAGGAAAGTCACCATCAGTTGTAGATGACTGAGGAGGACTTTGTGTGAACCTGCCAGAATCAGTAGGTCATCCAAGTACGGAGGGATTCTGATTATCTGGCGATAGAGGTGGGCCGTCATAACAGCCATGACCTTGGTGAGTATCCGAGGAGCCGTAGCCAGTCCAAATGGCAGAGCCTGGAATTGGTAGTGAAGGTTGTCAATAGCAAACCGCAGGAACTACTGATGCAAGAGGGCAATAGGAATATATGCATCCTGTATATACAGGGATACCATATAGTCTCTGGGTTCCATAGCCCACACTATTGGTGAGGGGGAGGTCTCTTAAATGAAACAGTGTTCTCGTGAGAGCCAACTTCCAGTACCCAAGCATCTGAAGTGGTCGTGATCCAGACCTGGGCGAACTGTAGAAGTTGGCCTCCCACCCTGGGGTCCCAGGGAGAGGCCCAGCCTCATCATGCAGCAGGCCAAGGGGTTTGGAGGTTTTGGAAATGCGAGATTATCTAGGGTATGTCTTACATTTTGCTTTCCCTTGAGGCCGAAAGGAGCGAAAAGTGGTACTTTTTGCCTTCTGAGAAGGATTAGTAGTGGGGAGAAAAGCTGTCTTAGTAGCTGCCAGTTCAGACAAAACTTTATTTATGTCTTCCCCAAACAAAATGTCCCCAGTGAAGCGGAGGACTACCAAAGTTTTTTTTGAGTCAAAGTCCGTTTTCCACGTCCTCCACCACAGTATGTGGCGTGCCAGGACAGACATAGTCGACGCCTTGTCTGTCAACACACCCGCCTCAGAGGACGCTTCTTGAATGTAATAGGAAGTGGTGATATTATAACACAGGTATTACCTGGGATTTTCAGAGATATCCTCGGGCAGCTCTTCCTCCTAAACCCACGCCTCAATAACTTTTGCAGCCCAAGAAGCAGCTATAGTGGGTCTATGAACAGCCCCTGTAAGGGAGTATATAGATTTCAGGCATCCCCCCACACGCTTATCTGTCGGCTCCTGCAGTAAGGTGACAGTGGTGACAGGCAGAGTGGATGACACCACTGGGCGGGTGACATGAGATGGCACCCAGAGTCTCTGTGAGGGAGTGAGGGAGAGTGAGGCAGCTCCAGGGCGGGAAATCTGCAAGGAGATGGCGCCCTAGGCCAGGGGGAGGGGCTACAGATCAAGCGCTGAATGCTTTTCTTCAACCCCAGGTACTGTAGAGCCTTACCAAACTGATGTTAATACACCTGACCTGTGCTCCACTGCCCTGGTGGTCTAGTGGGTTCCCTGACCAGGGACAGTGTCCACACCAGCGCCATGGTCTGTCTCCCTAGACCGCGCACGGATTGCGATTTAGTGGCCAGTCCCACCTATGTGACCCTCTAACCTCCTCCCTGTAGCAGCCACGCGATCCAGGAGAGCAGTCTGCGACCGTGCCCAAGTCAGGACGTCTCCGCTGCAGGTACTCGGGAACCAGGCCAGCGGGGGTGTGCGGCGCCACTTGGGAGGTGATGGGACTGCAGCACTGAATTTCACCCTGACTTACAGTGCTGTCAGCCCTTGCAGAAAAGTTCAGATTTCTCTAACATTAAAAGCTTTTAGGGCTGCTCAGTGCAGCCCTCCTGTTCAGTGACCTGCTGCTGCAGACAACAACTCAGAAACTGAGCTCACAGTGCCTGGAGGCAGGGTTATAGTGGAGGCCCCTGTACATCCTGGGACAGCTAAAGCTTTGCCTGTTGGTGCCTCTGGCTCAAGATCCACTCTACAACTAGAGATGAGCGCCGGAAATTTTTCGGGTTTTGTGTTTTGGTTTTGGGTTCGGTTCCGCGGCCGTGTTTTGGGTTCGACCGCGTTTTGGCAAAACCTCACCGAATTTTTTTTGTCGGATTCGGGTGTGTTTTGGATTCGGGTGTTTTTTTAAAAAAACCCTAAAAAACAGCTTAAATCATAGAATTTGGGGGTAATTTTGATCCCAAAGTATTATTAACCTCAAAAAACATAATTTACACTCATTTTCAGACTATTCTGAACACATCACACCTCACAATATTATTTTTAGTCCTAAAATTTGCACCGAGGTCGCTGTGTGAGTAAGATAAGCGACCCTAGTGGCCGACACAAACACCGGGCCCATCTAGGAGTGGCACTGCAGTGTCACGCAGGATGGCCCTTCCAAAAAACCCTCCCCAAACAGCACATGACGCAAAGAAAAAAAGAGGCGCAATGAGGTAGCTGACTGTGTGAGTAAGATTAGCGACCCTAGTGGCCGACACAAACACCGGGCACATCTAGGAGTGGCACTGCAGTGTCACGCAGGATGTCCCTTCCAAAAAACCCTCCCCAAACAGCACATGACGCAAAGAAAAAAAGAGGCGCAATGAGGTAGCTGTGTGAGTAAGATTAGCGACCCTAGTGGCCGACACAAACACCGGGCCCATCTAGGAGTGGCACTGCAGTGTCACGCAGGATGTCCCTTCCAAAAAACCCTCCCCAATCAGCACATGATGCAAAGAAAAAGAAAAGAAAAAAGAGGTGCAAGATGGAATTATCCTTGGGCCCTCCCACCCACCCTTATGTTGTATAAACAAAACAGGACATGCACACTTTAACCAACCCATCATTTCAGTGACAGGGTCTGCCACACGACTGTGACTGATATGACGGGTTGGTTTGGACCCCCCCCAAAAAAGAAGCAATTAATCTCTCCTTGCACAAACTGGCTCTACAGAGGCAAGATGTCCACCTCATCTTCACCCTCCGATATATCACCGTGTACATCCCCCTCCTCACAGATTATCAATTCGTCCCCACTGGAATCCACCATCTCAGCTCCCTGTGTACTTTGTGGAGGCAATTGCTGCTGGTCAATGTCTCCGCGGAGGAATTGATTATAATTCATTTTAATGAACATCATCTTCTCCACATTTTCTGGATGTAACCTCGTACGCCGATTGCTGACAAGGTGAGCGGCGGCACTAAACACTCTTTCGGAGTACACACTTGTGGGAGGGCAACTTAGGTAGAATAAAGCCAGTTTGTGCAAGGGCCTCCAAATTGCCTCTTTTTCCTGCCAGTATAAGTACGGACTGTGTGACGTGCCTACTTGGATGCGGTCACTCATATAATCCTCCACCATTCTATCAATGTTGAGAGAATCATATGCAGTGACAGTAGACGACATGTCCGTAATCGTTGTCAGGTCCTTCAGTCCGGACCAGATGTCAGCATCAGCAGTCGCTCCAGACTGCCCTGCATCACCGCCAGCGGGTGGGCTCGGAATTCTGAGCCTTTTCCTCGCACCCCCAGTTGCGGGAGAATGTGAAGGAGGAGATGTTGACAGGTCGCGTTCCGCTTGACTTGACAATTTTGTCACCAGCAGGTCTTTCAACCCCAGCAGACCTGTGTCTGCCGGAAAGAGAGATCCAAGGTAGGCTTTAAATCTAGGATCGAGCACGGTGGCCAAAATGTAGTGCTCTGATTTCAACAGATTGACCACCCGTGAATCCTTGTTAAGCGAATTAAGGGCTGCATCCACAAGTCCCACATGCCTAGCGGAATCGCTCCGTGTTAGCTCCTTCTTCAATGCCTCCAGCTTCTTCTGCAAAAGCCTGATGAGGGGAATGACCTGACTCAGGCTGGCAGTGTCTGAACTGACTTCACGTGTGGCAAGTTCAAAGGGCATCAGAACCTTGCACAACGTTGAAATCATTCTCCACTGCACTTGAGACAGGTGCATTCCATCTCCTATATCGTGCTCAATTGTATAGGCTTGAATGGCCTTTTGCTGCTCCTCCAACCTCTGAAGCATATAGAGGGTTGAATTCCACCTCGTTACCACTTCTTGCTTCAGATGATGGCAGGGCAGGTTCAGTAGTTTTTGGTGGTGCTCCAGTCTTCTGTACGTGGTGCCTGTACGCCGAAAGTGTCCCGCAATTTTTCTGGCCACCGACAGCATCTCTTGCACGCCCCTGTCGTTTTTTAAAAAATTCTGCACCACCAAATTCAAGGTATGTGCAAAACATGGGACGTGCTGGAATTTGCCCATATTTAATGCACACACAATATTGCTGGCGTTGTCCGATGCCACAAATCCACAGGAGAGTCCAATTGGGGTAAGCCATTCCGCGATGATCTTCCTCAGTTGCCGTAAGAGGTTTTCAGCTGTGTGCGTATTCTGGAAAGCGGTGATACAAAGCGTAGCCTGCCTAGGAAAGAGTTGGCGTTTGCGAGATGCTGCTACTGGTGCCGCCGCTGCTGTTCTTGCGGCGGGAGTCCATACATCTACCCAGTGGGCTGTCACAGTCATATAGTCCTGACCCTGCCCTGCTCCACTTGTCCACATGTCCGTGGTTAAGTGGACATTGGGTACAACTGCATTTTTTAGGACACTGGTGAGTCTTTTTCTGACGTCCGTGTACATTCTCGGTATCGCCTGCCTAGAGAAGTGGAACCTAGATGGTATTTGGTAACGGGGGCACACTGCCTCAATAAATTGTCTAGTTCCCTGTGAACTAACGGCGGATACCGGACGCACGTCTAACACCAACATAGTTGTCAAGGACTCAGTTATCCGCTTTGCAGTAGGATGACTGCGGTGATATTTCATCTTCCTCGCAAAGGACTGTTGAACAGTCAATTGCTTACTGGAAGTAGTACAAGTGGGCTTACGACTTCCCCTCTGGGATGACCATCGACTCCCAGCGGCAACAACAGCAGCGCCAGCAGCAGTAGGCGTTACACGCAAGGATGCATCGGAGGAATCCCAGGCAGGAGAGGACTCGTCAGACTTGCCAGTGACATGGCCTGCAGGACTATTGGCATTCCTGGGGAAGGAGGAAATTGACACTGAGGGAGTTGGTGGGGTGGTTTGCGTGAGCTTGGTTACAAGAGGAAGGGATTTACTGGTCAGTGGACTGCTTCCGCTGTCACCCAAAGTTTTTGAACTTGTCACTGACTTATTATGAATGCGCTGCAGGTGACGTATAAGGGAGGATGTTCCGAGGTGGTTAACGTCCTTACCCCTACTTATTACAGCTTGACAAAGGGAACACACGGCTTGACACCTGTTGTCCGCATTTCTGGTGAAATACCTCCACACCGAAGAGCTGATTTTTTTGGTATTTTCACCTGGCATGTCAACGGCCATATTCCTCCCACGGACAACAGGTGTCTCCCCGGGTGCCTGACTTAAACAAACCACCTCACCATCAGAATCCTCCTGGTCAATTTCCTCCCCAGCGCCAGCAACACCCATATCCTCCTCATCCTGGTGTACTTCAACACTGACATCTTCAATCTGACTATCAGGAACTGGACTGCGGGTGCTCCTTCCAGCACTTGCAGGGGGCATGCAAATAGTGGAAGGCGCATGCTCTTCACGTCCAGTGTTGGGAAGGTCAGGCATCGCAAACGACACAATTGGACTCTCCTTGTGGATTTGGGATTTCAAAGAACGCACAGTTCTTTGCGGTGCTTTTGCCAGCTTGAGTCTTTTCAGTTTTCTAGCGAGAGGCTGAGTGCTTCCATCCTCATGTGAAGCTGAACCACTAGCCATGAACATAGGCCAGGGCCTCAGCCGTTCCTTGCCACTCCGTGTGGTAAATGGCATATTGGCAAGTTTACGCTTCTCCTCCGACAATTTTATTTTAGGTTTTGGAGTCCTTTTTTTTCTGATATTTGGTGTTTTGGATTTGACATGCTCTGTACTATGACATTGGGCATCGGCCTTGGCAGACGACGTTGCTGGCATTTCATCGTCTCGGCCATGACTAGTGGCAGCAGCTTCAGCACGAGGTGGAAGTGGATCTTGATCTTTCCCTAATTTTGGAACCTCAACTTTTTTGTTCTCCATATTTTATAGGCAGAACTAAAAGGCACCTCAGGTAAACAATGGAGATGGATGGATTGGATACTAGTATACAATTATGGACGGACTGCCACGGTTAGGTGGTATAAAAAAACCACGGTTAGGTGGTATATATTATAATAATAATACAATTATGGATGGACGGACTGCCTGCCGACTGCCGACACAGAGGTAGCCACAGCCGTGAACTACCGCACTGTACACTGGTTGATAAAGAGATAGTAGTATACTCGTAACAACTAGTATGACACTATGACGACGGTATAAAGAATGAAAAAAAAACCACGGTTAGGTGGTATATATTATAATAATAATACAATTATGGATGGACGGACTGCCTGCCGACTGCCGACACAGAGGTAGCCACAGCCGTGAACTACCGCACTGTACACTGGTTGATAAAGAGATAGTAGTATACTCGTAACAACTAGTATGACACTATGACGACGGTATAAAGAATGCAAAAAAAACCACAGTTAGGTGGTATATATTATAATAATAATACAATTATGGATGGATGGACTGCCTGCCGACTGCCGACACAGAGGTAGCCACAGCCGTGAACTACCGCACTGTACACTGGTTGATAAAGAGATAGTAGTATACTCGTAACAACTAGTATGACACTATGACGGTATAAAGAATGAAAAAAAAACCACGGTTAGGTGGTATATATTATAATAATAATACAATTATGGATGGACGGACTGCCTGCCGACTGCCGACACAGAGGTAGCCACAGCCGTGAACTACCGCACTGTACACTGGTTGATAAAGAGATAGTAGTATACTCGTAACAATTAGGATGACACTATGACGGTATAAAGAATGAAAAAAAAACCACGGTTAGGTGGTAGGTATATAATAATAAATAATACAATTCTGGTCGGACGGACTGCCTGCCGTGTGCCGACACAGAGGTAGCCACAGCCGTGAACTACCGCACTGTACACTGGTTGATAAAGAGATAGTAGTATACTCGTAACAATTAGGATGACACTATGACGGTATAAAGAATGAAAAAAAAACCACGGTTAGGTGGTAGGTATATAATAATAAATAATACAATTCTGGTCGGACGGACTGCCTGCCGTGTGCCGACACAGAGGTAGCCACAGCCGTGAACTACCGCACTGTACACTGGTTGATAAAGAGATAGTAGTATACTCGTAACAATTAGGATGACACTATGACGGTATAAAGAATGAAAAAAAAACCACGGTTAGGTGGTAGGTATATAATAATAAATAATACAATTCTGGTCGGACGGACTGCCTGCCGTGTGCCGACACAGAGGTAGCCACAGCCGTGAACTACCGCACTGTACACTGGTTGATAAAGAGATAGTAGTATACTCGTAACAATTAGGATGACACTATGACGGTATAAAGAATGAAAAAAAAACCACGGTTAGGTGGTAGGTATATAATAATAAATAATACAATTCTGGTCGGACGGACTGCCTGCCGTGTGCCGACACAGAGGTAGCCACAGCCGTGAACTACCGCACTGTACACTGGTTGATAAAGAGATAGTAGTATACTCGTAACAATTAGGATGACACTATGACGGTATAAAGAATGAAAAAAAAACCACGGTTAGGTGGTAGGTATATAATAATAAATAATACAATTCTGGTCGGACGGACTGCCTGCCGTGTGCCGACACAGAGGTAGCCACAGCCGTGAACTACCGCACTGTACTGTGTCTGCTGCTAATATAGACTGGTTGATATTTAAAGAGATATTAGTAGTATACAACAATACTATACTGGTGGTCAGGCACTGGTCACCACTCCTGCAGCAAAAGTGTGCACTGTTAATTAATATAATTGTACTCCTGGCTCCTGCTAACAACCTGCAGTGCTCCCCAGTCTCCCCCACAATTAATTATAAGCTTTTAATTTATACATTGATGACTGTGCAGCACACTGGGCTGAGCTGAGTGCACACAGACTGAGTCACACTGTGTGACTGACTGTGCTGTGTATCGTTTTTTTTTTCAGGCAGAGAACGGATATAGCAGAGAGAAGTGAACGGATATATTATATTAAATAAAAGTTAACTAGCAACTGCACTGGTCACTGACTGTGGTAAACTAACTCTGTCTGCGACTCTGCACAATCTCTCTCTATCTAATCTATCTATCTCTATTCTAATGGAGAGGACGCCAGACACGTCCTCTCCCTATCAATCTCAATGCACGAGTGAAAATGGCGGCGACGCGCGGCTCCTTATATAGAATCCGAGTCTCGCGATAGAATCCGAGCCTCGCGAGAATCCGACAGCGTCATGATGACGTTCGGGCGCGCTCGGGTTAACCGAGCAAGGCGGGAAGATCCGAGTCGCTCGGACCCGTGAAAAAAAAAGTGAAGTTCGTGCGGGTTCGGATTCAAAGAAACCGAACCCGCTCATCTCTATCTACAACCCAATGTTTTTCCTGTGGAAACCAATGTAATCCGCTGCAGAAAATCCTATTCTTATGCCTGGTCATAAACATGTAACTAGCTTACTTATATGCTTTTTTTTTTACAGGTGAGACATCAAAGTTAATTTTTCATGGAAGGTGCTATACATGCAGCAGGGTTTTGGATTGTTGGCACTAAAAAATTTGCTGGTATGATACACAAGTGTATAAAATGCCTTAAGCTGCAAAGCTGACGTCAAGAGCAAAAGATAGAGGATTTGCCAGCTGAACATTTTACCATGGAACCTCCATTTACTGTACATATGTGGGATTAGATGTATTTGGACCATGTACAGTTGTTACACATTGGACATAAGGTGGTCAAGCACACAGCAAACGATGGACTGTTTTGTTTACGAGTATAAGCATTAGTGCCATTCATATTGATGTTATTGAGTCTATGAACACTTTAAGTTTGATAAATGTTCTACAAAAGGTTTTTCTCTATAGGGGACATGGAAAACAACTACATTCTGACCATGGAACTAATTTTGTGGGAGCATTTAGAGAGCTGGACTTTAAGACAAACAATTTTCACAACGCAAATGTGGAAAGATAGCTACATGATCAAAGCTGTTCTTTGGTGTTCAAACACCCCATTATTCTCATGAGTGGAGTTTGGGGCTGTATGATTGAAATTTCGATATGTACCCGATTCTGTGTTGTTAGATGTCAACTCTAAGCGATTAACTCATGAGGTTATAACTACTCTCTTAGCAGAAGTTTCAGCCATCATCAACGCAAAACCTCTTGTACCAATCTCTACTGATACAGAGATGCCAGTCATCTTGACTCCAGACATACTTCTTACACAAAAGTTTGGTGTGTCCGTCGTTCTATCTGGAAAAGTTGATGGTAAAGACTTGTGCAAATGACAGTGGAAACAGGTGCAGTGTCTTGCCAATACCTTTTGGAATTGTTTGCCGAGTGAGTACCTGTCTACATTTCAAAATCATTGTAAATGGCAATATAAATGTACTAACATACAAGAAAAAAACCTTAAAGGAAAGCAGGTCAATTAAAATAAGTGATCAATAGGACTAATTGTTGCAACCTTTCCCAGCAGAAATGGAAAGATTCAGAAAGCATCTAAACATGGAACAAGTTCACCACCTGTCTGGTTTATAGCCACACATTCTTCACAGGCACATATGCATGCACACACTGAGCCAGATTTAGAGGTGCACGCAAATCCCGTCGTGACTGATTTCAAATGTCGCGGTTCTGTAAAAAACATGCTAATATCACAACCACAGGGATTATTAAAGAGACACCCACTGGCAGTGTCTCAAATCCACCATTTCAGCATAAAGATTCACCATCAGAAGTGCATTGCTCACACCATCGATCATCTAGCAACCAAATGGTTGCTCTGATTGTCCATAGGAAGTAAGCAGCCGTAGCAGCTGTACTCAAATAGTTTGCGTTGTCACCATTCTGTAAGCTGCAGACACCTCTTAGTGTAAAGAAACCTCCTCATAGATTGCATACACCACATTACCAAGCCCTGTAACTCATCACATAAATATATATATATATATATATATACACACGCGACAATCGGCCACAAATCACATAATGAACGGCAGGTTTAGCTGCAACATTTCGATGAATATATATATATATATATATATATATATTAGTGATGAGCGGGTTCGGTTCCTCGGGATCCGAACCCCCCCGAACTTCACCCATTTTACACGGTTCCGAGGCAGCCTCGGATCCTCCCGCCTTGCTCGGTTAACCCGAACGTCATCATCCCGCTGTCGGATTCTAGCGAGATTCGTATTCTATATAAGGAGCCACGCGTCGCCACCATTTTCACTCGTGCATTGGAGATGATATCGAGAGGACGTGCAACGTTCTCTCAGTTTCTGTGTTCAGTGTGCTGCAAATATCTGCTCAGTGTGCTGCAAATATCTGTGCTCAGTGTGCTTGCAAATATCTGTGCTCAGTGTGCTTGCAAATATCTGCGTTCTCTGCCTGAAAAACGCTCCATATCTGTGCTGCATTGTAGTATATAGTAGGAGGACAGTGCATAATTTTGCTGACCACCAGTATTATATAGCAGTACGGTACAGTAGTCCACTGCTCTACCTACCTCTGTGTCGTCAAGTATACTATGCATCCATACCTGTGCTGCATTTTAGTTGTGCGCAGTATATAGTAGGAGGGGACAGTGCAGAATGTTGCTGACCACCAGTATATATATATAGCAGTACGGTACAGTAGTACACTGCTCTACCTACCTGTGTCGTCAAGTATACTATGCATCCATACCTGTGCTGCATTTTAGTTGTGTGCAGTATATATATATAATAGGAGGACAGTGCAGAATTTTGCTGAACACCAGTATATATATAGCAGTACGGTACAGTAGTCCACTACTCTACCTCTGTGTCATCAAGTATACTACAAAAGTTCAGTAAAATGACCCAAAAATCAAAATTAAAAGCGTCTGATGAGAAGCGTAAACTTGCCAATATGCCATTTACGACACGGAGTGGCAAGGAACTGCTGAGGCCCTGGCCTATGTTCATGGCTAGTGGTTCAGATTGACATGAGCATGGAAGCACTCATCCTCTCGCTAGAAAACTGCAGTGCCACTCCTAGATGGGCCAGGTGTTTGTGTCGGCCACTTGGGTCGCTTAGCTTAGCCACACAGCTACCTCATTGCACCCCTTTTTTTCTTTGCATCATGTGCTGTTTGGGGACTATTTTTTTAAGTGCCATCCTGTCTGACACTGCAGTGCCACTCCTAGATGGGCCAGGTGTTTGTGTCGGCCACTTGGGTCGCTTAGCTTAGCCACACAGCTACCTCATTGCACCTCTTTTTTTCTTTGCATCATGTGCTGTTTGGGGACTATTTTTTTAAGTGCCATCCTGTCTGACACTGCAGTGCCACTCCTAGATGGGCCAGGTGTATGTGTCGGCCACTTGGGTCGCTTAGCTAAGCCATCCAGCGAACTTGGTGCAAATTTTAGGACTAAAAATAATATTGTGAGGTGTTCAGAATAGACTGGAAATGAGTGGAAATTATGGTTATTGAGGTTAATAATACTATGGGATCAAAATTACCACCAAATGCTATGATTTAAGCTATTTTTGAGGGTTTTTTGTAAAAAAAACACCAGAATCCAAAACACACCCGAATATGCCAAAAAAAATTCAGGGAGGTTTTGCCAAAACGCGTCCGAATCCAAAACACGGCCGCGGAACCGAATCCAAAAACAAAACACAAAACCCGAAAAATTTCCGGTGCACATCACTAATATATATATATATGTTCCTTGTAAACACCGCACACTCTATTAGTTTCTTCAAGGTGCTGCCTTATAGTCTGACCCAGTGGTATAGCATTAGACACTAAATCCAATGTAAGGGCCCTCAATCTTCATCATAAGAAAAAATCCTTTTATTATACATTTCTTCATCACCACCCAGTTAGGCACTTTAAAAACACTTGGAGAATGGCTCTTAAACAATGCACTATACGTCCATCACAAAGACACATAAGCAGGAAAGTTCATGCCTTTGAAAGCACCAATCACAGCTTCATAATATAATAAAAGGTCTTAATGATACCAGTCTGCCGACCTCGGTCCCCCCATGGACCGTTCAAAGACTCAAGCAGCAAGTCACCTCACCCTCCACAGTCCTGAGCAAACTAAGGATTAGACCCCCGGGATCACTAAAAGTACTGCATTAATTTCACTCACCAACAGGTATGCTCTCCACATCCCAGCGTGCGTTCCACCGGCTCATGTCCGATCTGTGCTTATACATCCACCAATGTGACTTCCTGTCACTTCTAGCAGGACTGCGCCTGTGTGCCGCATCGGACAATCAGCACAGATCACGTGACCAGGTGCAAGTCACGTATATCACTGCTTGCGTTCCACATGGAAGCACTTGCGTTCCACAGCGCTGTAACCATAGCTGTCTGGCAACATATAGCTGTCAGCCTACGGCAGCATGGATGGCTCAGAGATCTAACATGTGTCTACAGGACTGCAATATTAAACATCAAAATGGTGCAGTTCACCTTTTCACCACAATCCACATATTAGAGCCACCAAATGTCTACAAATACAGCACACACTATAATCACGGTGGTGCACGCCAGTGCCATCTTGACCAACAAAAAAAAAAAACAAAAAAAGACACTATATTATATAGTGTGGCAGAGACAGCATTTTTCCACGTGAAAGTAATGTGGAGGATCCAGACCAGGATTTGGAAGCAGGAGCAGAATCCCAGGTGTGTGATCAGCAGCACCTGGGATTTCCTGATATAAGGGTTTCCAGTGCAGTCACCTTGCTCTTGACGGTGGAATAGCTACCCAAGTGATAGGCTGAGTTGTGTGGGTTAGACTAGGGACCACTGGAGCCTATCAAGAGTCTGCCATGCTGAGAGTGCCTGTATGCTACTGCCTGTAATACTGACTGCATATGGATTTAACTTGCTATGTGGTGACTTGCTGTTCAAAATAAACACCGAAAGTGTTCATCTGAGTCCCCGTGTTTGTGATCCTTGTCACAAGTGGTGGAGAATGCGAGCAAGGACACGGTGTACAGCAGAAACTGTTAGTAAGCATACCGGTGTTTAAACTGCAAGTTTTCCCTTTTCTTTCCGTTGTCTCTGGTTATGCAGTGCAAGTGGCAGCCTTAAAGGGCCATAGCATTATAGGCAGACTGTTTGCTGTTATGTGTTAAATAGACAGCAAAACAGGCGGGTGTCGGCTTGGACTGTTTGATAAGCCTGGCACATTATATTAAACCTCCTAGATTTGTCCTTAAAGTGGTCACGCAGGGCAATATGGAGGAGTTACTAAAACAATTTGCTGAACTTGCAGCTGGGCAACAAACCCAGATTCAAATGTTACATGGGGGGCAACAAACCTAAATTCAGATGTTACATGAGGGGCAACGAACCCAGGCTGAAAGACAACAAACTCAAATTTAAATGTTGTGCGATGAGTTAAAATCGCTTAAAAAATCTGAACAAGAGCGGCAAAGGCTACTAAAGCTCACCCCAGCGGATGATATAGAGGCATTCCTTTGCACGTTTGAGCGCACGGCCACAGATTGTGGAAGTAGTCACACTGGACCAGGCTATGTGGGTGTTAGACCGCTCGGTGCAGCAGTGGGCCCTTCAGGCTGACCCCCAGACATTTGAGGAGTTGGCATTGATGATTGTGCAGCACCTGATGCTAAGAAAGCTGAATAAAGCCAGGTCAGGATACGGGCCACCACCTAAACCCAGAACTCAGGTCCTAGTAGTTAAACCAAAGGCTCCACCTCTCTTGGTATGCTTTGAGTGTGGCGAGCCTGGTCATGTGAAACAGGGCGAGCCGATGGATTGTAATGCGGGGAAAATGGTGCGTCCGTTGGTCAGCATGGTGGCGGCAGGGGGTATCCCAAGCAGAGTCCTCCCTGTTCCGGGTGCAGGTAGAGGTGGAAAACTGGGAGATTTGGGCCCTGGTGGATACCAACAGTGAGCTCACCATTGTCGCGACCAACGTGGTTCCTCCGGGAGCTGACAAGGTCCAGCCTCCTGTCAGAGTGTTGTGCGTCCATGGCAATGTAGAGGAGTGCCCACTTACCCCTGACCGTTCAAGGTCGGTCATTAAAGGTGGTAGCGGCGGTGACCTTCAGACCCCCGTCACAGCTGATCCTGGGCCGGGACTTTCCATTGCTGCAGGAGCTGGTTACATGACATGCTACCAACAAACCGTCAACCACCAAAACAACTCAGAAGCCAGAGACTACCAAAGTTTAGCTTCCGTGAGAGATGCCATCTAGGGGAGGAGAAAATACTCCAACACCTCCAGTTAAGGTTCTTTTGGCCTGGCATCTATGCTTCCGTTAAGAGGTATTGACAGGAATGCCCATTCTGCCAGAGGACAGCCCCTCGGCAAGAGTTTAGCGCTCCACTGGTTCCCCTCCCTATAATTTCCGTACCTTTTGAGCGGATTGGTATGGATCTGATAGGTACCAGTGGAAAAATCTGCTTGAGGGCACCAATACATATTGGTGGTAGTTGATTATGCCACCAGGTACCCAGAGGCTATACCCCTGCGCAATATGAAATCTGGCACTATTGCCAGAGAACTACTAACCATGTATACCCGCTTAGGAATACCGAAAGAGGTCTTAACGGACCAAGGTACACCTTTCGTGTCTAAACTCATGAAAGATTTATGTCGGTTGCTAAACGTAAACAGGATTGCCACCTCAGTGTACCACCCGCAGACAGATGATCTGGTAGAAAGATTTAATAAAACCCTTAAGCAAATGATAAAGAGGGCAGTGTCACAAGAAAAACGAGATTGGGATCTGCTCCTACCTTACTTGATGTTTGCGGTCAGAGAGGTACCCCAATCCTCTACAGGGCTTAGTCCCTCTGAGCTCCTCTATGGAAGACAGCCCAGATGAATTTTAGATCTCTTAAAAGAAGGGTGGGAAAAACAACCATGCCAGGACCCTAACGTTGTTCAGTTTGTGGTCCAGTTATACGGCCGACTAAGGCAGATTGCGCCACTACTGAACGAACACATGAAAATGGCCCAACAACGTCAGAAACAGAGTTATGACGTCACCTCAGTCAACTGGTCCTTTAATCCGGGAGACAAAGTGTTAGTGCTGGTGCCCACCACAGAAAGCAAGATGCATGCACAATGGCGGGCCTTTATGAGATCATCGAGGCAGTGGGACCGGTCAATTACAGTGTCCGACAGGAGGGTAGAAGGAGGGAGGTACAAGTCTACCATGTAAACCTGTTAAAACCATGGAAGGAAATTTCCAATCGGCCCAATTTGGTAGCTAAAAAGATTTCAGAATGCCAGGTACCCATTGAAATCACGCTAACTCCTGAACAGAAACGGGAAGTGGTGAATTTGGCGAAACGCCACCAAGATGTGTTTTCTGCCATTCCGGGAAAGACACAGATCATCCAACATGATGTTGTGACTCCACCCGGGGTGGTCACTAAACAGAGGCCATATCGCATACCTGAAGCATAGTGGGCAGCGGTAAAGCTGGAGGTGGAGGAGATGTTACGCCTAGGGGTTATAGAGGAATCCACCAGTGAGTGGAATAATCCAATTGTCCTAGTACTGAAGCCTTCAGGTGCCTTATGGTTCTGCAATGACTTTCCTAAATTAAATCAAGTGTCCCGGTTTGATTCTTACCCTATACCCCGGGTTGATGAGTTGGTAGAAAATTTAGCCAATAGTCAATATCTCACTACACTTGATTTGACAAAAGGTTATTAGCAGATTCCGTTAACTGCTGCTAAGGCAAAAACATCCTTCTCTACCCCAGAAGGCTTATTCCAATATAAAATGTTCCCATTTGGTTTACATGGTGCCCCAGCAACCTTCCAGAGAGCTATGAATAAGTTGCTGCTGCCCCACAGGGAATATGCGACTGCATAATTAGATGACATTGTTATTTTTAGCTCTGACTGGGAGTCACACCTACCAAAGGTAGAAGCCGTTTTACAGTCTCTATGGGCACACGGATATACCGCCAACCCTGAGAAATGTGCCATTGGTATGATTGAGGTCAAGTATTTGGTGTACATTGTGGGCACAGGGCATGTTAAACCTCAGCCTAGTAAGGTAGAAGCAGTCCTCACCTGGTCTAGACCTAAATATAAATCACAACTTAGGACATTTCTTGGTTTGGTCGGATATTATCGCAGGTTCATTCGAGATTTCGCCGCTAGTGCGGCTCCACTAACCTAATGGCTTAAAAAACAATTCCCAGACAAGATAACATGGTCTGGACCAGTGTAAACTGCTTGGCAGGATTTAAGACGAGTTTTGTGTACTGAGCCTGTCTTGCAAGCTCCTGACTTTAAAAAGCAATTTGTGTTACAAACGGATGCTTCTGGGACAGGATTAGGAGCAGTCCTATCCCAAGAGGTAGGTGGAGAAGAGAAGCCCATCCTCTACCTTAGCCGTAAATTATTGCCCAGGGAGTGCAGGTACTCAACTGTAGAGCAGGAGTGCTTGGCCATTTAGTGGGCAGTTGAGTTATTAACGTATTATTTATTGGGAGAAAAGTTTTTGTTGGTCACAGACCATGCACCCTTACAGTGGATGCATACAAAGAGGTGAATGCTCATGTGACCCGCTGGTTTTTAGCTTTAAAGCCATTTAAGTTTGAAGTGAGGCATCGTCCGGGGAAACAGCACCTCAAAGCCGATGCCCTTTCCAGGAGGTTTGTAGGTCCTGTTCCTCCAAGCAACCCTATGGTGAAGCTAGGAGAGGAGGAAGAAGGCCAGGTGGGTGACCTCTGGAAGGTAGTGGAAGGCTGTGTACCTGGGCGGATGACACACGTAGGGGTGGGTGAGGCAGAGAGCTCGCCTGAAAATAGTGTAGCTTCACCAGGGTGGTTGAAGCTAAGGGGGATGAGTGTGGCAGCGACAGCATTTTTCCATGTGAAAGTAATGTGGAGGATCCAGACCAGGTTTTGGAAGCAGGAGCAGAATCCCAGGTGTGTGATCAACGGCACCTGGGATTTCCTGATATGAGGGTTTCCAGAGCAGAGTCACCTTGCTCTTGACGGTGGAATAGCTACCCAAGTGATAGGCTGAGTTGTGTGGGTAAGACTAGGGACCACTGGAGCCTATCAAGAGTCTGCCATGCTGAGAGTGCCGGTATGCTGCTGCCTGTAATACCAACTTCATATGGATTTAACTTGCTATGTGGTGGCTTGCTGTTCAAAATAAACACAGAAAGTGTTTATCTGAGACACCGTAATGTATTTGCCTTGATTGGTTTACAATTGTTTACCTGTTTAAAGTTACATGTGCATTTTGTCAGATGGGTTGGGATGTCTCTAGTCCCCCATGCAGTGGAGTCAGAAGGCGGGTGCTGGGGTGCAGCCCACACCCAGGTGTCACCCACAGAAGGGGTGACACCAAGTGCTGGCTTTTCTGCAGTGACAGGAGCTGAGCGCTGCAGTGTGATAATACTCTGCAGCACTCGGCTCCTGTCACAGAAAAGAAGCCGGAACTGCACGCTGCCTAGGCTCCGGGGGCAGCCAGCATTTTTAAGGAAGTTGGATACACCCCCCGGAGTGAAGAAGAGGAGACCAGCGAAGCCACACACCCTTTAAATTAGGTCACTCCCCCTTTTTGACTGGAAGCGGCTCCAGCGGGGTGAGTGTGGGAAGGGGGGGTGTAGTAATGCAGAGTGCGCATCGGGTGTAGCCACACCTGGTGACGCCTCTGCCTCCATGTTACCTATTTTGCCACATTTTGTTCCATGTGGCAAATACTTCTGCCCGATATACTGGGACAGTTTGGTTTTTCTACACTGGTGTTTTTACTCCCTCCCTCTAGCCTTCTGGAGACTACTACCTGATTTTGGCTTGCAAATGTCTCTGTTTCCTGAATATAGTTGAAGGTTACATTTTTTACTCTTAATGCTACAGAATTTAATGCCACACATAAATGGCTGTTAGTATTCAAACTGTTTCCTGCAGATAAGTCTGATGTTGTGGCATTCCAGGAAACCCAAGTCTGGCTACTAGCCTACCTTTTTTTTTTTTAAGACCAGAAATACTCAATTTCTGATACAGCTAATGGGCCATTTAAGAGAAATGGCTTAACTTTCTTATTTAATGCCTTTGCCACAAAGTGGCAGATAAAAATGACAGATATCTTATATTAGTGGGGACTTTAGATGATAATTTGGTGACCAATGTCTCTGTCTACACCCCTTCCTATGCAAGGTTTGTGAGGAAATTCATAAGGTAAAGGTTTCATTTTAATTTTTGGAGACTTTATTTTTGCCCATTGTCGCCATTTAGACAGGTCAGGCATTTCTGGGTCAGGGGTTTGGGTCCTGCTGCTGTCATTAAACAGTTATCTGAATATGACCATTACAATGTTTGATGTACTACACTTTGTGAGGTGAGGGACTATACCTTTCTCTCCAGTGTTCATAATAGCTATTCTCTTATTTACCTTATTCTCTATGTGAAGTGGCCATTCTAATTTACCCATGGCATAAAAAGATTACCCATAATTTTGTCAGACTATTTCCCTTTGCTCTGTATATGGAACCGCTCCCCTGTTGGGCCCCCAGAGATCCCTTGGCAGTTGTCAGAACATCTTGCAATACATACCTTGTCTGCCTCTCTATCTCATAATATTGCTATTAACTCCCCTTCTGATGTCCCCATGTTTACCTATTGGTGTGCCTTAAAAGCTGACCTTTCCAGTACAGCCATTCAACATGGAGTCCATCTTAAAAAACAATACCACTTAAAACCAAAAACATGTGAAAACTCCAAGTCTAAGCTCTGGAATGCCAGAATCAACAACAACATTCCAGAGACTTAAAAAAACAATTGTCTCAACTTCCAAAAATTTTTATAGCTCAGATGCAATCAGACCTTACTAGATGTCATCATAAATAAGCAGGTAGGTTCCTAATCTACAAGGCTAACATACTCGTACTAGAATGACAGTCTTCTCTGACCCTCAAAATAGGAAAACTCTTAACCCCCATGACATTGCAGATGTTTTTGCTGATTATGATAAACTTTTTAATTTACCCTCAGACAATTTGTTACTCCTATCTCCTAAGGCAGATATTACCTCCTTTTTGAATTGCCCAGATTTGCCATCTTTAAGTCATGAAGATATAAATCAATCCTAATGCTCCATAGTCTTTAGATTAGGTTGAAACAATTATCAAGTGCCTCCCCATAAGTAAAGATCCATGCCTGATGGCTTTATTAAATAAGTTTAAGCAATCTTTTGTTGCACTTTGGTTCCGCTATAAGTTGACCTACTTTATTTAACAACGACATTCATAAGTCAGGTAAAAACTCTTCTTACTATAGGAATTACAGATCCATAGCAATTCTCAATACAGACATCAAAATATTTGCTAATCTTTTGGCTAACCATTTGTCCTCCCTCCTCATCTATCCTGATCAGGTGTGGTTTATACTGAACCGACAAAAATCCGGTAATAATATAAAGAGTACTAGACCTACTCAAATAAGTTTCACATACACAGGAACAGTTTCTATGGCTTTTATTAGATGCAGAAAAGGCCTTTAATAGGTGGAATGGGAATCTGATCTCAACCTCTCTTTTACTTCTCAACAATGGGAATGCATACTTAATAATCCCTTTCACATCCCTAGGTGCACCAATCACATTCTATTGTAGGGGACTTTTTTCCCATACAGTATTTTGGGATTTTCCTGTTATTTGCCCTTCCTGGTTGGAAGTTTTTGATTTATCATCAAAGGGAAATGGATTCCCATGGTTCCAGATCTAGCTTCTTCCCCTATTATGATGTAGTGTTAAATGCAACATTTAATGCTACATCAACCCCTGTGGGTATGAAAGCAGCATGCTATGGTCCCAACTGTAGGTATGCTGAGCTGCCTGCATCTGTTTGTCTGCACCGCCACTATATAACATACTGGTTAAATAAACAGCCATCATTCTTTCTGCATTAAATCAAAAAGAAATCAGATACATTTTTGTGTATGCCTGGCTATGGAGCAAGCACAGGTCTGAAAAATACAAGACCTGTCTACAAAATGTATTTGCATGAAACTCTTAAAAGTGGTCCTTTAAGAGCAAGCAGTTTAAGTGAATGTTAAGTTTTAAGTAATTAACATTCTCAACGATGGTATTCATTCAACATTTTGTTTTTGTTTCACAATAATTATTTACATAAAGCCGCAAGGATTATTTAACAAAGCTTGCCTTAATGTTATTTTTTTATTATTATTATTATTATATTTTGTTTTAGTTTTATCGTGCATTAGCCATCTATTAAGTAATCATGCAAATGAGTTTCAGCGTAAAATTATGTTTCTAATTTCTAACAAAGAAGAAATTGAACGCTATCTTGGCCTTTTTACTTTAAATAAGTTAAGATAGAGGTTAGATGTGTGACATTGAGTTAATGGATTGTAGAGAAGATGCACTTTGATGTTACATCAATGAGGCGTGTGATTGCTTTGGTGAATAAGATAAGGCTGAGCTATAAAATAAGCCATGAAACTTGATAAATTGAAAATAGAATATTGAAAAATCAGCAGTTTCTATAAACAAGTTTGCTCATCATTTTTGTCTTATATCAGGCATTAAAATTCGTTATCTGGCATGAATATCACATAATAATCTCATCACGCCTGTAATTTGAAGAGATTTTATTAGTGTTATAATGTTCAATTCCTTTCTTATTTTGCATAGAAATGTAACTAGTGAAAGCAGAAGTAAAATAAAGGTCTTAACACATAATGAACAAATGTGATAGTGTGTTAAAAACCACCCCTATAAATAAATAAATAACTGTAATAAAAAATAAAGTAATCAGAAAATGACTTCATTGAGTTAAACAGTGACTTAGGATAAATATTAAACAAACTGACACTAAAATGACTGCACATATAACAATGTATCACACAAAATAATGACTATAAAGATGCAAAACACAGAATACAATATATAATTTATAGAGCTATTATTATTATTACTAATATTACCACATGGAGAAAACAGGACATACATAAAACAGGGATATTCAGTACGGGATGCAGTTAAAATGCCTACCGGATCCTTAAGCACAAGCAAGGCAAAATAAATGCATATATGAAATCAAAGGAGGGCTATATGCTCGGCTACATTATAATTGCAAGTGAGCAGATCTGAAGTTAAATGAGCAAGTGTGGTAAACACATTTTGAGATTTGAATGTTTCAGGTGAGTCTGATTTGATCTGACACAGAAGTGAATAAAATAATGTTTCGATCGAATTCCATGTGAATCTCAATGGTGTGAGTCAGCAGGGTAGCAGCCACACTATACAGCAGGCTGAACTCACTCAAGACTGCGCGCAGCCCAATATATGTAAGAAACGCCATGGCAACAGCAACTTGTACCAATCACATGCAATTAGATTGACCCCCACATGTGTAGCAGTTTTGGAGAATTATTGTAAGTGAGTGAGAGGTGGGTAAGAGATGAGACACAAGTTAGATGTAGATCTAAGAAGGTAAGAAGATCATTTTCTGATGAGATTTGAAACGTAAGAAGGGGTGATGTTGAGTGCTTTGTAGGTAACGGTGAAAAATTCGACAATGGATTCTGGAGGTCCACCAATAGTCAGTCTATAGATTTACAAAGAAATATGGCAGCTATGCAGCAACAAGACAGGAAGATACATTTTATTGCAACATAATAGACTGAAGCGAGCATAAATATGTTAGGATAAAGCCAGATAGGAGGAGGTTGCAGAAGGCAAGCCAAAAGATGATGTGGAAGTAGACAACAGTTTTTGTAGCACCTTGGGTAAAAAAAAAAGCATACCATGGCAATATTATAGTAGGAGGTGATGGGACTGGAAGAAAGTGAGTGCACAGTAAGGTATATAATAGATGGCAAAGTCAAATGTGACATGATGACAGAGGTGTTATTGACAATGACGGAAGTTTGAGGGGAAGTGATGATAAACTTTAGATAGTGTTGAGAGATCAATTTGGAAATAAGAGAGGTATGGTACATTAATACATAAGAAGAGAGATCAGGGGAGGAGAGGTGGCTTTGAGGGGGTACTGGACACCAAATAAGCTAATAAATTTCCTTAAGGTGAGTACACACCAGAACGATATTGGACACATTGTTCGCAATATCATCTAATGTGTATGCACAATGTCGCTCAAGCGCGTGTCTGTGACATTGTCCATCGGTCCAGGCTCAACAGGCGACATCGTCTGCGAGGGCCATGCTGCTGACCACCCCCTTCCCCGCTATCGCACAGTTACTCCCAACATCAGCAAGTGTGTATGTACTTGCCGATGTTGGGTCCCATCGCAGATGATATTGCATCGTTCAGAGGTTTGATAACCGTGCCTTACAGGAGCCCAACACATAGGGGTGTGGAGGGAATATGTGCCAGTTGTAGGGACCCTACAGGAATGTTTGATATGTAGAATGAGCTCCAAAACAGTACTGAGTTGCAAAAGGAGTAAAGGGTGTGTAGAAGAACTGCCCAATAGCACTGAAGTACATGCGCACAGCATCTATTTACCGAGGGACAGGGGGCATGCCATCAGCTCACAGAGCATAACTCTGGAATGCCTGGAGGAATGTACACCTAACTTGGTACACATATGACTTACAATCTGTAAAAAAAATATTGTGGGGGTAAGACACCCCTAGCACCCCTGGGAGTGGGGTTGGAAAGGGGGAGACATGTAAAAATCCAGCGTTTTCGGGGTCGTAGAGATAAAAGGCAAATAACACTGACTCTAAACATTGCCAAACCTCTCAGAGAGTAATAGGAGGAAAGGAGACAGATATTTTGACTCTTAAATGCATTAATTAAAAGCTTGATAGTCAGCAACTGCTTATCTGCTGTGTAAAGGGTACTCTCCCAGTGACCTTAAGTATTGTGTGAAAATCTTTACCTTTTTATCTCAAAAAGAGGTCCCTAAGGAGGGCGAGAAGCTAAGCAAGGAGACCTAGGGCCCTTTGGAATAGTAAGCCTATCCCTGCAAACCTTATGTAACATACAGCGGGTCGAGCTTGGACTGTCATCCCAGCATTTACAACACTGAGTAGAGCAGCATAGAGATGGCCATCGGTGGGTTATCTATCGATGGTACCATCAATTGATAACCTCAATGGCATCAAAACATCTGAAAGTGAACCATCGATGGTTTTACCCATCGATGGACACTACATTACTGTATAATGAAGAGCGAGCCAATCAGAGCCCAGGGGCATGGCTTCCCAGGAGTCAGGGGGCGGGGCTAATCTCCATGTCCTGACCCTTTGAGGGAAGAAAAAAATAACAATTCGATAACACTGAACCATCGATGGAGGGAAATCATCTGGTTCTCCCCCATTGATGGTATAAGTATTTGATATTGGTCATAATTCATCAATGATTTTGAAGCATCGATGGTCAATGGCCATCACTAGGGCAGCATCAGAGGCGGGATGGGGCAGAGAAAGAGGCACATTATTCTCCTCAGCGCCAGCGCTTTTCATCTCTTTGTGATTATACTTGAAATTCCGTAGCGAAGCACAGGTGTTCAGCTAGTATTAAATAAGTAGCATGTTTCAGATTTATGGGGGTAATTCTGAGTTGATCGCAGCAGCAAGTTTGTTAGCAATTGGGCAAAACCATGTACACTGCAGGTGGGGGCAGATATAACATGTGCAGAGAGAGTTAGATTTGGGTGGGGTGTGTTCAATCTGCAATCTAAATTGCAGTGTAAAAATAAAACAGACAGTATTTACCCTGCACAGAAACAAAATAACCCACCCAAATCTAACTCTCTCTGCACATGTTATATCTGTCCCACCTGCAGTGCACATGGTTTTGCCCAATTGCTAACAAACTTGCTGCTGCGATCAACTCAGAATTACCCCCTATATCAGGAAGTGGGCAGATGAGATATAAGTAGGCAGCTGTAGAGATACACACAGTTAGATTCTGGCTAAAGGCCATTTTTGCCTTTGCGATTTCCCTTTAACTCCATGGAGCTCAGAACCACCGATATTAACTGTACACACAGTACGATTTTGGCTATACCAGAAACTAGATTGTACACTATGTAGTAAAAATCGTAAGCACACATCACACTGAGTGTATGCACTTTTAAGCAACTTGGTATATGCCCAGAGAGATATGAGACTGAGCAAAGCAAGAGGAAAAAAAAGCTTGTAACTTTGCTTCTGGACATCAGCACTGTAAGGGGTGCAAATACATTTACTCATTTGCATGCAGGGTAAATACTGGCTGCTTTTATGTGTAGACCACAATTGCTGGACAGCTTTATTTTTACATTGCAATTTATACAGTATTCAAAATATACACCCCTCACAAATTTAAATCTATCTGCAGTTTCAGATCTGCCCCCTGTAGTGCAACATGGTTTTGTCAAGGTGCAAAATTATTTATTTATTTTTATTTCTTTTTTTGTATTTGCTTTCCTCTCACTTCTAAATCAACCATACTTGCCTACCTGACCCTCTCCATGAGGGAGAAAATGCTCTGTTCCTGGACTTTCCTGGTAATGTATGATTGCCATCACCTGTGGTGAGCTAGTTAATAAGAAAGGTGTTTCACCACAGGTGATGGCAATCATACATTACCAGGAAAGTCCAGGAACAGAGCATTTTCTCCCTCATGGAGAGGGTCATGTAGGCAAGTATAAAATCAACCCCATTCTCTAGAACACAGGTTCTCAAACTCAGTACCTCACACAGTGTGTTTTTATCCAGGTCTCCTCACAGAATCACAAGTGAAATAATTAGTGCCACCTGTGGATCTTATACAATTTGTTAGTGAGTAATGACTACACCTGTGCAGCTGCTAGGTGACCTAGAAAATGGGAACTGTTTGAGGTCCTGGGGACCGTGTTTGAGAACCATTGCTCTAGAACAATAACACATTAGCTGAACACTATGCAGACAAAAGTATGTGCATAGTCTGTAGCAGTTGTGACAAAAGGAGTGGTTCCCTACAGAGGAATCATATATGTTTAGCGGACAGGCCCCAGAAAAGATTTGCAGATAGCATACCTCCCAACATGACCCTCTCCAGGAGGGACACAATGCTCTGCTCCTTGACTTCCCTCTTAATGTATGATTGCTCTCACCTGTGTTAAACAGGTTAATGGATAAGAAAGGTGTTTCAGCACAGGTGGTGGCAAGCATACATTAAGAGGGAAGTCCAGGAGTAGAGCATTCTGTCCCTCCTAGAGAGGGTCATGTTTGGAGCTATGCTATACACAGGCCTGGATTTCAACTATTGGCCCCTTTACAAAACCAGTTTTCTTTTGTGAACCCAAATTCCCAAACTGAGAACTTTTCCTTGTTTTTTTGTCTGTCCCCTGGTTTTTAGTTTCCATACATGTTTCCTATTACTGAGCCGACAAGAGAAAAGATAAGCCTATGGCATACCTCCCAACAGAACCCTCTCCAGGAGGGACACAAAGCTCTGCTTCTGGACTTTCCTCTTAATTTATGATATCCGGCACCTGTGCTGAAACACCTTTCTTATCCATGAACCTGTTCAACCAATGGTGCAAGTAGAAAAAATGTCTTACAGGTACTGTGTGCGCACGTGCCAAAAAAATTGGTGTAGCCAAATGCCACATGGGGCATGGCCAATGAAAATGGGGGCGTGATACACATATGGGGGGCAGATAGTTACACATATGACCCCAATAGTGCCAGATATACATTGCCTCACAGTGCCAGAAACACATTGCCCCACAGTGCTAGAAACACATTGCTCCACAGTGCCAGATACACAAATGCCCCCAGAGTGCCAGATATACATTGCCTCACAGTGCCAGATACACATTGCCCCACAGTGCCAAATACACATTGCCCCACAGTGCCAGATACACAAATGCCCCCAGAGTGCCAGATACACATTGCCTCACAGCATACCTCCCAACATGACCCTCTCCAGGAGGGACAGAATGCTCTGCTTCTGGACTTTTTCTCTTAATGTATGATTGCCAGCACCTGTGCTGAATAGGTTAATGAATAAGAAATGTGTTTTAGAACAGGTGACGACAATCATAAATTAAGAGGGAAGTCCAGGAGCAGAGCATTCTGTCCCTCCTGGAAAGGGTCATGTTGGGAGGTATGCTCACAGTGCCAGATACACAAATGCCACCAGAGTGCCAGATATACATTGCCAGATACACATTGCCCCACAGTGCCAGATACACAAATATCCCCAGAGTGCCAGATATGCCCCCAGTGCCAGATATGCCCCTAATGCCAGATACAGAAATGCCCCCACAGTGCCAGATATGCCCCCAGTGCCATATACACATGTCCCTGCAGTGCCAGATATGCCCCCAGTGCCAGGTACACATGTCCTCAAAGTGCACCCCCCTTCCCCTGCTGCTTACCGTGCTGCTGCTGTCCTGTGTGTGAGGGGATTAGAGCGCAGCGTGTGCCTCTCCTGCCCCTCAGTCTCGAGCGGCGGTGCGGGTGTCTACCTTCAATTAGGCGCCGATCCGTGAGCCAATCAAAGCTCGTGGTCCAGCAGCCAATCAGGAGCCTTGGCTGCCGGTCCGCAAGCTCTGATTGGCTCACTGGCCGGCGCCAAATTGAAGGTAGACACTGAGGGGCAGGAGAGGCGCACGCTGCCCTCTCCTCCCTTCACAGCAGCAGCGCGGTGAGCAGCAGCGGAGGGAGGGAGCGGTGGCCGGGAGGCGATCGAGCCGCACGCAGAGGTTGAAAGAGACGCATGTGGCTCGACAGCCGAGGGTTGGCCACCGCTGGTCTAGTTGGTGAGTGCAATAAGCGGCAGCCCGGCAGCAGTGGGTACAGTGTACCCACGGCTAAATTCTTAAGGGTACGCTGTACTTGCCCACTTGCACCGCTGTGTTCAACACGGGTGCCAGCAATCATACATTCAGAGAAAAGTCCAGAAGCAGAGCATTGTATCCCTCCTGGAGAGGGTCAGGTTGGGAGGTATGAGATAGGGTTGCACACGGGTGCAGCACTGCACCTAGCTTAAAGATATACAAATCAAAGACACTTGCTTATTGCAAAATTAATGTGTGATTTACCTGTGTTGTTTAGTTCAAATGCATTTTTTTCCCACAGCTTGCAGCAGCTGACATGGTGTGGCTGACTGATCAGAGCACCTGTGGAAGGAGTGACACCTGTCTGTCAATCTGTGGAGGGAGAGAGGTCCTATTTATTTAAACCTGTCTGGGGCATTTGTCTGTGAGACTGATGCAGAACTAGCTGGGCGGTGGCTAGAGATGTGAACACTGTCAGCCAGTAATAGGGCCATAGGAAGTTCTGCGACTGGCGGTCTGTGTGTTATCCTGATAAAGAAACTATACAGATTGCACCTGAAAAAGTCAGTGTGTGCATTCCCTGCATGTTGTAATTGTCACACGGGGTAACAGGGGTTAAGTCTTAGGATCCCAAATGCAGTCCTCAAGCCACCCAAATGTCAAGGTTTTAAGTATATCCATGCTTGGCCACAGGTGACTTAATTAGTACCTCAGTCAATTTGAATTAACCATCTGTGCTGAGCCATGGATATACCTACAACCTGGAACATTAGTGTGCCTTGTGGACCGCGTTTGGGAACCTTTGGGTTAAGCAATGAAGGGTCTCCTTAATAATCTTCTATTCAGTGATAGTTGAAGTTATATAATACTGCACAGAAATTAATATCCCTATTAACTACTATGAATTATAACTGTTTAAACAATAATAAAGTAAGAATTACTGTACTTATAGGAGGTCATTCCGAGTTGTTCGCTCGCTTGCAGATTTTAGCAGCATTGCACAAGCTAGGCCGCCGCCCTCTGGGAGTGTATTTTAGCTTAGCAGAATTGCTAATGAAAGATTAGCAGAATTGCAATTAGAAAATTATTAGCAGTTTCTGAGTAGCTCGAGACTTACTCCTACACTACGATCAGCTCAGCCCGTTTCGTTCCTGGTTTGACGCCACAAACATGCCCTTAAATAATTTGGATGCACAGATATTCAGTAGCTTGTTGAATGTGCACAGCTGCCAGTAATAAAGGCAGCATATAACTATTGTAATTATTTAACATTCAACAAGCTACTGAATATCTGTGCATCCAAATTATTTAAGGTTGTGGGAATTAACTATACCTATGTATGATTTAACTATATAAGTTATTGAAGAAGGGATACAATAATAACATACCAATTTACTTCTGTGTGTGAAGTGGTCCTGGTAGCATACTGTGTGTGAATCAACTAACACCATACTCCTATTAGTTGTTGTACGACACCCACTGTAATATAGTAATTCTTTAGTAATTATTGAACAATTATTTAAACACTGAACGTATAGACGGATTATATCTCTATCATTACATTGCGTTCAGAATATTGAATAACTATCTCAGAGCATTCAGATCCATAGTGATCCTTATCAGATTAAAATCAAATTAATAAAAGATATGACACAGGTAGCGAGCCTTGGTTTTAAAATTCACTTTATTTAGTTACTTCACTCACTATATGTAGTCATTATAATACTTGTTGTACTGTATTGTCTTATTTCGTATTTTTGAATAGTCCTAATGGATTTATTAAAAGTTACATTTTAAATTATTCTACGTGCGCCAACAAAGAGACATTCTTTCTTCTCCTTTTTTCTTTTGATACCGAGAATGTACACAGATGTCAGAAAAAGTCACCAGTGTCCTAAAAAATGCAGTTGTACCCAGTGTCCACTTAACCACGGACATGTGGAGCAGGGCAGACTAAGGACTATATGACTGTGACAGCCCACTGGGTAGATGTATAGCCTCCCGCAGCAACAACAGCAGCAGCGGCACCAGTAGCAGCATCTCGCAAATGCCAACTCGTTCCTAGGCAGGCTACGCTTTGTATCACCGCTTTCCATTATAGGCACACAGCTGACAACCTCTTACGGAAACTGAGGAACATCATCGCAGAATGGCTTACCCCAATTGGACTCTCCTGGGGATTTGTGACATCGGACAACGACACCAATATTGTGCATGCATTACATGTGGGCAAATTCCAGCACGTCCCATGTTTTGCACATACAATGAATTTGGTGGTGCAGAATTTTATAAAAATGACAGGGGCGCAATGGAGATGCTATCGGTGGCCCGAAGAATTGTGGGCCACTTTCGGCATTCAGCCACCGCGTGCCGTAGACTGGAGCACAAGCAAACACTCCTGAACATGCCCTGCCATCAGCTGAAGCAAGATGTGGTAACGAGGTGGAATTTAACAATCTATATGCTTCAGAGGATGGAGGAGCAGCAAAAGGCCATTCAAGCCTATACATCCACCTACGATATAGGCAAAGGAGGGGGAATGCACCTGACTCAAGACCAGTGGAGAATGATTTCAACATTGTGCAAGGTTCTCCAACCCTTTGAACTTGCCACACGTGAAGTCCGTTCAGACACTGCCAGCCTAAGTCAGGTCATTCCCCTCATCAGGCTTTTGCAGAAGCAGCTGGAGAGATTGAAGGAGGAGCTAAAATGGAGCGATTCCGCTAGGCATGTGGGACTTGTGGATGGAGCCCTTCATTCGCTTAACCAGGATTCACGGGTGATCAATCTGTTGAAATCAGAGTACTACATTTTGGACACCGTGCTCGATCCTAGGTTTAAAGCCTACGTTGTATCTTTCTTTCCGGCAGACACAAGTCTGCAGATGTTCAAAGACCTGCTGGTGAGACAATTATCAAGTCAAGCGGAAAGTGACCCGCCAACAGCTCCTCCTTCATTTTCTACCGCCACTGGAGCTGCCATGAAAAGGATAAAATTTCCAAAACCACCCGCTGGTGGTGATGCAGGGCAGTCAGGAGCAAGTGCTGACATCTGGTTAAGACTGAAGGACCTGCCAACGATTACTGACATGTCGTCTACTGTCACTGCATATGATTCTGTCACCATTGAAAGAATGGTGGAGGATTATATGAGTGACAGCATCACTTTAGGCATGTCAGACAGTCCGTACATATACTGGCAGGAAAAAGAGGCAATTTGGAGGCCCTTGCATAAACTGGCTTTATTTTACCTAAGTTGCCCCCCCTCCAGTGTGTACTCCGAAAGAGTGTTTAGTGCAGCTGGTCACCTTGTCAGCGATCGGCGTAGGAGGTTACTTCCAGAAAATGTAGAGAAGATGATGTTCATCAAAATGAATTATAATCAATTCCTCCGTGGAGACATTTACCAGCAATTGCCTCCAGAAATTACACAGGGACCTGTGATGGTGGATTCCAGTGGGGACGAGTTAATACTCTGTGAGGAGGGGGATGTACACAGTGAAAGGGGTGAGGAATCGGACGATGAGGAGGAGGTGGACATCTTGCCTCTGTAGAGCCAGTTTGTGCAAGGAGAGATTGATTGCTTCTTTTTAGGTGGGGGCCCAAACCAACCAATCATTTCAGCCACAGTCGTGTGGCAGACCCTGTCGCTGAAATGATGGGTTTGTTAAAGTGTGCATGTCCTGTTTATACAACAACATAAGGGTGGGTGGGAGGGCCCAAGGACAATTCCATCTTGCACCTCTTTTTTATGTATTATTTGCATCATGTGCTGTTTGGGGACTATTTTTTTAAGTGGCATCCTGTCTGACACTGCAGTGCCACTCCTAGATGGGCCAGGTGTTTGTGCCGGCCACTTGGGTCGCTTAGCTTAGTCATCCAGCGACCTTGGTGCAAATTTTAGGGCTAAAAATAATATTGTGAGGTGTGAGGTGTTCAGAATAGACTGGAAATGAGTGGAAATTATGGTTATTGAGGTAAATAATACTATAGGCTCAAAAGTACCTCCAAATTATATGATTTAAGCTGTTTTTGAGGGTTTTAAAAAAACAAACACCCGAATCCAAAACGCACCCGAATCCGGCAAAAATTCTTAAGGGAGGTTTTGCCAAAACGCGTCCGAATCCAAAACCAAGACACAAAACACAAAAAGTGGCCGGTGCACATCTCTAATCTGAGGTAAAAATATAAAAACTGGATTATCAATAGATATCCAGAAAAGATAAACAACACAGGTGCACTAATTAATTAATAGGGACTGAAAAATTGTCCAGTATATAGTGCTTTCTGTTACTAGCCACCCGACCTTGTTGCTAAGCGACAAGTACAGAGTACAGAGACGCGCTCGGTATCGGACATTAACCCAAAACCGCACGGGTCCCCTTACAACCTAGACTCACCAGCCATCTGACTTTGGTGCTAAGTAACAAGCACACAGTACAGAGATGCGCTCTGCGTCCGATGCCAACCCGAAACCATAAGTGACATTTTTGATGCGACGTTCGGTTAGATGGGACTCCGGAACTCCGGACAGGTAATTATGCCTATATACCTCCCCCTTTCCCTAACCTTAAATACTGCAGCCTTTTCAGGTGTCCACAAGCCATCTCCCAGAGAAACGGTTGTTTGTGGACCCATGGAGCTGAACTGTGCACGGTTCAGCCCACACACTACTATATCCTGGTATTGTATATGCTCATTGGGGCTCTCAAATTATTGGATTTCTCTTGCTGTTGAGATCTGATTTAGATGTAAGTGATTGGGCTTCTTTGAAAACTATTTTGTTCCAACTAGCAACATTATTGGATATGTTTACCTCTGCATCTCATTTTAGAAAGCAGGAATTACAACTGTAAGATATATGAACCGTCATGTGTACACTTATATCTACTCACTTATGTTCTTCCTTGCAGTGATTTATCATGTGTACACTTATATCTACTCACTCATGTATTTCCTCGCAGTGATTTATCATTAAGGAAACTTGCATGTTCCAGTCACCTACATTACGAGATATGTTTATCACTGTTTAATTAATAATTTTTTCTGAAAGTAGGAACCATTTGTTGAAGTTGGGACAGTGTACTTTTCAGCAGCAGGTCTCTGATCTCAAATCTTTTCTCTTTATTTCAATAGGCTAAGTTAGCCCACCTCTCTCATCCATTGTCCGCTATAATTTGTTATATGACAGTGGATAGCAAAAGGTGGGGCCCTTACCCTATTCTTTAATGCACTGCTCCTATATTGGTACTCTCTCATCCAATTGGCAGTAATTATTCTCTGCAATGCGACAGTAACAGAGAACCTGTGCAAAATCATTGGACAGCAGAAGTACTGTAAATCTTTGGTATTTGTCATTAACCACACCCTCTCATTTGTCCAAATTGGGTATTTACTGCCACATTTCACTGGTCACGCCCAATCTCGTCTGATCTTGGAAGCTAAGCAGTGAGAAGCCTGATCGTACCTAGATGGGAGACCACTAGGGAATATCTGGTGCAGTAAACTCAACTCCATACCTGAGACAAAAAGCAGAAGTGTTGGAGCAACCTTTGACACTACCACTCTTATTATCCAATCTCGTTATCTACAGAATCTACCACTTTAGATCACAATCTTTTGATCTGATTAGAGATCCATATACAGCTACTCTACTTACCAGGAGACTCTAGTAACAGAAAGCACTATATGCTGGACAATTTTACAGTCCCTATTAATTTATTAATTAGTGCACTTGTGTTTTTTCTCTTTTCTTGATATCTAATGATAATGCAATGTTAATATTTTCACCTCAGATGCATCCTAATGAATATATTTTGACTAACTTAATTTTTGAGAGTAATTATTCATAAAAGGTCAATTATTCATGATACTGGATGTGGAGGTAATATTTTAATACTTGTATTTTCTTGTGTATCAACTTTTTATACTATACATGATTAAAAGTTAAGTTTTAACAATCTTCATTATATCAAGTGTGCACCAACATAGAGTCTTTCTTTTCTTCTTTCCTTATACCTTGAATACTTTGCTTACCGTTTGTAGTTTCACTAACATACTTAAGATATAATATTTGTGTATTCTGTGTATCAGTAGCTGCTTGCACTGATACTAATATAGATTTAATTTAACAGCCAATGTTGTAGCAGTCAATTAAAAATGTTGACTCCTATCTGGTTAATTCTAAGAAGGGGAGGAATAGGATAAGTAAGTGTGAAAGTTTGGGAGAAAAAAAGACATAAGCTGGGTACATACTAGACATGCTAATGATACAATGTCACTCCCGATTTCCCTTGAACTCTCAGGAACTCCCAGGCAAACAATACAGTGCGTACACACTGAGCGATTTTACACCAAACGATATACGTGTGTCGTCCGATACTACTAAATTGTTGTGTTTCGGCCTGATTTAAGTACTGGTCAGAGTTTTAGGAGGGGTTAAATAGACGGTCGGCAGCAGTAAAAATTGGGTGGTAATTGTGTGGCACATATTAGTGGCCAGCAGTGTTGGATGGCATACATTGGAGAGCAGCAGCATATGACATTGGTGGACAAGTGGGTAACACGCAGAATGTTCCAATCCTGGATCCTCTATCGCCTCTGCTACCAACGATCAGCCCACAAAATGGAAGACAGGAGTGTTCAGGGAGTGGCTTTGGTGATGTCCACACTGGGAAGTTCGTTAAGACAGATAGTTTGTCAATGGTAGCGTACACACTGCACTATTTGCTCCTAGTTGGTTATGACATTTTTGAAATTGAGTTGCATGTACAGACGACAGAGGACATCATTAGCGATGCAAGGGAGCACACATCACTAGCGATAAAGAGCGTACACACTGAACAATTTAAACAATTTGTTGTAACGATTAGTCATAGTATGCAAATTCGTTTAAAATGTCATCTAGTGTGTACCTGGCTTAAGTGAGGGGAAAAAGAGAGAGAGCACTGTGGAGTTTTTCAAAATAGTTGTTGAGCTGTTTCTGGACTGATTGGGGTTACGGAGAGGCTGCTTTAGCTCTGTAAAAACTTGTCCAGTTATAACTCTATATAAATCATTGTAGCAGTTTTCACCACATTACTGTGCCACATTATAACTCAAGCCTGCACATTATTTAGCTGCTTAGTACATGGAATGAGATCAGTTTGAAGTCCATCATTCCCCACAATAATCTGTGACTAAACTTTTTAAACAGTGTATAAATGTAGTGAAGCACCTGCCTCACTGGTGTGTGTAATGTAAGTGCTTATCACACGTCCTGGTTTCTTTATCTCAGTCTCATTTAGGTGCTTATTTATTATCATTTATCAGTTCATTACATATGCGGAAACTAGTGTTTTAAGGGTCTAATTCAGCATGGAGCGCTACTGATGCCCTGTGAAGTGTGCGCACACGCAGAAGCCGCACTGTGCATGAGCACACAATGAGATGCGATGGCATCTCACTTGTGTGATCTCCTCTGCCTGATTGACAGGCAGAGGCATTCGTGTTATGAGAGGGGGTGTCATGGCAGCGTTTAAGGGGTGCAATGCTGCAACATCTCCTGTTTGCGTCTTCCGGGACACAATCATCTCCCCTCTGAGTCGTCTCTCAGACCACCATAATCTCCCACCTGAGTCTCCCAGCACACCATCATCTCTCCCTGCATTATCTCTCAACAGACCATCATCTCCCCCTGCATCTCTCCGCACACCATCTCCCCCTGCATCTCTCTGCACACAGTCATCGCCCACCTGCATCTCCCAACACACCATCATCGCCCACCTGCATCTCTCTGCACACCATCAACTCCCTCTGCATCTCTCAGCACACCATCATCTCCCCCTGTGTCTCTCAGCACACCATCATCACCCCCTACATCTCACAACGCACCATCATCTCCCCCTGCATCTCTCTGCACACTATCATCTCCCCCTGCATCTCTCTGCACACCATCATCTCCCCCTGCGTCTCTCTGCACAACATCATCTCCCCCAGCGTCTCTCCGCACGCCATCATCTCCCCCTGTGTCTCTCTGCATGCCATCATTTCCCCTTGCATCTCTCCGCAAAACATCATCTCCCCCTGCGTCTCTCTGCACACCATTATCTCCCTCTGCGTCTCTCAGCACACCATCATCTCCCTTTGCATCTCTCTGCACACCATTATCTCTCCTGCATCTCTCCACACACCATCATCTCCCCCTGCTTCTCTTCGCACACCATCATCTCCCCTGTGTCTCTCCACACACCATCATCTCCCACTGCATATCTCAGCATACCATCCGTTTCCTGCGTGTGTCTGTCAGCCCACCATCATCTCCCACCTGCATCTCTCAGCACACCATCACCTCCACTCTGCACCTCTCAGTACACCATCACCTCCACCCTGCTTCTCTTAGTACATTATCCCCTTCCAGCCTGTGTCTCCCCGCATACCATCACCTCCCATCAGTGTCTCTCAGCACACCATTTCCCCCTGCATCTCTCTCAACCACATCATGTACTGCCTGCGTCTCTCAGCACACCATCATCTCCCATGGCGTCTCTCTGCACACCATCATCTCCCCCCTACATCTCTCAGCACACCATCATCTCCCACCTGCATCTCTCAGCACACCATCTCTTCCCTGCATCTCTCTCAACCACATCATCTCCCACCAACATTTCCCAGCACACCATCATCTCCCTCTGCATCATCTCTCAGCACACCATCATCTCCACCCTGCATCTCTCAGTACACCATCACCTCCACCCTGCATCTCTCAGTATACCATCCCCTTCCTGCCTGTGTCTCCCAGCACACCATCACCTCCCATCAGTTTCTCTCAGCACACCATTTCCCCCTGCATCTCTCTCAACCATATCATGTACTGCCTGTGCCTCTCAACACACCATCATCTCCCCTGGCGTCTTTCTGCACACCATCATCTCCCCCCTACATATCTCAGCACACCATCTCCCACCTGCATCTCTCAGCACACCATCTCTTCCCTGCATCTCTCTCAACCACATCATCTCCCGCCAACATTTCCCAGCACACCATCATCTCCCTCTGCATCATCTCTCAGCACACCATCATCTCCACCCTGCATCTCTCAGTACACCATCACCTCCACCCTGCATCTCTCAGTATATCATCCCCTTCCTGCCTGTGTCTCCAAGCACACCATCACTCCCATCTGTGTCTCTCACCACACCATCATCTCCCTCCTGCATAGTCTTTCAGCACACAATCACTCCCCTGCATCTCTCTCAACCACATCATCTCCCCCTGCAACTCCCAGCACACCATCATCTCGACCCCGCTTCATCTCTCAGCACACCATCATCTCCCTTGGTGTCTCTCTGCACACCATCATCTCCCCTCTACATCTCTCAGCCCACCATCATCTCCCACCTGCATCTCTCAGCACACCATCACCTCCACCCTGCATCTCTCAGTACATTACCCCCTTGCTGCCTGTGTCTCCCAGCATACCATCACCTCCCATCTGTGTCTCTCAGCACACCACCATCTCCCTCCTGTGTAGACTCGCAGTACACCATCATCTCCCACCTGCATCTCTCAGCACACCATCATCTCCCTGGTTGTAAATATAAATGAGTGCTAAAATTTGGAAAATCTATAGAGCTTTAAATTTGAGTCATCTTGCAACAAGCAATGAGCATGACACCCAGCACATGAAACCCCTGGCAACGAGCAGATAATTTAAAAGTAATTAGAAGCCTTACTGTGGGGCATAATGTGTTATGGGCATTGCGGTGTGTGGCTTAATGTAACATGAACATTGCAGTGTGTGGCATAATGTATAATGAGCATTGTGTGTGGCATTATGTGTAATGGGCATTGTAGTGTGTGGCATAATGTATAACGGATATTGTGGTGTGTGGCATAATGTATAATGGACATTGTGGTGTCCGGCATAATGTACCACGGGCATTGCGGTGTGTGACATAATGTGTAATGGGCATTGTGGTGTGTGGCATAATGTATAATGGACATTATGGTGTATCGCACAATGTATCACGGATATTGCAGTGTGTGGCATAATGTATAATGGGCATTGAGGTATGTGGCATAATGTGTAATAGGCATTGTGGTGTGTGGCACAATGTATAACAGACATTGCAGTGTGTGGCATAATGTATAACGGACGTTATGGTGTGTGGCATAATGTATCACTGACATTGTGGTGTGAGGCATAATGTATCACAGGCATTTCAGTGTGTGGCATAATGTATAACGGGCATTGCGGTGTGTGGCATAATGTGTAATGGGAATTGTGGTGTGTGGCATAATGTGTCACAGGTATAACGGTGTGTGGCATAATGTGTCAAGGGCATTATGATGTGTGGCATATTGTGCAATGGGCATCACGGTGTGTGGCATAATGTGTAAGGAGCATTACTATAAGGAGGAAAAATGTGTAAAGAGCATTAATCAGGATTTTTTTTCCTTTGGTGGCCAATGCCTGGGTTTGCAGGCAGTGGCAAATTTCCCATTAGGCACGTGAGGGGGAGGCACTTGTTTGGGGGCGGTAATTTGATACTTATGTTGGTACTGTCATCCCAAAAAGTTCCAGTAACTGCACAATATTTCCACTGTACTGTACGATATGCCATCATGAATGGCGTGTAAATGGGTAGGACATGCACATACTGCCCCTGTAAGCTGTCCTACTTAGTAACATAGAAACATAGAAACATAGAATTTGACGGCAGATAAGAACCACTTGGCCCATCTAGTCTGCCCCTTTTTTTATCCTTTAGGTAATCTCAACCCTTTTTGAACCTTATTTCTTTGTAAGGATATCCATATGCCTATCCCGAGCATGTTTAAATTGCTCTACAGTCTTAGCCTCTACCACCTCTGATGGGAGGCTATTCCACTTATCCACTACCCTTTCTGTGAAATAATTTTTCCTTAAATTTCCCCTGAACCTGCCTCCTTCCAGTTTCAGTGTATGTCCTCGAGTTCTAATACTTCTCATCCTTTTAAGAATATTTCCCTCCTGAACTTTGTTAAAACCTTTGGTATATTTGAACGTTTCTATCATGTCTCCCCTTTCCCTTCTCTCCTCCATACTATACATGTTAAGATCTTTCAGCCTTTCCGGGTAAGTTTTGTGATGTAGGCCATGCACCATTTTAGTTGCCCTTCTTTGTACACTCTCTAATGTATTTATATCCTTCTGGAGATATGGTCTCCAGAACTGGACACAGTATTCCAGATGAGGCCGCACCAATGACCTATACAGTGGCATTATTACTTCTCTTTTCCTGCTAATGATTCCTCTCCCTATGCAACCAAGCATCTGACTTGCCTTTCTCATTGCTTTGTTGCATTGCTTTCCTGCCTTCAAGTCACTTGAAATAGTGACTCCTAAATCCCTTGCCTCCTCAGTAGTTTCCATTATAATACCCTTGATACTATATTTAGCCTTTGGGTTTTTGAGACCCAAGTGCATGATTTTGCATTTTTTAGCATTAAACTGTAGTTGCCATGTTCTTGACCATTTTTCAAGCCTAGCTATGTCATCAATCATTTGTTTTACCCCTCCTGGTGTGTCTACCCTGTTGCATATCTTTGTATCATCTGCAAAAGGCATACTTTCCCTTCATACCATTTGCAATGTCACCAACAAAGATATTAAAGAGAACTGGTCAGAGTACAGATCCCTGGGGTACTCCACTGGTAACATTTCCCTCCATAGATTGCACTCCATTTACTACAACTGTCTGTTTCCTATCCTGCAACCAGGTTCTTATCCATTTAACTATTTTATAATCCACCCCCAAACTTTCAAGTTTATTTAGCAGTCTGCAATGTGGGACAGTGTCAAATGCCTTACTAAAGTCTAGATATGCTACATCTACAGCTCCCCATTGATCTATTATTTTCATCACAGAGTCAAAAAAGTCAATAAGATTTGTTTGGCATGATCTCCCACCAGTAAATCCATGCTGTTTTGGATCCTGTAAGTTGTTTGATTTAAGATATTCCACAACTATTTCTTTTAGTAGTTTTTCCATTACTTTCCCTACTACTGATGTAAGACTTACTGGTCTGTAGTTACTTGCTTCTTCCTTGCTTCCACTTTTGTACAGTGGAACTACATTTGCTCTTTTCCAGTCCTCTGGAATGGCACCTGTATTTAGTGACTGGTGAAATAATTCTGTTATGGTGCCACCAGCACATCTTTTAGCTCTTTTAGTATCCTTAGGTGTATCCCATCTGGCCCCATTGATTTATCCACTTTTAGTTTTGAAAGTTCAGTTAGGACCTTCTCCTCTGTAAATGTATTTTCATCTACCTTATTTTTATGAATGTCCTTGCAACTTAGCATACAGTATAACATATAGTAACATACAGTAGTAACATTATTTCTGATGTTGAAAAAAAGACAATTTGTCTATCAAGTTTAACCTGTTAGTGCTCTCCTACACTGTAATATTTTTAAGACTAATTTCAACTGTGGTGGATGTACAGCCGTAAACTAAAATACTCCTTTTTTTAAGTTTTTATTTTATTACTATAGTACATGATTTACCCACCATAACCCTGTAAATCCTTATCCATTAGGAATTTATCTAGCCCATAATTAAAAGTAATGACAGTCTGCCATTACTACTCTCTCAGGCAGGGAATTCCAAATATATATTGTCCTTACTGTGAAGTAACCTTTCTGTCTCTGTGTGTGAAATTTCCTCTTCTCTAACCTAAGCGGGTGTCCATGTGTCCTTTGTGATGATCTTACTAAAAACAAATCCCCCACTAGCTCTTACATATTTGTAAATGTTAATCATGTCCCCTCTTAATCTCCTTTTTCCAGTGTAAACATGCCTAGCAAGCCTTTCCTTGTTTGTTATCTATGTGAACACCTAAATCTGTTTCCAGTATAGTTTTTCCCCATTTAGTATATAGGTTGTATTCTAGTTCTTGCTACTGACGTGCATTATCTTACATTTGTCTGTATTGAACTTCATTCTCCATTTTGCTTCCCATGTTTCCAGTTTACATAAGTCGCTCTGAAGAGACTCAGCATCCTCCTCCGAATTTATAACCTTACACAGTTTGGTATCATCTGCAAAAATTGACACTGTGCTCTCTAGACCTACTTCTAGATCATTTATGAAAATGTTGAACAATAGTGGTCCAAGTACAGACCCCTGTGGTACACCACTGAGTACTTCAGTCCATTTTGAAAAAGGTCCATTTATCACCACTCTCTGCTCCCTTTTATCCAACCAATTACTAATCAAAGTGCATACTGTGCTCCCTAGCCCAAGTTCTCTTAATTTGTAGATAAGTCTTATGTGAGGTACTGTATCGAAAGCTTTAGCATAGTCTAAAAAGATTACATCCATCTCTTTACCCTGATCTTGGTGTGCACTAACTTTCATAAAAGCCTATTAAGTTAGTTTGACATGATCTATCCTTTACAAATCCATGTTGGTTCTTATTAATAACCTTATTGGTTTCAAGGAACTCTTTTATTATATCCCTTAAAATACCTTTCAGTACTTTCCCCACTATAGATGTAAGACTTACTGGTCTATAATTACCCGGTTCAGATTTATTTCCCTTTTTAAATATTGGCACTACTTCCTCTATACACCAGTCTTTGGGATCCATGCCTGATGTAAGTGAGTGAATGAAAATCAAATATAGGGGTCTTGTTAATTTAGAGTGTAGCTCCATGAGAACCCTTGGGTGAATTCCATTGGGACCAGGTGACTTATTAATCTTATTTATTTTAATTGGTCACAGACTACTTCCTCACTTAAATAAGCACTTAGCAGTGGGACATTCTCATTGCTGAGGTAATACGTCAATCCCGCCATCTGGTCCTCTCTTGTGAATACAGACAAGAAAAACTTGTTTTATTTCTCCACTATGTTATTGATTTCTTTGATTAGGATGCCCAACTTGCCTTTTGAAGGGCCAATACTCTCTTTATTTAATCTTTTGCTGTTGATGTATTTAAAAAACTTTTTGGTGTTTTATTTACTGTCCTTAGCTATTAGCTTTTCCGTTTCTATTTTAGACATTCCGATTTCTATTTTGCATCTTTTGTTCCAATCCTTATAATACTGGAATGACTCCGCCTTCCCATCTGAATTGGTTTGGAATTATTACTCCTTCATTTGCTGCCCATGGGAATGAATTTATGAGTATAACTAGCAAGCAATGTTTTTAATACATCCCATTTCTCTGTGGTATTCTTACCTTGAAACAAAATTTCCCAGTTAATGTCCCTTAAAGCTTCCCTCATCATGGCAAAGTTGTCTTTGCTAAAGTTTAGAGTCTTAGTTGAGCCTATATAGGGCTGCTTGTGAAAACTGATATTGAATGTGACCATATTGTGGTCGCTGTTTCACATGGGCTCCCCTACTATAATATTTGATATCAATTCCCTAGTTGGTTCCTCGATTCATTGAAGTAAGTACTGAACATTTAGTGTGTTTAAAAACCTATTACCCCTAGCAGTATCACATGAATCATTTGTCCAATTAATCTCTGGATAGTTAAAACCTCCCAACACTATTACATCTCCTAATCCTGCTGCTTTTTCAATTTGCTTCAGTAACAATTCCTCATCAGACACATTAATGTCAGGTGGCTTGTAGCATATCCCTATTAGTAGCTTTTTAGTTCCCTTTCCGCCACATGCAAATTCTACCCATAAAGTCTCCACAGTATTTACAGTCCCATTTCAAATGTCATCCTTTATATTTGGTTTTAAAAAAGGCTTTACATAAAGACATACCCCTCAACCCTGTTTATTTATTCTGTCTCTCCTGAACAGCGTATAACCCTCCAGATTAACTGTCCAATCATGAGTTTTGTCCCACCAAGTTTCAGTAATACCTATAATATCATACTGTTTGTTTGCTTGACGGACTACTAGTTCCCCCTTTTTCCCTGTAAGGCTCCTAGCGTTAACATACATACAATTAAGATAAGCATTCCCTTTTATGCTAGGATCATTTTCCAGTATGTATACATAATTTTTTTTAAATTCATATTTAGTGGCTTTTTCTTTATTGTTCTATTAAATTGTCTATCATCAAATGAGGACTTAAAACCAATCAATAAAAATAATCAAATTAGACAGGCAAGGGGCAGCGATTACTGTTGTGCCTAGGGGCGGTCTCACCCCTAAATCCACCCCTATGTGAAGTTTGCTTTTCCTGAAATGCCACGCCCCTTTTTTGATCGCACGCCACAGCAAATTATTTTACTTTTCTGATGGCAATTGGGCAGAATTTTTTTTGGCTTGGGGGGAAAACAAATTCTACTAATGCCACTGGTTGTGTTGTATACTATACATTATCTCTGGTGATGGGAGGCAGCAGTAACTGTATACTGTACATTATCTGTGGTGATGGGAGGCAGCAGTAACTGTATACTGTACATTATCTGTGGTGATGGGAGGCAGCAGTGACTGCATACTATATAATATCTCTGGTGATGGGAGGCAGCAGTGACTGTATACTGTACATTTTCTGGGCAGCAGGGACCGTATAAGGATGTACATTGTGGATGCAGTTCTCTATTGTGCACCCCCAGCAACAGTAAAAATACAGTATATTTCAGAGCTCAAGGCCCACAAATAACATACAAATAAGTTCTGTGCAGCAATATAGATACACAAACCTATAACTCTGCTGCTGCAAGTTCTAGGATGCCCTAATTGACTGGTAAAACATAATGGGACTTATAGTTCTACCAAAGTCAATGATGAATCTTTCTGTAATGGAGTCCACTTTCATTGCACAAACCCCTGGAGTACCTAAGCATTTGTGGTGTATGTCTCCATGAAAAAAGGAAGGTGTTGCCACTTCCTGAGCGTGGAGTCTGAGGGATGCTGCTCTCTCACTTCCTCAGGGGTCACCAGGTCTCCTCTTCCTAAAAAGCGTCAGCCTTGTATGCAGTTCTGGGATCAATTTGTAGTGTCTGAGACTAGCAGAGCTCCGTGTTTTGTCTGGGAAATACTGGCAGGGAGGGATGAGAGGGTTGGGACAATGCTGCCTGTCTGCAATGCTAAACCAGACAGGCATGTTTTACATTAATAGAAGTAAGAGTCGGATAAAAGTACAAGTGTAGCAACTGTCTATATAATCTGCTTCTGCTGTCAGTACTATGCTGATGACCTCAAAAGCACCCCCTAGGAGCCGGCTCCCCTAGACAACTGCCTAAAGATGCCTAGTGGCAGCTCCAGCCATGGGTACGGGAATATCTGGCAACAGGTGGCAGGAGCTGGCAACTGGAGGCAGCATCCTTTTCACGCTGGAGCCATAAAGAGGAGAGCCCAGCCGATCAACCAATTCCCCCTGGAGGTGACCACACCACTACACTACATCTGCCGTGGGGGCCACTGATGACAGCACAGCAGGCACAGTCAGCGAGACCAACCACAGTAACCAATACACCAGGTTACCAGCATCCACTGCCTCACCTGGGATCTGCCAACGGAGCCTGAGGAAGACAACAGCGCAGCACAAATCCACAAAATCAAGGTCACCGGTAGTTGCGGACAGGAGGTAACTGCAGGGACTACAGAGCAGAGTTCAGAAGGGGGACTACCAGGGAACACCAGGGGTGGATTTAAGGGTGAGGGTGCTCATAGGCACAACAGTAATGACCTCCCTCCGCCTGCCTAATTTTATTTTTAATGATTGGTTCTAAGTCCTCTTTTGATGATAGCCAGTTTAATAGAATAATAAAAAAAAAACACTAACTATGACATTTTATTATTTTTTATTATGTATACATATTTACTAAGTAGGACATCTTACAAAGGTATTATGTGCATGTCCTACCCACTTACACTCCATTCAAGATGGCATATGGTACAGTATAGTGGATATATTTTGCAGTTACTGGTACTTTTTGGGCTGACAGTACCAACACAAGCATCCAAGTGATGAAAATTATAGTTTTGGCACTGGACTCCTTAGGTAGTAGTAGAATGGGCTGGTGAGATGCCTGGCTTTCTCACAAGCTCCTACATGCTATAATTGATACAGATGTGAAGTGTATTTAATTATCCCAATGATGTGCAGTGTATTTAATTATCCCATTGCGGATTCAGCTGATACTATCACAGCAAATCCGCATCCCTAGATACGCATGGTGATAAATCGACTCCTAAGCCCCTAGAGGTAATGGGTCTGTGTTGTGAAGTCACCAGAGATTTTGTGGTCTGCATTGTTAAATCACTAGACATACAGTAAGAGGTCTGTATTATCTTGTTACTGTATGTGAACAATTAAATAGAGCATTGTTGTAAGCGCACTATTCAGATAGTTCTAGCTATAACTCAGTGTAAAAGCTGCATGGATGGGCATTATTATTTATAGAAACTCAGCACTTTCATAGAGGCTTAAATTCAACAAACTAACAATGTATTTTCTGGAAATAATTATAAAGCATTCACAGCAGTATGTACAAATAAAGCTAAATATATTTAAAATGCTACCAACACATTCAATATATGAAACGTATATTTATTTATATCAAGCTGTACAAGTCTACAAGGCATCTTTATTAAAGCAAAGGTATTTAATTTGTTTACAAAATGCATAAATAAAATCCTTTACAGAGATGTGCAATTCAGAATGTCTAACCTAGACTTTGATAATTCAGGAATTCTATTAATCAGGACTATTAAAATATCCGAACACTAAATATAGGATAATGTATGCCTTACGGGGAATTATAAGGATATAAGAAATCAGGTTTCCTGTGATTATATAAAGGCTTGAGGGTGCAAGCTGAGTGCTTTTATACATTCCACAGAGATGCAACGTGACTTTTTAGTATCCATTAAAATTTACAGTAGTTAGTGCTTTATGTCTAATAATACACAAGTTTATATATTGAATTCTGAAGGCCTCAATCCTGTGACAAGCTACAGTATGTCTATGTTCGGGTTTGAATGGGTGTACAGAGATGTGCTTGTTTTATAGATAGTCATTTCTAGGCTGTCATATTTGTGAAAGCTAATCCATTATGCTGGTCGGTGTAATATAAACTTGCAGTGTGCCCAAAATTTCATTTTAACATTCCTTAGAGCAGCACAAATTCTAAACCCAATAATAAATCTATTTGCCTATTTACATATTACTCTGTTGTTATAAGCAATCTTAAAGGATAAAACATTAAGACAGACAAATGTGAAAAAGCAATCTTTGAAGCTCTCACTGACTAACCCTGTAAATCACAGCTCTTCCAATAGACAATCATTTTTTTCTGTTTGCACCATCTTGCTCTTCAGTAAAGATCTATATTTTATCTGTTAGAAAATATCAGCTGTGCCATAACCTGCTGTACTCCCTCTCGACAAATGTATAGATGATTACCTGTATGTGATTGGCTGATTGGCTTGGAAGAAACCTATATATGGTTAGGGTCTGCAGTCTCTTGTGCGTGTCAAGAGTGCAAGTCTGTGAATATTTGCAATTTATTATTATTATTATTATTATTATTATTATCTCCTTCTATGACAATCCATCCACTACGAGACCTCTTAAAAAAAAAGACATTGAGTTTGTCATAATTGTTCTCTGTAAACTGAGGGATCTGGAAATGATAAGGTTTAAAAATCAAGCTCACTTGTAAAATCTATTGATGAACAATGCAATTCTTCAAAGTTGTGTAACCATTAGATTTTCATGCTTATTTCTAAATGACACCCTTCAGAACTTGATTTATTAACTCTTCCACCATTATTTCGAATGGTCATGATTTGTTCTGTTGGAAGATTGATGACCCCCTGAAACATCACATGTGTCTGATTAATGAAATCAGCAAGCTATAACCTATTGGAAGCAGAGAAACAATGCATACTGTAGGTATTGTTCAGGTAATGCTGAATATATTTCAAGTAGAGCATTATCACCAAGCAAACTCTTAGAGAATAAAAAATAAATTAAAAAAAAGCATATCTTGCTGTGTGTTTGACCATGTTGTGTTCCTAACCTCTGTTGTGTTGGCAGAACACACTTGTCACCATGGAGACAGATAAATGCCATGCTATGCCTAAAGTTTCTTCTGAGAGATTCTCTGAAGTCAGTGCTCCACAATGAATGTGGAAAACTTGATGTAATTCTAATAAAGTGCTTGTCTAAATGAGCTTATTTATGAATACAGGACAATAGGGCTAGTGAGCTATTGCAACATGGTACTGCCAAGGTGCAAGTTACTCCATATTTTTTTATTATTATTTGCCCCAGCTTTGAATTAGCACCTTCCTCTTTAGTCAATATGATATATTCATTATCGCACCTTAGAAGAGGTACAGAAAACTTGCAATGTTGGTGAATCTAGATAACATGTAGATCATGTATTTCCTCACTACATTCCTTTCTGCAGTGTACATGTCAGAGTTCCCACAGACTGCACAGTATATTATTTAAAATAAATAAGGTATACAGATTCAGTCCCCCACATCCAAAATTACAAAATATGGAATATTAGGAAATACAGATTTTTTTTCTAGCACTGCTGAGAGTGAAACTTTTGCATACTGATGGTTCAATGTACACAAACGTTATTTCATGCACAAAATGAGTAAAAACATTGTATAAAATATTGTATAAAATTATCTTCAGGCTGTGTGTATATTTAACCTTACAGTAGGTCCCAAACCCAAGATAACTCATCATTATGGTATTTAAATATTAAAAAATACTGAAACATACTTCTGGTCCCAAACATTTTGGATATGGGAGACCCAACCTGTATTTTGTTTTGGCTAAAGCTGTGCTTGCTACAAATGTATTGCTATTGTAGTTTAGTCATATCGAACGCCTATTAAATAGTAATACACATACTACATGGTTGCATTTCATTTAGTTGTAATACAACATAATCTTCATAGTTACATGCGTGCAGCTAAACTAATTGTGATTTCGCTGTGCAGAAAGTATGTTCCATGTGTCTAGTTTTAAATACAGTACCTGATTTTTTTCCTGTCTACAACCATATTGCCATGTGGTCTGCTATAAACAGTCGGGTGTATTTATCACAGCTTTGAGAGAGGTAAACTGGGGAGAGATAAAGTACTAACCAATCAGCTTCTGCCATGTTACAGGATTTGTTTGAAAAAATATCAGTTAGGAGCTTATTGGTTGGAACTTACTCTCTCTCCTTCCTTGATAAGTATCCCCCACAGTGTTCCTGATTCAGATGTGGTTGGAGGTAGGCCCTAATGTACAAAGTACCGATGTTTGGTACTTTGTGCATGCGCAGGAAACGTTCTGTTTGTGCGTGAACGAGTCCTGAAACACATGATGTAGGAATGGCACCAGACTGTTAGTGATTGACAATCTGATGCTGTTTGGGAGTGGGGAGGGGGCGGCAAAGGGCTCCATTTGTAGAAATGGAGGCGTGTCGCCACCATTTAGCGGAAGGCTGTTGCACTGTTGTTGCACGTTTCCTGGCCTCTGCGACCGGTCGGCTTGCACGTCCCCATAGGTCCCACAAGCTGCCTGATGGTGGCAAGGAAGATCTGATACTGCATCCTTGGATGCAGTTTGCATCAATAATGTAGCAGAAGTCTTGACGCCTCCTACTGCATTACCATATTAGAGCTATCGCTGCTGCTTCTATGTAAGCTGCAGTGATAGCAACTCCAACCACATCGGAATCAGGCCCAGTGTGTAGGGTTACCACCTCATCCCTTTAATTCTGGACACATATTAATTACACAGGTTTTGTGGCTGATTAAAACCAGGTGAAATGGAGTCTTGAAGTCAGCCAGCCACAGAACCTGTGTAATTAATGTGTCCAGAATTAAGGGGATGAGGAGGTAACCCTACCAGTGTGTGTTATAATTCTGATAGCACCATCATTTTTAGTCTTACTTCATACATAGTATTGTACAACAAACAGATAGATTGCATGTAATGAAAGCAGTTACAAACATATAAATATATATATAATACATATATATGTGTATACACACACACACACACACACACACACACACACACACACACACACACACACACACACACACACACACCCTCAGTAATGAAAACAGGCAGAAAATGAGTCTGGCTTCGGTAGATCAGATCTTCTCTGCAGAAGATAGGTGTCTTCTCAGGTGTGTGATAAAGTCATCTTGTGACTGTGCCAGAGCTTGGTCTGTTACAGACTGGGGTATCCAGCCCTAGTAATATAAAAAGTAAGACATGAATATTAAGCAGTTTCTCTTTACTGTGTACTTTATGAAATGATAGTGAAAAAAGTAACATTTAAAAAAAAAACAACTAAAATTAATATGTAATGTGACTTTTTTTGAGTAAAGTTAATTGCATGTAAAGCTATGACTTATATGAGACTTACAGGATGCAAGCAATTCTACTTGGATCACCTACTGTAGATGCTACTAGTTGGCTTGTATCATGATGTGAACCTTGTCAGTGTGCTGTATTTGCCAAATTATGCCTTTTTCACTACTGTGCACTTAGGAACCTGGGTGCACGACTTCTGGCTGAAGGAGCTAAACAGGGGTGGAGGGATCCGGCCTTCTTTGCAACCCGGAGCCTCCTTCCATTAGGAGGAAGCAGGGTGCAGGAACAAATGCCACTGAAGATGGGCAAAGGTTCCCGGAGTCAAACTTTGAAACTGTAGTATTTCCGAGCGTGATGATTTTAGTTCCTCATAGTGTATGGGGACCGTGGCCATTTTAGGACTGAAAGGTAACCAGGAGGTAGCTGTGATATCTTCTACATTACATTTATAATGAATGGCTCTGACAAAGTACGTGAAAATGGTAGCTTGCACCTACTTTTGTAGAAATTAGGGGATGTGGAATGGAGCCCATATTCTCCACCAAACCCAATATTATTTTTTGCACTGATGGACAACTGCTGAATTTGTACTCTCTCTAATCTGCATACTACAATGTAATTAGGCAGGAAATTCTCGAACTAAAGGAAGGAGAAAAATAAGCTTCTCTCAAACAAATAGTAAACATGTAATCAGGAAATGTTAATTCATGGAGATGGTTACATAGGGTACATAAACTTTAAGCAAATTAGAGACACTGCTCCTTGGAATTAGAAATGGCTAAAAATTGGGAACAATTGCATACCCAGTTCTGCATTCCTAGTTCTTCCGCCATATGAAGTTATTGTAGAATTATTAGACCTTTAAGAGATACATAAAAGCTTGAAAATAATAAACTCACCTTGAAATCCAAGCTCAGAAGCCAGGTGAATTTGGTTTTTGTATTATCACCATCAAGGGGGCTCAGAACAATACAAGTGAGACCAGATTCAGCTCTGCAGAGAGATTGTAACATGTTAGTTTACTTCATTGTCTACAAACTTTAAAACAATTTGACAATTTTCCAGAACAACAGATTTTAGTGTCTGAACCAACTCCCATTATTCCTATATGATTTTCTGAGAGTTGGGACTGAGAGGGGTACCAATAGCAAAATCATTACATCCAGATAAATAAATAATATAATACAGGTTGAGTATCCCATATCCAAATATTTCGAAATACGGAATATTCCGAAATACGGACTTTTTTGAGTGAGAGTGAGATAGTGAAACCTTTGTTTTTTGATGGCTCAATGTACACAAACTTTGTTTAATACACAAAGTTATTAAAACTATTGTATTAAATGACCTTTAGGCTGTGTGTATAAGGTGTATATGAAACATAAATGAATTGTGTGAATGTACACACACTTTGTTCAGTGCACAAAGTTACAAAAAATATTGGCTAAAATTACCTTCCGGCTATGTGTATAAGGTGTATATGTAACAAAAATGCATTCTGTGCTCAGATTTAGGTCCTATCACCATGATATCTCATTATGGTATGCAATTATTCCAAAATACGGAAAAATCCGATATCCAAAATACCTCTGGTCCCAAGCATTTTGGATAAGGGATACTCAACCTGTACTAAAATACTGTATCACAGTAGACAAAGCAAACACATACATATTACCAGTAACAATTCACAATAGAAATAATGGGGGGAATTCAATTGGCACAGGAAAAAAAAAAAAACCTTCTCCTCCAGCGTTGGAACCCAGTCCTCTGCAGCATAATGGATGTATAATGGATGTGTGTTAGTGTCTGTCTGTGAGTGTGTGCATGAGTGTATGTGAGTGTGTGCATGAGTGTATGTGAGTGTATGTGTGACCCCTCCGTGAAGTGTCATCCCTCCCAGAGGCAGCAGCTAAGAGAACTACATCTCCCAACAGCCATTGAGCCTCCCAGCATTCCCCGTAAAATCTCAGCAGCCTCTTCCCCGGTGGATGCCGTGGATAAACTGGACAGCATAGGTATCGGAAGCACGCATACCCTTTGGAATCCAAAATTGGGTGCGAGGTTTACAAGAATTTTTACCTTGCTCAACCTAGTGCCCAACTGAATTTAGCCCAATGTGTCATATTGACCAAACTGACAATTTTCATCAGTATGATATCAGTATATTGCGTGTGCGTGTGTATAGCATAACATGTCACACATAGGGAAGCAAGCATTATGGGGCCCCATCTCCAGACAATGCTCGTCAAAGGAAGTAATAAATAAGACAAACAACACCAGTTTCTGTCCTTTAAACACTTATTTAACAGTACACTTGTTTGTAGTCTCTTTAGCACAGATGGGTATCCCATCAGAAGATCGACATTAACCATGTTGAAATTCATAATTTCTGCACCACAATGTCAACATGGTACAAACTATCGACAGGCATCATGTCAACATCCTCTGAATGTAGACATGCTCAAACATGTAATGGTACCATGGGGAAAGTATATTCTTCTGGGATTTTCATTTATTTTTCCATAGAAAATGGCCATGGGATCAAACATTATCTATAATAATAATAAAAATAATAATAATAATAGTGATGATAATAATAATAATAATATACCGTAGGAATTAAATAAGTAATTCTTTGTAAAACCAATGCAGCACAAAACCATAAACCACCTCCAGTCTTCACAATTTCAACTCACATATGAGCTCTAATTTACGGACTCAGTAGACACGGGAACAGCTGATGTATTCTTGACGTTCATGTACTGAGTTGTACAAGAAGCTCTAGACAGCAGCTGTTCCCATTTAGGTTTTTGCATGTTAACTTGGTGACAGTTTGTCGTTGGCTGTCTCCAAATCAACTCAATAGTAACTTAGTAAGTGGCTTTTAAAATGCATTAAATCACCAGATTCATCAGGTTCTCAAATTGTATTTTATTTAAAGCAACACTATAATCTAACCGCAACTGTTAATTATCTGTATTACATTTTTTTGGTCTAAAACACATTTAGTAATATTTGTTATGATGATCCATTTTAGAATTTTGTTCCATCAGCTTTCTTTAGCCTACTGTTGCTGTTGTACTTATCAATGATCATAAAGTAGCCAAGCCAGTATCTAAAGTATCCCCAAAAATTGCAATGTATTACAAGGGGCTTTCTCAGTACAGTACGCACACAGGGCTTAATTCAAGGTTGATTGCAAAACAACATGTTTTACTCTAATGGGCAAAATCCTGTGTAGTGCAGGTGGGGCAGATATAACATGTGCAGAGAGAGTTAGATTTGGGTGGGGCTGTGTTCAAACTGAAATCTAAATTGCAGTGTAAAAATAAAGCAGTCAGTATTTACACTGCACAGAAACAATATAACCCACACAAATCTAACTCTCTCTGCACATGTTATATCTGCCACACCTGCAGTGCACATGGTTTTGGTCAGATGACGTGAATCGCACTTTTGCATCAAGGTGGCCCCACCCCTGTCTTACAATGCTGGTGATCTCGCCATTTTTTAGCGGTGGTGGGTCACGATTATCTGCTCGTGCAGTCACACACCTAAGGGGTCATTCAGACCTGATCGCACGCTAGGATTTTTCACTGCGCTGCGATCAGGTCAGAACTGCGCATGCGTATGCACCGCAATGCGCAGGCACGTCATACAGGTGCAAGCGGATCGTTGCTGGGCTATGGATTGTACGAAGAATCCATTTGCACAGCCGATCGCAAGGAGATTGACAGAAAGAAGGCATTTGTGGGTGTCATCTGACCGTTTTCTGGGAGTGTTTGGAAAAACGCAAGCATGTCCAAGCGTTTGCAGGCCGGGTTTCTGACGTCAATTACGGACCTGGACAGGCTGAAGTGATCACAGCGGCTGAGTAAGTCCTGGGCAACTCAGAAACTGTACAAAACTTTTTTGTACCACTCGGCTGCACATGCGTTCGCACACTTGCAAAGCAAAAATACACTACCCTATGGGTGGCGACTATCTGCTCGCAGCAGTGCAAAAAAAACCCCTAGCGAGCGATCAGGTCTGAATTAGACCCCTTGTTCGTTTCCCTAATCTTCATCACTTTCCCCGACCACGCCCCTTCCCACATTGCACAACACCCCCTGCTATGCCCCCAGCCAGAATGTTGACAAGTATGCATTAAGTAATTTCTTTATTGACTCTTGCCGAGGTACCAGTATTATAAGTTTACTTGCATGTGCCTATCTATAATCCGTGCACACCGGCTCCAGGGGTGTCCACGATGTACACACTGCACCCATTGCTTTTACTTACTTCTATGCCAATGACTGTCTAATCAGGGAAATGGGGTGTGCCCCATAGTCTCAAAGACCTGTGCATGTGCATTATATACCTCCCAACATGACTCTCTCCAGGAGGGACAGAATGCTCTGCTCCTGGACTTCCCTCTTAATTTATGATTGCCATCACCTGTGGTGAAACACCTTTCTTATCCTTTAACCTGTTCAACACAGGTGCTGGCAATCATACAGTAAGAGAGAAGTCCAGAAGCAGAGCATTGTGTCCCTCCTGGAGAGGGTCATATTAGGAGGTATGGCATTAGAGATATCCCTGGGAAAATGGCACATAACTCATAACTCAGCAAGTCTTGGGAATCTCATATATCAGCAGTCTTGAAGAAAGGTATGTACCTTATTACTCCTTTTTGTGGGGGCATTAACTGAGAATGGGTCGCGGTTCCAATAAGATATAGAGATGATCCTTTCCTGCAGCAATGTCGTACACTGACAAAGTCTCTCTGGCTCACTATATTTACAGGAATCTGTGCAGTCACTTCTCTAGTCAGTAGAGTATTTCTGCCAATTCTCTGAAGGATCTGTAGGAAATAGAATGTTCAGGGGGTTATTTACACTTATAAGCCCATGCAAATCCTTGAATCCATTGCAGTGATCAAATATTCAATGAACAGTTGAAATGCACAGGTGTTCTAAGCAGAGAGGAAACAGTCCTATTGTGGGCTGAATCAGCTCATGCAGCCTATGAATTGCTTAGGAAGCAATGCATTACTGTATTGCCTCAGTAAGGGTTATTTATGACACACAAAAGTACAGACCCTGCAAAAATGCTCTTTTTTTAAAATATACCTGAAATTGCATCTTTTTTCATGGTGAACAACATGAGTTTGCTGGCCAGTATACATACATACCTCCCAACATGACCCTCTTCAGGAGGGACACAATGCTCTGGTTCTGGACTTCCCTCTTAATGTATGATTGCCAGCACCTGTGTTGAACAGGTTAATGGATAAGAAAGATGTTTCACCACAGATGATGGCAAGCATAGATTAAAAGGGAAGTGCAGGAGCAGAGCATTCTGTCTCTCCTGGAGAGGGTCATGTTGGGAGGTATGAGTATAGCAGCATGGGTGGGCATGGAAATGTTTGCATAAATAAAGGGGATTAGGGTAGATTGAGGGCACTCTTTGCGGAGGAAATCTGTTCTTATCATCAATATTGTTTTGTGAGTTTAGAGTATTTACAATAGCTAAAAGAGTATATAGGGTGTATTTACTGGAGGGCTTCATGCTTTGTGGGCACCTGGACTTTGTGGGCACTCAAACTACTACTGCAGGAAGGCTTGAATAGGCCATGTGCCAAAGTGGGATGTCACGCTATACTTTTACTTGGATGCATTTTGTTCCTTACGGTTGTACTTTTGCAGGATAACAGAATTATAAATGTGCTCATGTAATAAAAATATTGTATAATTTAGCTTCTGCCCAATTGGAACTTACATTTTAAATTCCCTATCCCACAAACAAGCACCAGGGTCCATTTTTGTCACTAGTCAATTAACCAACCAGTACTGTACTGTATGTTTCTGAAGAGTGGGAGAACCAGCAATTAAAAGAATTCGTTTGTTAAAGATGTGCGCAGTTAAAAACAAGATATGCAGCTGGATGGTGGTATATAGAATAGGAGTTCATCCAACTCCTAAAACAAATATTGGTAAAGAGATACTATATACTAATCCATGCACCCTCCAGTTTACACATGTAAAAAAATTAATTACACCACAGTGATGAAATCACAAGTGAATGAACCACGTAAAACACACAAGAATGATTAAAAATACTAAGCTTAAAGCTTTCAATGGAGTCTGCTTTCCAAGTAGTCCAAGGTTTGTAGCAGGCATACAGTATCCTTTTAGAAGGGAACCTGAAACAATAAATGTGCTGCCCCCACACAAGCTTGCACATGGAGGGATGAGCACAGATAATAATAATAATAATAATAATAATAGTGCAGCAGTCTTTTAAAAGACGCATAGTTTTAATACAAGTTGCACTTACAAGACAAACAATAAAAATGGCATATCAGCATCCTTAAGATGGCAGACACAGCAACGCTTCATATATACCACAGAGTCCCACTGAAGTTCAGCGTGGTGGCAGTCAGAGCAGGTCCGGAATCTGCAGCTGTATCCAGGGATCGTAATCAGTGTCCATGAATGTCCAAAAAAGAATGTGACAATACCACACTCTTAACGCGTTTCGGACCACGCCGGGTCCTTCATCAGAAGTGACACTTCTGATAAAGGACCAGGCGTGGTCCGAAACGCTATTATTATTATCTGTGCTCATCCCTCCAAGCTTGTGTGGGGGCAGCACATTTATTGTTTCAGGTTCCCTTCTAAAAGGATATTATATGCCTGCTACAAACCTTGGATTACTTGGAAAGCAGACTCCATTGAAAGCTTGAAACTTAGCATTTTTAATTACTCTTGTGTGTTTCACGTGGTTCATTCACTTGTGATTTCATCACTGTGGTGTAATTAATTTTTTTACATGTGTAAACTGCAGGGCACATGGATTAGTAGTATATAGTATCTCTTTACCAGAACCAGCAATTACGAGGTAATTGCAAGCACTGGGAGTTCATACACACTCCAAACAGATCGGACCCTGCTCAAATTCAAACCCATGGAACCAGAGCTGCAAGGCAGAAATGTGAACCAAAGTGTCATCATGCTGTACGAATATAATATAGGCAGACCACAAAATTTCCCACTGTTATTAATAACTTCAGAAAACTAGCTGAGCTGAGCAGTATTATATGAGAAAAATATATATTTGAATGAAAAAAAAAAAAAGAAAAACTTCTCCCAAAATATTAGTATGTTGGAATTTAAAGGTACATTCCACTGATTCCACTAAGAGCTGGTTGATTGCTCAGGGGCAGTTTCATGGAAGGTGAAGTGGTTAAGTGTCTTTATATACTCTGTGAAGTAGTGATCTGTACACATAAAGAACCATTGCAGGTCTGACCTTTTTGTGAAAAAGAACTTTTACTGATGTCAGTAGTACATAGTGAAGTTGTAGTCTGTATTTTCATGAAGTTATGTTGACCCCTAAAAAAATGGCTGCCTCCATTCTGTCTAGGTGAAAAGTGATCTGCAGATCTTTTTACTGCAACTGGCTTATGAATCCACAGATACACAGGCTTTAGAATTCAGAATTGCATATATCCTCCCCCTGGTGGCAAAGCAGAGGAATTATTACCTTATTACCTGCACTTTACTGATGCTCGGGTTCCATTGATCCATTTGTTCCAGTTTTTCAAAGAGCTGAGTGTAGATGTGTTCCGGTGGTGAGTCTATTATGGCTTCAGCACGAAATACTTTTCCTATCTTTGGGAATGTTTTGCTAAGAATCCAGTCACCATTCTTCTGCAGAAAATAAGGATCTTTGTATTAATAGTCTGCTTGTCTGTGGACAGTCTAGTGACATGACATTACTGGGTAGATATTATAATAACCAATCATCTTACATTATTTGTAAGCCAAAACCTGCCATAAAAGAACATTTCTAATTTCAGTAGCTCATATTGCATCGGGATTTTGTGCCCTGTGTAGCCTTATATGTGGCATCAATTATAATATTATAATATACAGTTTGTGGAAGACCATCTTCATTGTTATCAATTATCCCTATTTTATCCAAGTACATTATACTACAGTTATGTACAGTAAACATAGTATTATAAGGGTTTAAGGCATCAAAAAGGTGTTCATTTGCTGTACACTTACCTGGTGTGTTTCAGGTTGCCAGCCCTCCTGTTGGAGCATTGCCAGTGCTATATGAAATGTGTCCTCAGCTTGAGTGACATAAAACAGCTCTCTACTGGAAAGCATTGCAGTCTCTGTAAGGTCAGGAACTGTACTAATTCCTATAAAAACACAGGGAAATGTAGATAGATTTGCTGTATGGCAGTCGTCTAGCCTGCAGTAATAATTATGCCTCTTGCATATTAAATGTAATACGTTTGGGGGAACACCGAGATGGAAAGGCACTATGGACTCAGGGGTAGATTTATTAAGCCTGGTGAAGTGATAAACTGGAAGGTGATAAAGCACCAGCCAATCAGCTCCTATGTTACAGGCTGGGTTTGAAAAATGACAGGAGCTGACTGGCTGGAGCGTTATCACCTTCGACTTTATCACTTCACCAGGCTTAATAAATCTGCCCCTCAATATGCTAGGCAATGGCTGCAAATCTAATAGCACTTGTTATATATGGTTTTGGGCACTGTACAAAGGACACAGAGATTTTGGGAGAGTTAAGCAGTGGTAACCTCATTGATAACTGCAATAAAATGGGTAAAACTGTAAAGTTAGGTTAAAAAACTAGCACCCATATTTATAAAGCCTTGGAAAGTGATACATTGTATGGTGATAAAGTACCAACCAATCAGCTCCTGTCATTTTTCAAACGCAGCCTTTAACATGGCAGTTAGGAGCTGAGTGGCTGGTACTTTATCACCGTGCAATATATCGCTCTCCAAGGCTTGATAAATGGGCCCCTATGTTTGTTTACTTTTGGAGAGAATTTATGACTTAATATTAATATAATATTAATATATCAAAAGTTAATACAAAGAAATGTTTAACAAACATTTTGTACTAAGATTCTTATATAGGATATGGGGCAATCCAAAATAAACAGAATGGTTCTTTACTATAAGGGTAACAAGGCAGTGTAAACATATAAGGTGGTGATGACAAGTTCATTAACAGAATATAAAAATGGATTTGATGCCTTTCTTACAAAAAAGCTATAATTAGTAGAGGACATTATGGAATAATATCTATTAGTCATACCTCCCAACATGACCCATTCCAGGTAGGATAAAATGCACTGATCCTGGAGTTCTGTCTTAATTTATGAACTACAGTAGATACTTGATAAGAAAGATGTTTAAACACAGGTGATGGAAATAAGAGCGGTGTTTCAAGTTTTTCAACACAGGTGATGGCAATCATAAATTAAGAGGGAAGTACAGAAGCAGAGCATTGTGTCTCTCCTGGAATGGGTTATGTCAAAAGATATGTACTGCCACTGAGGGGCGAGGGAACAGGTATTAATTACCCGGGCCCAAGCCTGATGAAGGAGCCCAGTGGGGGTCTGCTCTGTCGCCACCCTCCTACCTCCTACCTCTCAACAGCAGCTTCTTTCCCCAGCCAGCACACAGGTGGGCACAGAGAGGATGTTGCACTCGGTGCCTTTGTGATTTTTTCCCCCCACATATTTGTATAAGGGAGCATGCCCCCCCCCCCCGAAAGGTACTTGGGCCTGCCAAAGCTCTCTATGCCTCTGGAGATATGCAGTGTATTGCCATATTTCAGGAAGGACTTATTCCCTCTGTGCTGCATTCTGCTATTAGGTATGACATAAAATATAGAAGAATTCTAAGAAAAGAACAATAGCAGAATTCGAGAAGGAACAGATATGGTGATGGGAATCCTAGGCAGAACACTTAAGGACAAGTTCTGCTGAAGAAACATGAACATTTCTGTGAGGCAAAGGAGGTTCATGAAGTACAGTATGTCTTGTTGCCTACCGCTGCTGCAACTTAAGCATCATGGTATTCAGTTTTACTCAACAGAAAAAAAATCATTTTGGTTAATAGGTTCTAAAAGTCTTAAAATTTAAGACGTATACAAGTCCTACATTTAAAACGCAATCATTAAGACCAGTCATTTAATGCTGTTTGGAGTGACTTACCTAATTTCATACATATGATTCTCTGCAGGGTATGTGGAAAGTTTGGCAAATAACTGTGAGCCTTTTTTAAAATAAAGTTTGACATCTCTTTTCCAAACGCATCAACAGCAGGACGTTGTAGACCTACAAATAAATGATATTTCATTGAAAAGCATTGAGTAAAAAGAAAACAAGTTCTATGTTTAAGAGTATTATGTGAAAAATATTGAAGTCAACAAAATTCAACATGCTGTGTTAGTACTTATAGAAAAAAAATGTAATTTTTATCTAAAAACCTTTTTGATTTTTTTTTCATTCTCCACCCTAAAGTGTTACAATTTTCCTCAAAATATAAAAACTAATAATAATAATAATATGTTCCTTGTTATTGCTAGATCATTGAGGTGACAGGCTGGCAGCAAATGAGGGACAAATGGAAAGGTAAAAAAAATTGCAAAAAGTTATAATTTCTTTAAAAAGATGGCTAAAATCTGTAAAAAAAAAAAAATCATAAAATAAAGTTAATTTATATTGACTTGTCAACTATGAAATAATTAACCTGTCCCTGTCCATGGTACTGACCAGGGTGATTGGACTTCATAAGGTTAATTTATTCCATCATAATTTATTTGCCTTATTACCGCAAAAGGTCAGGGTTACAGAGGGGACACCATTTTTGTCCAACTAGAAAACCACAAAAGTCTGAAATTACTATACTCGCCCTCAGTGTAACATTAAAGTAAATGGGGAAAACGGTTTTCCTGTTACCATGACGATTCTGTTCTCAAGAAAGTGTTGTTAATAATGCATGTACATGTTTATTTTTGTGAGTAGCCCTTTAAGCACTATATGGTGATTAGTGGGGAAGTATGAATTATTCTAAAAAGGACAAGTGGGGATGTTGACCATATCAACCAATAAGATTCTACCTAGCGTTTTAAAGAATATACAAGATAAATGATAGCTAGAAGCTGATTAGTTGCTATGAACAACTTTTCCACTGGTCCTTTATAAAAACTTTGATATATTTATCCCTTAGTTATTAATACTGGTGAGTTTAAATATGTCGATATGAGTTCTGATAATTTTGTACAGTTTAATTAGATAACCATCCCTTCACACTCTAGGATCTAGAAAGAGATTAAGTACAGCACGTACAAACAACTCATAGCTGTATAGTCTTCATGTGGCAGCTCGTTCAATAGCAGGCAGCATATATTTTATAGTGAGCAACTGAGTTTCCTGGTAAGTAACATTGATATGCATTCCAAACTGTAGCTAAGAAACATTGCAATAATGCTTAAGCTACTCATGGAGAACTACAAGTACCTGCATTTCATGCCAGCTTCTGGACATGCTGGTACACGTGGCTCTCCTGCTTCTGGTAATATACATAATGCTTAACCTCACTTTGTATGAAATTATTACTGAAATGTGATTTACTAATTATTCTTTCTTCAACTCTCTACATATAACTGGCATTTCTTACTGCAGGCTGACAGTCTATCTATATAATAGTATATCTATATACCAGCCTATATAACTTTAGCAGTATCATCATTCTACAAATATAAATAAATACAAAATAATGTCATATATTTCTAGGTAATACCTAAACAAAAATATTTAACACCAGGTATTATCACATTCTAAGAAATGACAATAATATTATTAGCACTATTTCTGTCTTGTAGGAGTGCTAGGCCGAGATATCTGTAAGCACAGAGAGTACAAAAACAAAAATAATCTAAAATGTAAATAAATGTCATGTTTCTGCAAAGAGAGACGATTTTACTGTACCCGTCAGTTTCCGGAGATGCTGGTGGGAGATGCCACAGCACAGTTTGAGTGTTGCAGGAAGCATAGTTTTATGGGATGTGCAGTCCGGCCTTCTTTGCTGGAGAGGCTGTGCACACTGCAGTGTCCCTATCTTTATAGTTATCCTGAAGGACAGCACCTGATGATAGTCAGCAAGCTTCCAGATTGGAAAAGCGAATGGAGAGAGTCCAAGGACGGAGAAAGCCCAAAGGGAGGGGAGAAGCGCAGAGAGAAAACTAATCAGTTGCTAGTTCACAAGCCAAACATGCTTCATCTTTACTGTACACATCTGCATGCAAGAGCAGAGATTTACATGGGTTACTTCCTGGAGACCTTGAATGAGTGATCCAAATGTCTTCACCTAAATATCCTCTTAGAGGAAGATGATGTGGGAAGATTTAAAATGCAGTTTAAATTTTTCATTAAAACTAAAATCATGAATAAAATGTAGCGATCAAAGGTACCATGTCAGTAGTTTCCCCTATGTAAATTTAGTTTTACACTCACCAATAACATGCAGCTAATTTCCATGTTACTCATGGCTAATACTGCAATCCGGGGCGGATTCAGCGTGGATCGCTACTGAGACTGAAATTGCGAATGTCTCGAAACTGCTACTGCTAAAAATTGAACGTGATGAGCCACCCTGAACTGACAATAGATGCTCACCGAGCGATCGCAACTCTGCATATCCATTTGCAGAACTGCATACACAGAAACTGAGTTCCATTGTCAGTTGCGGTTGACCCATACCTACGCAGAATAATGCAGATGCAATCGCACTGGCTCCATGTTTTTATTTGCAGCTGACGTCCGATATATTCCCTGAAAATGGCACGATACACCTGTATTTTCCCAACCACTCCCCACAAATACAATGTTGCCTTCCACAGATGGTCGCTTCTTGTCAATCAAATTGTGATCGCATATCACTGAGCCTGCAAATGCATGGCAATCGTAATGCGGCCTTCACGCACACGCAATGCGTTCACAGTGCATGCACAGTCTGGTGATAATCGTCTGATCTGCGTTTTTGCAATTTAGCGATCCATGCTGAATGAGGGCCACTGGTGTGAAAATTGAATTCCTATGTAGCAATAAGTTCTGCAGGCACATACTGTACAGATTCACCTCGAAGTATAGCTGTAGCAAAACAAGGGAAAAAAAACTTGCTATGTGTGGGCTACAATGAGAATCTAGATACTGCTTTGTGTTATACACCGGTTTTGGGAGGTCATTCCGAGTTGTTCACTCGCTAGCAGTTTTTAGCCGTCGTGCAAACGCTAAGCCGCCTCCTCTGGGAGTGTATTTTAGCTTAGTAGAAGTGCGAACGAAAGGATCGCAGAGCGGCTACAATAAAAAATTGTGCAGTTTCAGAGTAGCTCCAGACCTACTCCTAGCTTGCGATGACTTCAGACTGTTCAGTTCCGGATTTGACGTCACAAACACGCCCTGCGTACTCCCAACCACGCCTGCGTTTTTCCTGGCAGCGTTTTTTCGAACACTCCCTGACACCCAGAAACGCCCACTTCATGTCAATCACTCTGCTGCCAGCAGTGCGACTGAAAAGCTTTGCTAGACCTTGTGTAAAACTGCATTGGCCATTGTGAAAGTACGTCGCGCATGCACAGAAGTGCCGGTTTTTACTTCATCGCTGCGCAGCGAACATTTTCAGCTAGCGATCAACTCGGAATGACCCTCTTTGTCATGAGAAGTAAAACAAATGTAATTGTGATCTACAGCAATTAGATTCGTTCTTCAGTTTTAAGTGTTCCCCACCTCCCCACAATAACATGTAAACCAATCATAAACTCAGATTTCATCACTACAACTATACAGGTTCTTCTCATACTCAAACTAGAACTGTGCTCTCCTACAATCCAAGTTACTGACAGGTCCAGCAGTTTTACTCTTTACTTGTTGCTGGCAGCTCAGTGAGAGTCACCCACCGTTGCCACCCATTTTGCTTTTTATACAGCTCAGAAGCGCACTAAATGGAAGAAATGACTCCAGAACAGTCCTGTCCACTGAGTATGGTACAATCCCAGTGTTCCAAATGAGCAGACAGTGAAATATGTTGTGGTACAGTGCAACTCCAGTCTTCCTGTTCTCAAGGGAGGCTTCATGCCTTACCTTAAGATGGTCATAGAGATCACTACAGAGCATGTGCAGTGCCATCTTCCTATATATTTTGTTAGAGCATCACAGTAGAAGACACATATCTTTTTCTTACCTCCAGAAAGACTTGGGAACATGCTGTGTGTGTATAGAAGTACTTCTGGTATAAAGTATGGTTCTGTCTGCTGGGCCCAGGAAAAATATCAACAACATTAGAATGTGCTGTGAACATAAACTGAGACAGAGATGATATACCGCCTAGAGTTATATTGGGTCCAGCTGTGGTATTTTGTTATGTTAGACTAGTCAGAGACAAAGCCTTCATGCCCATACATCTATATTAGATATGCAGTCTGAATGGTGTAAATAATGTCAACATTCAAAATATCAAAAGCAGAAAGTAGACATTGAAAATACCAACATGGTTAAGATGTTATCATCACTAATTTCACACCAGCAGTCCACATTGTAAATGCTGACAGTGTCATAGGGTCAAAATTTCCATTAGGGTTCTATACAGGTTAGCGTTAGTGTTATGATTACCATTAGGGTTAAGGATAAATTACGCAAAAAAACACTGTCGATATTTCAGCAATGTTGACAGTACAGCAGTGTCGACAAGCCTAATGTTAACGTTCATATTACAACCATGTCAACATTCTCTTGTCGACCTAATGGATGTCAACATAATGTACTATAACTATCAATATGTTCCCTCTGTTTTTGTTCAAGGCTGTAAGAGCTACTGGCCTTGGCTAGGGGGAAGGGCACCGTAGTAAAATATTGTAGTAGGTGGTAGCAGAGGCGTCACCGGGTCTGGTGACACCCGGTGCGCACCCTTGATCTTCCGGCATGCTGGGGGCGCGCTTGCGGCAAAAAGAGGCCATGGCTGTATATAGATGGGGCATGCCCTTGTGGGGATCCCGAGATTGTAACTCTGAGGGCATGCCCAGCATCTCTGGAGACACTGGGCTACCCTCGGAACCAATGATCCTGTGCTGTCGGCTCCTCTTCTATGATAGGAATTGGGTGCTATAGCAGACTTTCATACTGCAGCACCTGACTCCAGTCACTATGGAGGAGCCAACATTTTGGTGTCACACCCGGGTGCGGGCTCCATCCCCCTTGTGATGCCAGTGGGTGGTAGCACAACTTTTAGTAAAGTCCAAACTGTCAGAATTGAAGGAATTTGCAACTGCGTGTTCTTGAGTCTTACAGCTTCAGTGCAAATCCATATAAGTACTTTACCAGTTCAGGTAGTTGAGAGAGAACCAGACTGATTGGCTAATGGTGCCCATACACTTATGAGATAATCGGTGCTATCCTTCGATTTCGACCACATCTGTGAGAGAAATCGAAGGATTGTATGCACATTTTAGTACCTTGCGACGTGATGCGCGGGCACGCCGGTCGAATATCGCGTCTCAAGATATTATGTGCTGCACTTAATATTTCTCGCATCGCAGTGCGATCGCATGTGGTTTTATGCCCACATGAGATATATCGCACTGCGATGTGCGATGGTGCCCCCGCCGGGAGCGGCCAGAGGCAGCTCCCACTCGGCGGTGACGTGCCCATCACGTGATTACCATACGATCTATCACATGATCGCATGGTAATCACTTTGGCAGTTCAGGTGCGATTTCATCGCACCTGAACTGCCGGTGCGATGCCCCGCGATGTCGCGTCGTGGGGCATCGCACAAGTGTATGGCCAGCATAAGAGATATGCTTGTGCATTCTGTAAGAACCAACATTTAGTTCATGCATAAACTAAACTGAAAACATTCTGCTCTATCGTAAGGTTATTATTTCAAAAGTAAATAAAGACTAGCAAAATGCACGAGCATTGAAACAACTTACAATTTTAGGTAATTATTAGACATGTCACCAGCTTTGTCTGAACTTACTGCAATGTGATTATAGGTTATACAGTGATCTTTATTTTAGTAACCAAGCAGAAATAGGTTTTGCAGGTTGTTGATCATTAGTAAATCACTGTTGTACAGAAGCTCATTACCATTCTTTTTCTTAGCAGTGACTGTTGTCTTGTGAAATATTTTATTCCCATGATACTGTGGAGCAGCCAGGATTACTTTGGAATGCAGAGATAATAGAGCTCTTGTCATTGACAGGATATCAAGTTCCTCCTATTTCGAGGTTTCAACTTAATACTGAGCATGGATTTTCACAGTATCGCTTATTAAAGAGAGCTATTGCTTGCAACGGTAATTAGCAACAAAAACAGAAAACTGTCTTATTGTATATATACTATATGGAACACAGTATAATCACAGGATTCCTTTGAGATTGTTTAAACTAAATAATTCCATAACGGTATTGGTTCCACTTCCTATATAGCACATTATGTCTCATCTGGAAGCTACTTAATCTATCTATGCATCATTGACATGTCTCTAATAGGTGCAATGTGTGCGGTGCATACGGGCCTCTGGCTCTAGGCGGGACCACACCATTCACACTGCACCCATATTTTAATAGTTACCTTTCCGGAGTCCAGTGTCGGTCGCTGCAGTTGTGGTAAAAATAGCAGCCAAAATGGCTGTGCATGCGCAGTAGTCAAATTGGTCTCTGGAAGATGGCAAGCGCCATGTTTCTGGAGACTTGCGCATGTGCAGTAGACTCTGTCACAATGCCGCTAACTACTGCACCGCACAGAGGAGGGTACCCACCCGGAGGTGCACACGAGCCCCCTCCTCTGATAAAACACCCCTGCTATGCAGGTAGCTTTTTTACTTATGGATCCTCGTGCTCCACAGTTTAAACTTAAGGTAGGATAACTACCTTAAAAAAATAATCTAACAATGCTGATAATGATTTAGCACTTTCAGAATGGACTTGGGATCTGTAACAATGGGTGGGATGCATCACGCATTGCATTCTGAATGCGATACATCCTGCCACTGATCGCATGCATAGTGGCATTTATTCACGTTGTGTGCATGTGGATTAAAACAAAGGGCAGCTCTCCCAATAAGGAAAGTTTAACTGGCTGGAGCTACAGTAGGTGCATATGGGGAATATGGTCAGTTCTCCAAAAACAGCATTTTTGGAGATTTGACTGCATTTTTGGTGTTGACGCATCCCACTTGATACTTTGTGCAATGTGTTTCGCTTTGTGTGTTTCATATTCAACTATAAATCTATTTGCTTGTCATTATGCAAATTTATACTCCATATAGCCACTCAAAAAAATCCGTCAGCTGTATGCAGATTGTATACGTGCACCTCGCTATGCTTCGAGAGACGGGGCAGGTAGAGGAATGGGTTTGTAAACACAGATCAAGTACAGAAAGAATATATTTGCCTAATACCACAGTTGCAAACTACCACTGTAACAAAGTCCCAACAAAGTTTGTCCCCAACAACTGTGGCTACTAAAAAGGTCAGTAACAGTACTGATCAGGTCCGAATTAGGCCCTAAACCAATATTTTTCAGCAGCCCATCTGCCACCATAGATACATTAGAAATTTGCAGAAAAATTTAAAATGTTCAGCAAATTATTATTATTTTCACATTTGGCAGCAAATGATTAAGCACATTTCACCTCAGAAAAATTTCCTATGTTCCGAGTTCTATGCCAGCCGCACCACAAAGTAAAATTAACTGACTACCATTGTCCTAGCTCTAATAATGGGATGCAGTCAATTTACCTACAATCAAAATCCCGACGGTCAAAATACAGACATGGTCAAAATACTGAGATTTAAAATATCAAGAAGGTCAAAATCCTGAAGTTTAAAATGTTGACAGGTCAAAAGGTCGACATGAGTTTTTCATGATTTTTTCATTAAAACAGACTTGTTCATACTTTACCATCCCAGTGGACCTGGATTGGGAATATAATAGTGTGCCGAGCGCAGCAAGGCACCGTGACTTAATCCTGGCAAGCGCAGCGAAGGGACGTGGTACACTTATATGGTGTCCATGTCGACCTATACATACCTTGTCGGTATTTTAAATGCCAGTATTTTTACCTTGTCTGTGTTTTGACCTCGTGTGTATTTTGATCGTCGGTCAAGTGTTGTGGTGTTTAGACGTCGGGATTTTAATTGTAGATATTTCATACCAAACCCCTAATAATTACTTCAAATAAAAATGTACAAATACAGTGCCCAAAATCAAAAGAAAAAAGAAAAAGACTGTTTCAACAGAATTTGGCACTTCTGTGAAATGGAGCATTCTGCAGTGAAATTCAATCTAATATATAAAAGTGAAAATTTGTTCTTTTGTCTGTCTTCGTGAAATTTGGCATATGAGCCGGAGGCTCTAAAAAAAATTAGAAATCCCTAGCACCCCCAGGGGTCGGGACAGCAGCATAAATTGTATATCAGGAGACAGCATAACTCCAGAATTGTTGGACCCAGGTACTCCAAAATTGGTACACATCTGCCTTACACTCTGGAAAAAAACATTATGGAGGGGAAGACACCCCTAGCACCCCTAGGGGTGGGACAGCAGCACAGAGTAGGTCAGCAGACAGCATAACTGTGGAAGGCCTGGAGCACTTTACACCAAACTTGGTACACATCTTACTTACAATCTGGGAACAAACTCTGTGGGGGTTAGACACCCCTAGGCGTGGGACATCAGCACAGAGTATTTCAGGAGACAGCATAACTCCCGAATGCCTGGATCAATTTACTAAAAACTTGGTACACATATGACTTACAAGCTGGGAACAAACACTGTGGGGGTAAGACACCCCTAGGGGTGGGACAGCAGCACAGAGTATGTCAGCAGACAGCATAACTGTTGAAGGCCTGGAGCACTTTACACCAAACTTGGCACACATCTTACTTACAATCTGGGAACAAACTATGTGGGGGTTAGACACCCCTAGCACCCATAGGCATGGGACATCAGCACAGAGTATTTCAGGAGACAGCATAACTCCCGAATGCCTGCATCAATTTACTAAAAACTTGGTACACATATGACTTACAAGCTGGGAACAAACACTGTGGGGGTAAGACACCCCTAGTACCCCTAAGGGTGAGGCAGCAGCACAGAGTTTTTCATCAGACAGCATAACTATGGAATGCCTGGAGCATTTTACACCAAACTTGTTACACAAATGACTTACACTCTGGGAACAAACACTGTGGGGGTTACACACCACTAGCACTCCTAGGGGTGGTCCAGCAGCACAGACAATATCAGGATATGCAGGCAGGGCCGGTGCTAGGGTGTTCGGCGCCCCCCCTGCAAACTATAAATTTGTGCCCTACCATATTCCTTTGGCGCGGGCCGGGAAAAGGGGTGTGGTCTCATAAGGGGCATGGCCTCACAATAGTACCCCCATTTAAAATTACACCACAATGTAGCACAATCTTATTCATCTTATACGTAATGCCCTACCCGTAGTAGTAGCGTCCTTATCTGTAATGCACCCCAGTAGTAGTTGCATCCTTATACATAATGCCCCCCAGTAGTAGTAGCATCCTATTACATAATGCCCCCACAGTAGTAGTAGCGTCCTTATATGAAGTGCACCCCCAGTAGTAGATGCGTCCTTATACGTAATGCCCCCCCCCCCAGTAGTAGCAGCGTCCTTATACGTAGTGCACCCCCAGTAGTTAAAGCGTCCTTATACGTAATTCCCCCCTAGTAGTAGTAGTGTCCTTATACGTAATGCGCACCCAGTAGTAGTAGTACCGTCCTTATACATAATGCCCCCCCAGTAGTAGCTTCCTTAAATGTAATGCCCCCCCCAGTAGTAGTAGCGTTCTTATACGTAATGCTCCCCCAGTAGTAGCATCCTTATACGTAATGACCCCCCAATAGTAGTAGCATTGTTATACGTAATGACCCTCCAGTAATGGTGGCGTCCTTATACATAATGCCCCCAAGTAGTAGTAGCTTCCTTATATGTAACGTGCCCCCAGTAGTAGTACCGCCCTTATACATAATGCCCCCCCAGTAGTAGTAACGTCCTTATACTTAATGCCCCCCCCCCCCTAGAAGTAGTAGCGTCCTTGTACGTAATACCCCCCCAGTAGTAGTAGCATCCTTATTCGTAATGCTCCCCCCCCAGTAGTAGTAGCATCCTTATACGTAATGCTCCCCCCAGTAGTAGTAGCATCCTTACATGTAATGGCCCCCCCCAGTAGTAGCTTCGTTATATGTAATGCCCCCCAGTAGTAGCATCCATAAAGCACGCGCACACAGAAATACCTCTCACACACACACACACACACACACACACACACACACACACACACACACACACACACATACAGTGGGGATTGAAAGTTTGGGCACCCCAGGCAAAAATTCATTTTAATGTGCAAAAAGAAGCCAAGGAAAGATGGAAAACTCTGCAAAAGGCATCAAATTACAGATTAGACATTCTTATAACATGTCAAAAAAAGTTTGATTTTATTTCCATCATTTACACTTTCAAAAGAACAGAAAACAAAAAATGGCATCTGCAAAAGTTTGGGCACCCTGCAGAGTTAATACCTTGTACTGCCCCCATTGGCAAGTATCACAGCTTGTAAACGCTTTTTGTAGCCAGCCAAGAGTCTTTCCATTCTTGTTTGAGGTATCTTCGCCCATTCTTCCTTACAAAATTCTTCCAGTTCTTTGAGATTCCTGGGCTGTCTGTGACGCACTGCTCTTTTAAGGTCTATCCATAGATTTTCAATTATGTTGAGGTCAGGAGATTGTGAAGACCATTGCAAAACCTTCAGTTTACGCCACTTGATGTAATCTACCGTGGATTTTGAGGTGTGTTTAGGATCATTATCCATTTGTAGAAGCCAGCCTCATTTTAACTTCAGCTTTTTCACAGATGGCATCAAGTTAGCGTCCAAAATTTGCTGGAATCTTATTGAATCCATTTTTCCTTCTACTCGTGAAATGTTTCCTGTGCCACTGGCTGCAATACAACCCCAAAGCATGATTGATCCACCCCCATGCTTAACAGTTGGACAGAAGTTCTTTTCATTAAATTCTGTGCCCTTCCTTCTCCAAACGTACCTTTGCTCATTCCGGCCAAAAAGTTCTATTTTAACCTCATCGGTCCACAGAACTTTATTCCAAAATGCATCAGGCTTGTCTATATGTTCATTTGCAAACTTCAAACGCTGATTTTTGTGGTGAGGACGTAGAAGAGGTTTTCTTCTGATGACTCTTCCATGAAGACCATATTTGTACAAGTATCTCTTTATAGTGGAATAGTGTACCACAAATCCAGTGTCTGCCAGATCTTCCTGGAGGGATTGTGCAGTCAAACGTGGATTTTGACTTGCTTTTCTCACAAGCCTGCGAGCTGTTCGGTCTGATATTTTTCTTGGTCTTCCAGATCTTACTTTATCTTCCACTGTTCCTGATGACTGCCATTTCTTAATTACATTCCGAACAGAGGATATGGGCATCTGATAACGCTTTGCTATCTTCTTATAGCCTTCTCCTGCTTTGTGAGCGTCAACTATTCTCAGTTTCAGTGTTCTACACAACTGCTTAGAGGAACCCATGGTGCTGATTGTTGGAGCAAGGTCAGATGAGTCTGGGCTTTTAAAACCTTTGAGATTGATATCACCTGGTCTTTCAAGATGATGATTGAGAACAATCCATGACACTGCCAGGTCTCAGCTGTCCAAAGGGGGCAGTACAAGGTATTAACTCTGCAGGGTGCCCAAACTTTTGCAGACTTCAGTGGCACAGGGAACTTTTCACGAGTAGAAGGAAAAATTGATTCAATAAGATTCCAGCAAATTTTGGACGCTAACTTGATGCCATCTGTGAAAAAGCTGAAGTTAAAGAGAGGCTGGCTTCTCCAAATGGATAATGATCCTAAACAAACCTCAAAATCCACAGTGGATTACATCAAGAGGCATAAACTGAAGGTTTTGCAATGGCCTTTACAATCTCCTGACCTCAACATAATTGAAAATCTATGGATAGACCTTAAAAGAGCAGTGCGTCACAGACAGCCCAGGAATCTCAAAGAACTCCTTTTGGAGATTTTTCCATATTTCCTTGGCTTCTTTTTGCACATTAAAATTAATTTTTGCCTGGGGTGCCCAAACTTTCAAACCCCACTGTATACACACACACATACACACCCACCATACATGCACACATCCACCAAACACACACATATACATTTCTCTCTCACCCTCCACTTACCTAAGTCTGGCTGGCCGCCACTGTAATTACTCTCCAGTCTCCCTCTGTACAGCAGCCTGGTCATGTAGCTCCGCCCCCTCCTCTGATATGTACACAGCCGCTGAACAGCAGCTGGCAGCAGGGGGGACAGGATGGCGCAGCAGCAGGGAAGGGATGCAGAGCAGGGGGAGTGCCTCTCAGTCCCAGCACCTCCCTGCACTGCATCCCTTCGATGAGCGGGTAGCGCCAGTCCTGCATGCAGGATATGTCAGTGATGACAGGGCTGCACGTGACAGGGCCAGTGACATGATGTGAGAAGGGGAATGCAGGTAGCACAATCCCACACACTGAGAGTTATATAGTGGAAGCAGCACGGTCCCCCAGCAGCACAGAGTATGACAGGAGATACATAATGTGATGCGCTATATAAGACACTGTAAAAAAAAACCACTCAGTTCACAGGGGCACTGACATGATGTGAGGAGGGGACTGGAGGCAGCAGGAAGCCACAGACTGAGAGTTGTATAGTGGGAAGAGCAGGGTCCCTTGGGGACCAAAAAGGGGTCCGGCCACTACACAAAGTGCGTCAGGGAAGCAAGATATGCCTATATACTAGATCTCCAACCAACGTAAATTAACGAACAACTATCATTCACATTTACCATCCTCATCCCGAAGCAAAGTACGGGTATTCAGCTATCTACAATGTTATTTATACTGTGTGTTTAATACTTACATTTATTTTTGTAAACAGACATTCTTAAAATCCCGGGCAACGCCGGGTACTCCCATTTTTGTCACTGTAGCAAAATGAATACATGAGTTAATCTGCTAAATTATTATTGTCTCTCCAACCTCAACATTCTATTTCATTGTGTTTAGTCCTTATAAATCTCATACTCTTAATTTGTCATACTCAATGTCAGATTAACAATGGGGTGGCCCACAATAAAAAAAATCCCACACTACAATGATCCACTGGAGACAGTAGTGAAGGAAAAAAATGGTTTTCCTGTCATCCCCAGCAGCTGTCTGAGGCCCCGCCTATACATACATGCCCACCCATATCACTCACACTCCCCTCAGTATCAGTTTTCCATTTGCCACCAGTGCAGCGAAAGGTCTCACAAGCCCTTTCTGCGGAAGGGCTACATGGAGTGTCCAGGGCCTCCTCTGCATTGTGTGACACCATGCCATGTGGTGCATGGCCCCATGTGGTTATTGCCAGGGCCATAACTAGGTGTGTGCGGAGGGGGCACTGCACATAGCACTGCAGGGTAGGGGGCACTGTTGGCTGCACTTGTCTATTATCTGTTTTAATTACCTTCACTTGCAGTTTCCCCCCTTTTTTGAAGCCCAGCATCTCCTGACCACCCCTATTTCCTACCCTGACCACTTCTTGAACTCAACTTCAGACAATCTATTCATTGAGCTATGCCCTTGCATAAAAAATTTAGATAATTCTAAGCTAGAGAATTCTATTTGAAGCTTAACTTGTACTTTGTGTAAAAATGATTAGTATTGTGGTTGAGCAATAGATTGGATGTGTGGCTGCACACTACATAGATCTGCTCAATTGCAATTCTGATTATTTTTTTTACAAAGTACCAGTAGCTTCATATAGTGTTCATAGATTTTATGCAGGATCAAATAGCTCAATGAGTAGGGTGTTTGATTAGAATTCAACAGGTTATAGGTTTGCATCCTGGGTATGGCAGTATATTGAAATGTGTTATTTAATAAAGGGTATTAGAACTGAATAACAATGAGCTCTCAAGTTAAGTGCATGAATGTGGTATAAAAAGTATGTCTAAATCCATTGTCTTGCAGTGGTCTATAAATGTGTGTGTGCGTGTGCGTGTGTGTGTGTATATATATATATATATATATATATATATAATGTGGGAAGGGGCATCATTGGATGGGATTTCTCTGGGATAAACCTTGTCATGCCCCTTCCCCACGAGGCACACACCTTATGTCCTTACTGAAAAAAAGGGGGGGGGGGATTCTTACTCTGAAACAAGGCACCACAAAGTCTTGTTACGGCTCTGGTTATAGCCGTGGCTGACCTCCATTGTCTGAGGGTCACTGCTGTCACCATCTATTCAACTTCCCAGCAATGTTGTGGATGTGAGGCAAATGCCTGTGAGTGTAGAATAAATCTGGAGTGGAGGAAACAGAACATAATGTTCACAGATGAAGAGGAAGAGGTAGAGAGGACTCAGATGATGAGGAGGGGAGGGGACACAATAATGGTCACAGAGATGAGGAGGAGGGTATTGAGAACACATTAATGGATACAGATAAGGATGTGGAAGAGAACACAATAACGGACTATTGCAACCATGGGTTTTCTGGAATGCTGTATAATGAATGACAGACTAAATGATGTTTATAAGCAAAATATAATAAATGCTGATGATCAGACTCCTGCCAGTATTGACACTACCTCTACTGGGGGGCATGGCCTTGCCTGGAAGGGGTGGGACTACACAAAAGTATCCCCAGTAGTACCCCTTATTCACATTATGCCTCACAGTAGAGCACATACATGTTATGCCACGCAGTAGTTGTGAATCTTACAAAATGTTATACTGTGTACAGTAGTGGTGCCCCTTTTCCATTGCTGGATTTACTATTGACCATATGCTGCAAAACTGCAAATGGTGCAGCTGAACCAGATTCCACAAAACAGGGCTCCCATAATAAATGAGTAAATTACATACATAAAGTATATATACACAATAACAAAAATAATAATAATAATACATTAGTAATAATAGAGGTTAATAATATAGATTAATCTTGGGAATACAACAACATTGGAATACTAATACAAAGTACTGTATACAAAGTAAACAGATACTTAAGATTAATTTTGAGGGCCTGATGAAAGACTTTACAATTAGAAAAAGTAGGAGAAACTTTTTCAAATAGAAGTATACAAAAATCAACATTATTTTCCATCTTACTGTAAGTTTTGTTTTATTTTGAAAAATAACATTTTATTTTATGGTTAATTACTGATAATATTTTGAATTAGATGTACAGTATTTGGAAGCATCATAAACCTCCTAGTGGCTGAGGATTGCCCTATGTGTGCATCAAATATAAACCATTATAACATTCAAACCAGAAATAAAGACACGAAGGCATGTATTTGGCAGAAACATTGTCAGCTATTTATTTATATTAACTGCCAAGTTTTAATGCCTGAATAGTAAATTAAATCAAAAAGTATGGTGGCACCGAAAGATTGGCTTTAAACAACCCTAACCCACTGTACAAATCCCACTCTATAACAACTGAAGCAAACCATCAAAAACCTAAAAACGGATATCCACTCAACCTTCTTCTTCACTACCCACCCGTATGGGTGATGAGGCTGCCCCCCGTAAAGGTGGTCCAGCATATGTATAACAGTCAACGAAGGTGAGCGCACCCAAAAACCAACCACCAATTGACCTCCAACCAATTTCCTAATCAAAAACAAGTAACTTGCCATTTCCCGTCCAAAAAATAGCCGACGAAGAACTACAGCAACAAAATTAGGGAGGGATGTTGGATAGTTGGACACAAAAGAGGCTGACCCAACCAACTAACAGACTCAAAATACAGTAAACCCCGCTCTCAAACCCTATAGGACACGCAACCAGCACATGATGCCCCCTACAGGCCCGCCCTGCAGCCTATGAGGTTTAACACACTACACTCCTATTCTGTCATTCCATTCTCCAAACCTTTTAAGTGTTTAGGACCTCTAAAGGTTCTAATCTGGTCCTGATACATATAGCTATAAATATCCCCAACAGACCACATATATTATAAAAACATTATGCCCTCCATTGTGCTAGCCACACCCCACAGCATAGGCCAAACCCCTTGGGCAGACCACACCCACATCACTGGTTACACCCGCACATTACTGGTCACGCCCCCTGTGAACAATAGGCCCTTCAAACATTTCAGTTCCAGGCCCAAGTGGACCATAATCTGGCACTGATCTTATGCCAGTTACAGTAGATTCACATTTTAAAATTTTACAGGGCATTTACAGAGGCAGTTACTAAGGGGTAGATGTACTAAGCAATGAAAGAGTGGAGAAGTGAGCCAGTGGAAAAGTTGCCCATGGCAACCAGCATTGAAGTAACATTTATAAAGTGTATACTATAAAATTATATGGAGCAACTGGCTCACTTCTCTAATCTTGTTACTGCTTAGTACATCTCCCCAAGTCTATGATGGACTGTTTTTTATAGAAACTGGCTGAATGCTAGTGGTATCAAAACATTGTTGCCTATAAAGACAAGCCTATAAGTGCATACAGTACAATTGTGTAATTAAATTGCAGGGTAAAGCTTTTACGGGGAAGGTATTGGGATTCCAACGCTTGGGATGCCGGCAGTCAAAATACCTCACCCTACTACCACCTCCCAAACAACAATTTGCTGCCCATTGTCCCACTCCCATCAGTTGCAAAATAATGTTTTTAAACAAATCAGTTGTAATGTAAAAAAAAAAAGAATCACCTGGCCTCATCAGCCTGGTGTGCCGCCGACCAGGAAGTGCCGCCCCTAGGCACATGCCACATGCATCTAATGGGAAATCCACCACTGTCTACATTTCATACCGGACCCTTATATATACTGTAGAAGATGAACATTTGGAAGGTTGTTAGAAGGATATATTAGATCTTCGGAGAATATAGAATATGGTATATAATATTATATTATTATACAACACTATTTATCTCTTTCTTTATCTAAATAAACAATATTAAGATATATTTAAACCATATGTTTACCAACATGACTATGATACTTTTACAGACAAAATAGGCAAACACACTGAGCTGTCTCCACAGATTTGGCAGGTACAACCATAAAAAAAGACACAGAGACCATGTTTAAATAAAAAAAAAAATCCTTCTCTGAAGCTGTCAATAACCCAGCAAGATCCCAAAACCCTTGCCTGCAAGACCCATAGCCCCTGGCAAGCTTTCCTGTAATTGGGAATCCTATAATCGCCTTCTAGTCTGAAGACAAATTCCTTTATCTTTGCTCTGGCTCCTATAATATTGCTGGATTCATGTCAGCAGTTATCTCTTCTGTCTATCCATTATTTCTTAGGGATTTCCTCTATCTTTCTGGCCTTTTTATGGGATCCAGAGCTCCAGGCTCATTAGCATATTAAGTGGGTGTAAAATGGTCATTTATGTGCGCAGTAGCAGCGGATTTACTAAACCAGCACTTTGCACACACCTTTGGTGCAGGATACATATGAAACTTTGTGGAATCAACCTCCCCAAGTGGCTATAGCTATTTCAAGAAGCAGAAGACCATAGATCATGCAACAAGCGACATCTCAAAGCTGAACATCTTGACACCAAGGTGATAAGTAGAGTAGCCCTAGTCTCCAACTCCCCTAACCCTCCTTACCCGCAGCCTAACCCTAACCCTCCCCCCCGCAGCCTAACCCTAACTGCCCCTCCCTGCATCTTAAACCTAACCCTCCCTCCCCTTTAGCCTTACCCTCCCCGGGGGTGCCTAACCCTAAGTCCTCCTCTCCACAGCCTTATCCTAACGCCACACCCCCTGCAAAATAACCCTAACCGTCCCCCCGAAGTTTAAACCTAACCTCCCCCCTTCCCCTCACCCCTATGGCTTACCTTTCCGGCAGCTCATAAAATCCTCATTCAGGATCCCGGCAGTCAGGATCCCGGAGCTGGGATAGTGATCAATGTCGGGATCCCGGCGCAGGCATTTCGAGTAGTGTCAGGATTCCGGCATTGGTATTTCGACTGTCGGGAAACCGACTGCCAGGATCCTGACTGGATAAAGTTCCCTATTGCAAAATTGGCAGTCCCATTCATCAGATGATGGAGTAAATGTAATAGCCTGCAAACTGCAGGCATCAATGGGTTCCATGCATGTCTGTCCAATATTCTAAAGTAGCAATCATTAAAATGACAAAACTAGGATGCAGTGGCGTAACTAGGGGCACGCAGCCCCTGTGAGCGCTTGGGGGAGCACAAGGCTGCGGGGCGCCCTAGCCGCCGCCAATAATTTCTGCTGAGGAGGGACACGGAGGGCACAGCGGGCTCCTCTCCTGTGTGTCCCTCCTGGGTCTCCGGCGGCAGCGGTGTGTCTGTTAAATGAGCCCCGGGGGGGGGGGGTGGTTTACCTGGCACTGGGGGGGTGGGGGGTTTACCTGGCACTGGGGGAGCATATTTAGCACTTGGGGGGTGGGGGTTTACCTGGCACTAGGGGAGCATATTTAGCACTGGGGGGGGTGGAGGTTTACCTGGCACTGGGGGGGGGGGATATTTAGCACTGGGGGGGCATATTTGGCACTGGGGATGGGCACTGGGAGCACAGCCCTAGCAACAAGCATTACCCCCTGGTTACAAGCACAACACCCAGCTCATGAAATACCTGCCAACAAGCATTACACCCTAGCAACGAGCATGACACCCAGTGCATGAAACCCCTGGCTACGAATATTACCACCTGGCAACAAGCTTTAAACCCAGCACATGATACCTCTGGCAACAAGCATATCACCTACCGCATGAAACCTCTGGCAACAAGCATGACACCCTGAGCATGAAAACCCCTAGCACCGTGCATGGAACCAAGAGTATGAAACCCCTGACAACGATCAGGTAATTTAAAAGTAATTAGAAGCCTTACTGTAGGACTTAATGTGTAATGGGCATTGCGGTGTGTGGCATAATGTATCACGGACATTGCGGTGTGTGTCATAATGTGTCACCGGCATTACGGTGTGTGGCATACTATATCACGGGCATTGTGGTATGTGGTATAATGTCTCAGGGGCATTGCAGTGTGTGGCATAATGTATAACGGGCATTGCGGTGTGTGGCATAGGGTATAACGGGCATTGCGTTATGTGTCACAGGCATTACTGTGTGTGGTATACTATATCATGGGCATTGTGGTATGTGGAATAATGTCTCAGGGTCATTGCAGTGTGTGGCATAATGTATCACGGACATTGCAGTGTGTGGCATAATGTATCACGGACATTGCGGTGTGTGTCATAATGTGTCACAGGCATTACGGTGTGTGGCATAATGTGTCATAGGCATTACGGTGTGTGGCATAATGTGCCGGGGGCATTATGGTGTGTGGCATAATGTCTAAGGGCCATTGCAGTATGTGGCATAATGTATACTGGGCATTATTATAAGGAGGAAAAATGACAAATAATGTAAGGGGCATGAAACAGGATAATTTTTTTCCTGTGGTGGCCAACGTCTGGGCGTGCAGGTTGCAAAACTGGTTGCAAAACCGGGGTTTAAGGTAGTCTTTTCTTGCAATGCCACGCCCCTATATGCAAAGCCACGCCCATGTCAATGAGGCCACACACCCTTTTTTGCTGCGCGCGCAGATTCATCGCTTTGCTAGTGCCAATAATGGGGGGGGGGGGGGCGCCAGAGAATTTTTTGGCTAGGGGGAGAAAAATTGCTAGTTACGCCACTGCCAGGATGGCGGGTATGTTCAACTGTATGACGAGTGAGAGGGTTTGTTAAGCACAAAGGGCCTGATTTGGAAATGTATACAAATTCCATTTTTATGCAGTTGCATATTTTCTGACAGACAGTTGCTGGGTACACATTTGCAGCTGCAGTGGCATAAGCATACATCTCTGAAACGGGCCCAAGATTTTAACCCAATTTAAATACAGCATAAATGGCATACAATTGCCAATACCAGCATCAGTGTCAGAGCTATACCAAATTAATAATAATAGCCACCCTCCTATTTGACTTTCAAGCAGAAAAAAAAAATGATCCCTGGGTTTTCCACCTGAAAATAATAAGGTTCAGTGAATAATAAGCGACAGTAGTAAAAAACTGTTAGCATTAGCAATAGTTCCAAAATGAAAGAAACAGAGAACCGAATAAAGGTCAATCCTTGCAGTAACAAGATAGCATTTGGAATCTCCAGTGAACACTTTATAACGTATCAAATCCACATATTAAATATCAATTTATATGGTTACGTCAGTGGAAATGATATGTTATGTCTACTTTGCTCAAACAAGCCAGGGACACATTGTTTGAGAGGAGGGAAATGGTCGCGTGTTTAATTGTACAGAGTTGGCTCGCTGTCAGCTAAGATCATAGATTCAGACGCGTGGGATAAATCCTGACCATGAGACCTTAACAGGAGGCACAACGTCTTAAAAGAAAACTTCATAAGACGTATTGCTTTGTGTATACTTAAATATTTTTATATTAAGATGTCTTTTCTGGTACCATTATTAAAAATGAACAGAGATTAACATAATATAAATATGATAATAGCAGTTGCTTTTTTAATGCTGCATTTTAAATATAAGTAATTTGTTAATGGTAATAAGTGAGAGCAAATAAATAATTTCAAGCATTCTTCAGGCTAAATGTAATTTAAATGTTTAAATACAGTACAGGCCATGGAATTAATGTTTAATCTATATATAATAATACATGGACGAGACACATTATTATGATCACCAGCTAATAGCCAGAGTAACCGCCGTGTGCAGCATGGACACTAGCTAGATGGGCTGGAAGTGACTCAGTAATGTGCTGGTAAGTTGGCACAGGTACATTTTGAGAGTGATCTGCTCCGCTGTAGCATGTCAGTCAGCCCTTACACACCTTTGCAACTGATATTCACCTCTCACATCAGTGGCACACGGTGCTCCACAGTTTCCATGTCAGTAATTTGTAATGGTGCCATTTGTCCAGACATGATACACCTTCACCACAGCAGCACGTGAACAGTTCATAAAATGCACTATATCGATAATACTGACACCCTTGGCCCAAAAGCCGATAATCATCCCTTTTTGCAACTCAGATAATTTGCCCCTTTTACCCATGACAGCAACAAGTGAATTGTGTGCAGATACCCACCAAGCCAGCACACGACACGTGATGTACTTCATGAGCTACGCACTGCCGACGTAAAATGTAGGAGGTGGTCATAATAATATGAATGTGTATTATTATATATAAATCTCTATTCCATGCTCACTGTCTACCAAATCTGTGTCACCAGTCCCATTTAGGAAGTAAGCTCCCATGAGCAGGGCCCACTTCTTTGTACTTCTCCTCATCTGTTCCATGCTCCATACACCGGCAACTAGCACTTGGTTTCTGTCTCCCTGATGCTTATTTCAGTGTCATGACCGCTGATTCAGCAAGGTTTATATACCATGTACTTGACCTGCATTGCCTTGTACTGTATGTCCATACTTGCCTACCTGACCTTCTCCATGAGGGAGAAAATGCTCTGTTCTTGGACTTTTCTGGTAATGTATGATTGCCATCATCTGTGGGGAAACACCTTTCTTATCAATTAACTATCCCACCACAGGTGATGGCAATCATACATTACCAGGAAAGTCCAGGAACAGAGTATTTTCTCATTCATGGAGAGGGTCAGGTAGGCAAGTATGTGTAAGTCTCTGTTTTGCTCATTTGTTTATATACTTTGTTAGGTGCTGTGGAACCCTTGCGGTGCCATATGAGAACCGAACCCCCCACCCGAACTTCACTATCCGAATCCGAATCATGCTTGGGTTTTCCCGCCAGACTCAGAAACCAGAATGCAGAAAAAAGTCATCATCCCGCTGTCGGATGCTCGCAGGGTTTGGATTCCATATAAGGAGCCGCACGTCGCCGGCATTTTCACTCCAGCATTGGAGAGTGTAGAGAGAGGATTAGTCTCCGTCCTCAGTGTCCTCCATCAGTTCAGTTGTAGTGTCTTGTGCTGCATCAGTCCAGTCACAGTAGTGGTGCCCTCTGCTGCCATATGTCTAGTGCTGCTGTATAAGTCCAGTCCATTGCAGTGGTGCTGTGTTGTCCTGCATCATTCCAGTGGTGGTGTCCCTGTGCTGCTGTATATGTCCAGTGGTACTGCCGTATATGTCCAGTGATACTGCCGTATATGTCCAGCGGTACTGCCATATAAATCCAGTGATACTGCAGTATATTTCCAGTGGTACTGCCATATAATTCCAGTGGTACTGGCGTATAAATCCAGTCCAGTGATACTGCTGTATATGTTCAGTGGTACTGCCATATAATTCCAGTGATACTGCCGTATATGTCCAGTAGTCATTCCGTATAAATTCAGTGATACTGGCATATAAATCCAGTCCAGTGATACTGCCGTGTATGTCCAGTGGTACTGCGGTATAAATCTAATGATACTACCGTATATGTCCAGTGGTACTACCGTATAAATCCAGTAATACTGTCGTATAAATCCAGTCCAGTGATACTTCCGTATATGTCCAGTGGTACTGCCATATAATTCCATTAATACTGCCGTATAATTCCAGTGGTACTGGCGCATTAGTCCAGTGGTACTGGCGTATAAATCCAGTACAGCGATACTGCTGTATATGTCCAGTGATACTGCCGTATATGTCCAGCGGTACTGCCGTATAAATGCAGCGATACAGCCGTATATGTCCAGTGATACTGCCGTATAAATCCAGTGGTACTGGCGTATAAATCCAGTTGTACTGACGTGTAAATCCAGTCCAGTGATACTGCTGTATATGTCCAGTGGTACTGCCATATAAATCCAGTGATACTGGCGTATACGTCCAGTGGTACTGCCGTTTAATCAAGTGGTACTGGCATATAAGTCCAGTCCAGTGGTACTGCCGTATATGTCAGAGGTACTGCCGTATAATTCCAGTGATACTGCCATATAATTCCAATGATACTGCCATATAATTCCAGTGGTACTGGCGTATAAGTCCAGGGATACTGCCATATAAATCCAGTCCAATGGTACTGCCATATAAATCCAGTGATACTGCCGTATATGTCCAGTGGTACTGCCGTATAATTCCAGTGATACTGTTGTATAATTCCAGTGATACTGGCGTATAAATCCAGTGATACTACTGTTTAAATCCAGTACAGTGGTGCTGCCATATAATTCCAGTGATACTGCCATATAATTCCAGTGATACTGCTGAATAATTCCAGTGGTATTGGTGTATAAATCCAGTGATACTGCCATATAAATCCAGTCCAGTGGTAATGCCATATAAATCCAGTGGTACTGCTGTATAATTCCAGTGATACTGCCATATAATTCCAGTGGTACTGGCGTATAATTCCAGTGGTACTGGCATATAATTCCAGTGGTACTGGCATATAATTCCAGTGGTACTGGCGTATAAATCCAGTGGTACTGCTGTATAAATCCAGTACAGTGGTAGTGCCGTATAAATCCAGTGGTACTGCCATATAATTCCAGTGATACTGCCATATAATTCCAGTGATACTGCTGTATAATTCCAGTGGTACTGGTGTATAAATTCAGTGATACTTCCGTATAATTCTAGTGAAACTCGTATAATTCCAGTGGTACTGGCTTATAAATCCAGTGTCACGATCCGGGTATCTGGACGCCATTACTTACCCTTCGGATGCCTCCTGGGGCTGGCTCGGCGTTCCAGGACCGGATCCCGCTGTTCCTGAGTTTCCACATGCAGAATGTCAGAGTGGTGATTTCGTCGGCCGCGGCCTCCGCTGTGCCCGCGTGGTTAGGTGTGCGCTTGTCAGTCTGGCGTCTCCTGTCTCCTGTGGCCGGCGTCGCCATTGCTGTTTCAATTCTCACATGGATTACAAACCAAACTTCCCTCCAAGTGTCTGCATGGGCGCAGCCATCTTGGATTTGGTCATCTGATCATTTCCACCAATCTGCTGTCTGTATTGTTGATTTGCATAATTGCCTAGCCAACCCCTTCCTTGCTGCAGGTATAAGTAAGCTGTGCCTGAGCAAGGAAGGCGTCAGTGCTTTGGTTGTCTAACCTAGTTCCAGTTTGTCTCTCTCCTGTGGTTGTCTTCCAGGTTCCAGCTCCTGTCTCCAGACTTCTGCTATAGAGACCCGCACCAGCATTCCATCTGCGGTGTAGCCTGACTCTCCGATCCATTCTGGACTCACCTGTTTCCAGTTACAACAATCACCTGCTTCCAGCCCAGCTTCCAGCAGTGTACAGCTTCTCTTAAAGGGCCGGTGTCCTTTCTGCAGTTTACCACTCTCCACCGGTATTATTATTTCACCGCTCTCAAACTCCAAACTTCATTATCAATCACCTGCTTCCAGCCCAGCTTCCAGCAGTGTACAGCTTCTCTTAAAGGGCCGGTGTCCTTTCTGCAGTTTACCACTCTCCACCGGTATTATTATTTCACCGCTCTCAAACTCCAAACTTCATTATTATTTCATCGCTCTCAAGTTCGTTTATTATTTAACTGGTTCCAGCCAGTATCCACTCCGTACCAACAACAGTCTGGTTCCAGCCAGTATCCACAGCAGCCGTTTTATCTTCAGCAGCCCAGCCTTTCCTGGAACACCAGCTGGTACGATCCTGGGTTCTCTCCATTGCTACAGTCAGGCCTGGTAAGGACTTTCCAACTAGAAGATTATAAGAACTGTCTCACACTACCAGTGCCTGTGGCCCTTGCCACCCTGTAGTACCCAGGAATTGTATTTATCCTCTGTTGACTTTTATGTTTCCTTTACTGCTGCTGTGTTACGGAGTTTGTCATAATAAACATCATTGACTTTTATCCTGGTTGTCGTGGTCACGCCTTCGGGCAGTTACTCTACATGTTACTTACATGTCTAGGGGTCTGATACAACCTCCCAGGTTCCGTTACATCTCAGCCCCTACAACTGAGGCTGCCTCCCGTCAGCTCAGGCCCTCAGTTGTGACATCCAGTGATACTGCCGCATAAATCCAGTCCAGTGGTACTGCCAGTGGTACTGCTGTATAATTCCAGTGATACTATCATATAATTCCAGTGATACTGCCGTATAATTCCAGTGGTACTGGTGTATAAATCCAGTGATACTTCCGTATAAATTCACTCCAGTGGTACTGCGTATAAGTCCAGTGGTACTGCCGTATAATTCCAGTGATACTGCTGTAAAATTCCAGTGATACAGCCATATAATTCCAGTAGTACTGGCGTATAACTCCAGTGATACTGTCGTAAAAATCCAGTCCAGTGATACTGCCATATAAATCCAGTGATACTGCCGTATATGTCCAGTGGTACATCCATATAAATCCTTTTCGGGGCAGGCTGATGCATCGCGAAAACCTCAAATAGAGTTTGACCTCTGCCTATGCAGCATGGCTGCATACGCAGGGGTACCGCCGTCATGTTTCCACTCATCAGCAGGCTCTGAAAATGGCAATGAGACGCCTGAGTTTCCTGCGAGTGGAAACATGGTGGCGGTACTCTATTTGAGGTTTTTATGAAGTGATCGCATCACAGGGTGGCGCCATACATGCTGGGTGGCCTTGCCCTGTTCTAGGCAGCCCCCAGCATGTGAGAAGTAATTTTGCTTAAACTGTGATCAACTCTGAATTAGCCCCTATGTGCATAAGAGGCACTACTACTGTGGGGATTGTGTGTGTGTGTGTGTACACCGCACTACTATTGTCGGCATTGTGCTTGTGTAAGCGGCACTAATAGTGTGGGGATTGTGTGTGTGTGTACACCGCACTACTACTGTGGGCATTGTGTGTGTATGTACACCGCACTACTACTGTGGGCATTGTGCGCCGCACTACTACTGTGGGCATTGTGCGCCGCACTACTACTGTGGGCATTATGTGTGACGTGAAAATGAGGCACTACTGTGTGGTGTAATGTGAATCAGGGACACTATGTGCGGTTTTATGTAAATAAGATTGTGCTATGCGATGTAATCTGAATTGGGGGTACTATTGTGTGGCCACTCCCCTTCCTTGAGATACCACACCCCTTTTGTGTGGCGGAGGGAGGGCGCAAATGTATAGTTTGCAGGGGGGCGCCGAACACCCTAGCACCGGCCCTGATCCCACCCACCCTTATGTTGGCTATTAAGAGACATGCACAGTTTAACAAACCAGGCACTTCAGCAACACAAGTTAGCAGTGTCTGAACTCACTTAATAGGTGGCTACTTTAAAGGGTATTGAGCACCTTGCACAATATGGAACGTATTCTCCACTGCGCTGGACACTCCCACTCTTGCAATGTCATGGCTTGTTGTATAGCTGTGAATGGCTTTATGCTGTTCCTCCATCCGCTGAAGCATATAAAGAGTGGGATTTCACCTAGATACCACATCTTGCTTCAGCTGGTTGTAGAGCAGATTGAACTGTTCTTGCAGGTACTACAATCTCCTGCATGGTGTGGCTGAATGCCGAAAATGTCCCAAAACTTTTCAGGCCACTGACAGCATCTCCTGCATGCCCCTGTCATTTAAAAAAACATGTACCACTAAGTTGAGTGTGTGAGCAAAACATGGGACGTGTTGGAATTCACCTACAGTAGCTGTAATGCTCTCACAATATTTGTGGTGTTATCAGATATCACAAATCCTGAGGATAGTCCAAGTAGGGTAAACCATTTTGCTATGACATCCTTTAGTTTTTCTAAGACGTTGTCAGTGATATGCCTCTTAGTGAAGCCGATGATACACAGAGTAGCCTGCCTCTGAATAAGGTGGCTTTGTTTGTTAGATACTGCTGCTGCTGAAGGTGATTCACACACACAGTGGGCTGTGACAGTCATGTAATCTTTAGTTTGCACACTACCGCTTGTCCACATAGCTGTGGTTAAGTGGACAGTGGGTACAATGGCATTTTGTATGCCAATAATTAGTTTTTTTTTTTTTTTAGATAAGAGCGGGTTCGGTTCTCAGCGAACCGAACCCCCCTGAACATCCCGTTCCGAGCCAAGATCTGAGTCCGGATCGGGACTTCTCGCCAAACTTGGAAACCAGAATGAGGCAAAATGTTATCATCCCGCTGTCGGATTCTCACAAGTTTTGGTTTCCATATAAACAGTCATGCGTCGGGTAGGGTTAGTGTGTACTCTGTAGGGGTGCTGATGCAGGCACTGTGGTGTACATGTGCTGTGTTAGGGGTGCTATCCTGGCTATCCTAGCTGTCATTGGTTCCCTGTATGCTGTAAAAACTCAGGGGTACAGTTGTTAAAAATTTTAAGCACACTGCTCCTGTATGATGTAAAATATATGGGTGTTGCTGTTAAAATAACATTACACTGTATGCTGTAAAAATTAAATGGTGCAGTTCTTAAAAATTTACCACACACTGCTCATGTATGCTGTAAAATATAGGGGTGCTGCTGCTAAAATAACATTACACTGGCCCTGTATTCTGTAAAAATTCTAGGGTGCAGTTATTAAAAATTTAGAGCACACTGCTCCTGTATGCTGTAAAATATAGGGGTGCTGCTGTTAAAATAACATTACACTGACCCTGTATGCTGTAAAAATTAAAGGGTGCAGTTGTTAAAAATTAAAAGCATACTGTATCTGTATGCTGTAAAAAATATAGGGGTCCTGCTCTTAAAATAACATTACACTGGCCCTGTATGCTGTAAAAATTCAGGGGTACAGTTGTTAAAAATTAAAAGCACACTGCTCCTGTATGCTGTAAAATATAGGGGTGCTGCTGTGTAAATAACATTACACTGGCCCTGTATGCTGTAAAAAAAATTCAGGGGTGCAGTTGTTAAAAATTAAAAGCACACTGCTCCTATATGTTGTAAAATATAGGGGTGCTGCTGTTAAAATATCATTACACTGGCCCTGTATGCTGTAATAATTCTAGGGTTCAGTAGAAATCAATGTATACTGGCCCTGTCTGTCTTGTATGCTGTAATAATTCTAGGGTTCAGTGAAAATCAATGAATACTGGCCCTGTCTTGTATGCTGTAATAATTCTAGGGTGCAGTGAAAATCAGTGTACACTGGCCCTGTCTTGTATGCTGTAATAATTCTAGGGTACAGTGAAAATCAAAGTACACTGGCCCTGTCTTGTATGCTGAAAACAATTCAGGGGTGCAGTGAAAATAAATGTACACTGGCCCTGTATGCTGTAAAAATTCAGGGGTGCTGTTGTTAACATAAAAGTACACTGGTCCTGTATGCTGTAAAAATACAGGGGTGCAGTGAAAACAAATGTACACTGGCCTTGTCTTGTATTCTGTGAAAATACAGAGGTGTTGTGAAAATACAGGGGTGCTGGCACGGTCTGCGGTTGCAATGTCTAGGCATGACCTTCACAACACTGTATGGGAAGAGGTGGCTCCTAAAACCATTTGCACACCCCCTGCAAGTGCTGGGAGGAGCACCACCAGTCCAGTTGCTGACCTTGAGATTGAGGATGTCACTGTAGAAGTACACCAGGATGAGGAGGATATGGTTGTAGCTGGCACTGCAGAGGAAGTTGAAGATGAGGATTCTGATGGTGATGTGGTTTGTTTGAATAAGGCACCAGTGGAGACAGTTGTTGCCCATGGGATGAAAAAGCCCATTTTCATGCCTGGGCAAAATACCACAAAAGGAAGCCACCACTTTGGTGTGGAATTATTTCTCCACAAATCCGGACAACATGTGTCAAGCCATGTGTTGCCTTTGTCAATAAATAATAAGTAGGGATAAGGATGTTAACCACCTAGGAACATCCACTCTTATACGTCACCTGCAGCGCATTCATCATAAATCATTGTCAAGTTCAGAAACTTTGGGTAATAGTGTAAGCAGTCCACTGACACCTAAATGATGTGGTTTGTTTGAATAGCATTTCTCTTTGAGGATGAGGATGTAAACACTGAAGGGGGGGTGAAATCTGAGGATGAGGATGACATCTTGCCACTGTAGAGAAAGTTTGCGCAAGGAGAGTTTAATTGCTTTTTTTTGTGGGGACCCAAACAAATCAATCATTTCAGCCACAGTTGTGTGGCAGACCCTGTCGCTGAAATGATGGGTTTATTAAATTGTGCATGTCCTGTTTATACAACATAAGATTAGATGGGAGGGCCCAAGACAATTCCATCTGGCACCTATTTTTTTTTTCTTTGCATTATGTGCTCTTTGGGGCCTAGTTTTTAAAACTGCCATCCTGTCTGCCACTGCAATGCCACTTCTAAATGGGCCAGGAATTTGTGCCATCCACTTGTGTCGCTTAGCTTAGTCATCTAGTGACCTCGGTGCAACCTTTTGGCCTAAAAACAATGGTGGTTATTCCAGTTGATCACTTGCTGCCGATTTTCGCAGTGCAGCGATCAAGTGAAAAAATGGCAAAAATGCGCATGTGCATGGTACGCAGCGCGCATGCGCTAAGTACTTTCACACAAACCTTTGTAGATTTACATAAGCTCGAGCGACGTTTTTTCATCGCTCGAGTGATCGTAGTGTGATTGACAGGAAGTGGGTGTTTCTGGTCGGAAACTGGCCATTTTCAGGGAGTGTGCTAAAAAAACGCAGGCGTGCCAGGTAAAAACGCAGGAGTGGCTGGAGAAACGGGGGAGTGGCTGCCCGTACGTAGGGCATGTTTGTGACGTCAAACCAGGAACTAAACGGACTGAGGTGATCGCAGTCTAGGAGTAGGTCTGGAGCTACTCAGAAACTGCAGCAAATTATTTAGTAGCAGTTCTGCTAATCTTTCGTTCGCTATTCTGCTAAGCTAAGATACACTCCCAGAGGGCGGCGGCCTAGCGTGTGCAATGCTGCTAAAAGCAGCTAGCGAGCGATCAACTCAGAATGAGGGCCAATATTGTAAGGTGCTTGGTGTTCAGAATAGACTGGAAATGAGTGGAAATGAATGTTATTGATGTTAATAATATAGTAGGATCAAATTACCCCCAAATTCTGTGATTTTGGCTGTTTTATGGGGTTTTTAAAAAAATCATCCAGATCCAAAACCAAACACAAAACCTGAAAGGGTGGTTTTGTCCAAACCAACCCAGATCCAAAACACGAGCGGAAATCCAGATCCAAAAGACTAAAAGTGTCCGCCGCACATCTCTAGTTTTTTTTACATCCTGGTACAGTCTAGGAATGGCTTTTCGTGTAAAATGGAACCGAGATAGAATTTAATACCGGGGTCACGGGACCTGATGTAACTGCGTAAAGGCCACTACATTAATGGAAGATATTGGATACAGATCTAATAATAGCATAGCCCTGATGTTGTCAGTGATCCGCTGTGTGACTGAGAAGGAGCTTTCATACTTGCTTCCCCTTGCAAAGGATTGTTTCAGTCAATTGTTTATTTTTAAATAGTAGTCTTCTTGGTCCCCTTCTGGGATGAAGATCCATCCCCAGCAGCAGCAGGCCTAGCACTGAAGGTTTCTTCTGCGGAATCTTGGATAGGGGAGGCATCACCTAGCATTAATAAACTGGATGCAGGTCTACCTCCGATCTTTACTGAGGATATTGAGGATGAAGGTTTTGGTGGTGAAGATTTCAGTTGCAGGGATCTAGTTGAGAGAGGGGAGCTGGCTGATTCTGGACTGCTTGTGGTTATTTTTTTGGTTGTTCCTAGATTATTAAATTCCCTACCTCTACCTACTATGGTTTTGCAAACAATACAGATGGCTTGACAATTATTGTCAGGATTTGCGTAAAACTTATTCCACACATGGGCCCTCATTCCGAGTTGATCGCTAGCTGTTTCGTTTGCAGCGCAACGATTAGGCAAAAAAACAGCAGTTCTGCGCATGTGTATGCGGTACAATGCGCACGCGCATCGTATCATTACAACAAACGATGTTGTTTCACACAAGGTCTAGCAACGCTTTTCAGTCGCACTGCTGACCGCAGAGTTATTGACAGGAAGTGGGTGTTCCTGGGTGTCAACTGACCATTTTCAGGGAGTGAGTGTAAAAACGCAGGCGTGTCAGATAAAAACACAGGAGTGGCTGGGGAAACGTAGGCGTGGCTTGCCGAACGCAGGGCGTGTTTGTGACGTCAAAACAGGAACTAAATAGTCTGCAGTGATCGCAAGCTAGGAGTAGGTCTGGAGCTACTCTGAAACTGCACAAAATTATTAGAGATGTGCACCGGACATTTTTCGGGTTTTGTGTTTTGGTTTTGGATTCGGTTCCACGGCCGTCTTTTGGATTCAGACGCGTTTTGGCAAAACCTCCCTGAAAATTTTTTGTCGGATTCGGGTGTGTTTCGGATTCGGGTGTTTTTTTTATTGACAAAAAACCCTCAAAAACAGCTTAAAATCATAGAATTTGGGGGTAATTTTGATCCCATAGTATTATTAACCTCAATAACCACAATTTCCACTCATTTCCAGTCTATTCTGAACACCTCACAATATTATTTTTAGTCCTAAAATTTGCACCAAGGTCGCTGGATGACTAAGCTAAGCGACCCAAGTGGCCGGCACAAACACCTGGTCCATCTAGGAGTGGCACTGCAGTGTCAGACAGGATGGCACTTAAAAAAATTAGCCCCAAACATCACATGATGCAAAGATAAATAAAATAAAAAAAAGAGGTGCAAGATGGAATTGTCCTTGGGATCTCCCACCCACCCTTATGTTGTATAAACAGGACATGCACACTTTAACAAACCCATCTTTTCAGCGACAGAGTCTGCCTCACGACTGTGGCTGAAATGACTGATTGGTTTGGGCCCCCACCAAAAAAGAAGCAATCAATCTCTCCTTGCACAAACTGGCTCTACAGAGGCAAGATGTCAACCTCCTCCTCATCCTCCGATTCATCACCCTTTGCACTGTGTACATCCCCCTCCTCACAGAGTATTAATTCGTCCCCACTGGAATCCACAATCTCAGGTCCCTGTGTACTTTCTGGAGGCAATTGCTGGTGAATGTCTCCACGGAGGAAGTGATTATAATTCATTTTGATGAACATCATCTTCTCCACATTTTGTGGAAGTAACCTCGTACGCCGATCGCTGACAAGGTGACCGGCTGCACTAAACACTCTTTCGGAGTACACACTGGAGGGGGGGCAACTTAGGTAAAATAAAGCCAGTTTGTGCAAGGGCCTCCAAATTGCCTCTTTTTCCTGCCAGTATATGTACGGACTGTCTGACGTGCCTACTTGGATGCGGTCACTCATATAATCCTCCACCATTCTTTCAATGGTGACAGAATCATATGCAGTGACAGTAGACGACATGTCAGTAATCGTTGGCAGGTCATTCAGTCCGGACCAGATGTCAGCACTCGCTCCAGACTGCCCTGCATCACCGCCAGCGGGTGGGATCGGAATTCTTAACCTTTTCCTCGCAGCCCCAGTTGCGGGAGAATGTGAAGAAGGAGCTGTTGGCGGGTCACGTTCCGCTTGACTTGACAAGTGTCTCACCATCAGGTCTTTGAACATCTGCAGACTTGTGTTTGCCGGAAAGAGAGATACTACGTAGGCTTTAAACCTAGGATCGAGCACGGTGGCCAAAATGTAGTGCTCTGATTTCAACAGATTGACCACCCGTGAATCCTGGTTAAGCGAATTAAGGGCTCCATCCACAAGTCCCAAATGCCTAGCAGAATCGCTCCGTTTTAACGCCTCCTTCAATCTCTCCAGCTTCTTCTGCAAAAGCCTGATGAGGGGAATGACCTGACTCAGGCTGGCAGTGTCTGAACTGACTTCACGTGTGGCAAGTTCAAAGGGTTGCAGAACCTTGCACAACATTGAAATCATTCTCCACTGCGCTTGAGTCAGGTGCATTCCCTCCCCTTTGCCTATATCGTAAGTAGCTGTATAGGCTTGAATGGCCTTTTGCTGCTCCTCCATCCTCTGAAGCATATAGAGGGTTGAATTCCACCTCGTTACCACCTCTTGCTTCAGCTGATGGCGGGGCAGGTTCAGGAGTGTTTGGTGGTGCTCCAGTCTTCGGCACGCGGTGGCTGAATGCCGAAAGTGGCCCGCAATTCTTCGGGCCACCGACAGCATCTCTTGCATGCCCCTGTCGTTTTTTTAAAAATTCTGCACCACCAAATTCAATGTATGTGCAAAACATGGGACGTGCTGGAATTTGCCCACATGTAATGCACGCACAATATTGGTGGCGTTGTCCGATGTCACAAATCCCCAGGAGAGTCCAATTGGGGTAAGCCATTCTGCGATGATGTTCCTCAGTTTCCGTAAGAGGTTGTCAGCTGTGTGCCTCTTATGGAAAGCGGTGATACAAAGCGTAGCCTGCCTAGGAACGAGTTGGCGTTTGTGAGATACTGCTACGGGTACCGCCGCTGCTGTTCTTGCTGCGGGAGGCAATACATATACCCAGTGTGCTGTCACAGTCATATAGTCCTGAGTCTGCCCTGCTCCACTTGTCCACATGTCCATGGTTAAGTGGACATTGGGTACAACTGCATTTTTTAGGACACTGGTGACTCTTTTTCTGAGGTCTGTGTACATTCTCGGTATCGCCTGCCTAGAGAAATGGAACCTAGATGGTATTTGGTACCGGGGACTCAGTACCTCAAGTAATTCTCTAATTCCCTGCGAATTAACGGTGGATACCGGATACACGTTTAACACCACCGCAGCTGCCAAGACCTTAGTTATCCGCTTTGCAGCAGGATGACTACTGTGATATTTCATCTTCCTCGCAAAGGACTGTTGGACAGTCAATTGCTTACTGGAAGTAGTACAAGTGGTCTTCCGACTTCCCTCTGGGATGGCGATCGACTCCCAGCAGCAACAGCAGCAGCATCAGCAGCAGTAGGCGTTACACTCAAGGATGCATCGGAGGAATCCCAGGCAGGAGAGGACTCGTCAGACTTGCCAGTGACATGGCCTGCAGGACTATTGGCTTTCCAGTCTAAGGAGGAAATTGACACTGAGGGAGTTGGTGGTGTGGTTTGCAGGAGCTTGGTTACAAGAGAAAGGGATTTAGTTGTCAGTGGACTGCTTCCGCTGTCACCCAAAGTTTTTAAACTTGTCAATGACTTCTGATGAATGCGCTCCAGGTGACGTATAAGGGAGGATGTTCCTTGGTGGTTAACGTCCTTACCCCTACTTATTACAGCTTGACAAAGGCAACACACGGCTTGACACCTGTTGTCCGCATTTCTGTTAAAATAGTTCCACACCGAAGAGGTGACTTTTTTTTGTATTATGACCAGGCATGTCAATGTCCATATTCATCCCATGGACAACAGGTGTCCCCCCGGGTGCCTGACTTAAACAAACAACCTCACCATCAGAATCCTCCTTGTCAATTTCCTCCTCAGTGCCAGCAACACACATATCCTCATCCTGGTGTACTTCAACAGTGACATCTTCAATTTGAATATCAGGAACTGGATTGTGGGTGCTCCTTCCAGCACTTGCAGGGGGCGTGCAAATGGTGGAAGTAGCCACCTCTCCCCATCCAGTGTTGGGAAGGTCAGGCATCGCAACCAACACAATTGGACTCTCCTTGGGGATTTGTGATTTAGAAGAACGCACAGTTCTTTGCTGTGCTTTTGCCAGCTTAAGTCTTTTCATTTTTCTAGCGGAGGATGAGTGCTTCCATCCTCATGTGAAGCTGAACCACTAGCCATGAACATAGACCAGGTCCTCAGCCGTTCCTTGCCACTCCGTGTCGTAAATGGCATATTGGCAAGTTTACGCTTCTCCTCAGACGCTTTTACTTTAGATTTTTGGGTCATTTTACTGAACTTTTGTTTTTTGGATTTTACATGCTCTCTACTATGACATTGGGCATCGGCCTTGGCAGATGACGTTGATGGCATTTCATCATCTCGGCCATGACTAGTGGCAGCAGCTTCAGCACGAGGTGGAAGTGGATCTTGATCTTTCCCTATTTTACCCTCCACATTTTTGTTCTCCATCTTTTGATGTGTGGAATTATATGCCAGTAATATATCAATAGCAATGGCCTACTGTACCATACTGCTATATATATATATATATATATATATATATATATATATAAAAGCAGGGATTAATATTGCGCCACTTGTGATAGAACACAGATATGTTGTACACCTGGCAACCTAAAAAACACTCCCCTCTATTGTTAATGGGGCGTCTGCTGAGTCCCTCAAAAAATACAGGGGTGGTAAGTCCCTGAAACAATGTGGAAGGAAGGGGGGATGAGGGATATATAGCGACTATAGTGTTAATAAAATGTACAGTTGCCAATTCTAAAATAACTATTTATTAACATAAAAATTGCACGTAAAAGAAGCACATATAAAAAATGGGACAATGACACATACACAGCTGGACTAAAAACACTTAAATGAAATCTTAAAACTACAATAAAAGCAAGTAAAATGGATTTTCCTTATCTTAGGTGAGGTAGGTACAGGATTTCACCAACGCGTTTCGTCTCAAAAGACTTCTTCAAGGGGAAATCTTTTTTTTGAAGAAGTCTTTTGAGATGAAACGCTCATCTCTAAAAATTATTTTGTAGCCGCTCTGCGATCCTTTTGTTCGCACTTCTGCTAGACTAAGATACACTCCCAGAGGGTGGCGGCTTAGCGTTTGCACGGCTGCTAAAAGCAGCTAGGGAGCGAACAACTCGGAATGAGGGACATACTGTCAGAGGTGAATTTGTTGGTCATATGACCAAGCATGACAATGGCTTTCTTCTTATCATGGCCAAGAGCTGCTTCCTCAACACCCTCATTAGCTCCAGCATCAGCTTCACAAATATCCCAGTCATACTCTTCCACTTCCACTGTGGCATCCTCAACTTCTGTCATCAGCTATACTTCTGCTGCTCATCCCCTGCTAGCACTGCTTTAGTGGTTTTCATTTTTTACACCTCTTCTTGACTCTAAGTTAAAAGGTCTTGTATCATCATGAGAGGCAGAAGAAGATGCCTCACTGACACTTGCAGAACCACCACTCATAAATAAAGACCAAGGCCTGAGTCTTTCCTTGCCACTGCGTGTGGTGAATGGCATGTTGTTAGTTTTATGTTTTTCTGTACCAAGCTTTCCTTTTATTAGAGGTGTTATTTCTTTACCACTGTGAATAATTTTTTATTTTAGATGTCTAGACTTATGGCCTAATTCAGCATGGTGAATCTTTGTGAAGTGTGCGCACACGCAGCAGTTGCACTGCACATACGTACACAGTGAGATGCAATAGCATCTCACTTGTGCATACGCCTCTGCCTCATTGACAGGCAGAGGCGTTCGTGGGGTGGGAGGGTGTGTTGACGCAATGTTTTGGAGGCATTGCAGCAGCATGGGGGGGCGCATTCCAGACAACGCAGGAATGTCAAAACCATTTGTAGGGCAGGGCATGGTGGCTGCATGACGTCACATGCAGCCATTGCTACCTGAAACATGGTGGGTAGCCACCTTCCGACACAGCTAGGCATGCAAAAGCATCACCGCCTTGTGATGCTTTTGCATGCTTGCGGGAAGGGGGGGCAGGGCCCAGCATGCATGTCAGTGTAATGGATCGTAGAAGTGCAATATTTTTGCACATCTATGATCCATGCTGAATTAGGCCCTTAACCTCTCAAACATCAGCTGTAGATGACATTTTAGGACTAGTATCATCATCATGACAACAGCTGCAGTGACAGTTTTTGGTTGCTGCTCCTGCTCTTCTCTAAACTGATTGTTATCCTTTTTTTAATTGGCTTACACTGCATGGAGTCACAAGGCTTACATGATATGAACAAAGCACACCTGGGTACAGAGCATACTGGGGTAGGTAGAGTGTACAGAACAGTACAAACAAATTATACAACAATATATTTTTTTATTTTTTTAACTGGCAGCTCAGCTCACACTATGTGGAGTGAAATCACTTTTATGCATGCACACTGTGGTACAGAGCTAACTGGGGTAGGTAGAGATAAGTCTAAAAGGAGTACTGCTAACATATCTCTTTAATACACTAATGGATATTTTTACTAAGGTGCGGGTTTTAGAAGTGGAGATGTTGCCCATAGCAATCAGATTGTAGCTATTATCTTCTAGAAGGTGCTAGATAAATTCTTAGTAGTATCTGATTTGTTGCTATGGATATAATATCCACTTCTAAAAATCTGCACCTCGGTAAATATACCCCTAATACTATCTTTAAATACATCATGCGTACAGGACAGGAGTTCAGCCAGTGGCGGATTTAACACACCTAGGCACAACGTTATTGGCCACCCCCGTCAGCCTCCTCCATCACTGGCAGCTGCCCATGAAAGCCAGGCTCAAGAGCTGCTTGTGCTCCGATACATGGGGCCAGAGTAATGAAACACAGATGCAGACCTCTGATAGGCTCTGTATACAAATAGCAAACTCTGGCTCTGACCCATTCAGGAAGACTACATTCCGAAACCTGGTAGCAGGTACCCTCTACCTCCATGCACCCATGACTGTCACTATTGCTAGACAGCATTAACAAGAAAGATCAAATGAGGGCAGAGGGGGTGAATGTCATGCCACCCACAGCAGGTACCATCCCAAGGCATTTGCCTTACATGCCTAGTGGGAAAGCCAGCACTGAGTTCAGCAGTCCATAGACTAACATTGCAGATCAATAAGTATCAAAGGCACTGAAACAGATAGGTTGTACAGTTTGTTACAACAAGAGTGCGTTAGATTAAAGACTGCATGGGACGTAAAGCACTACTGCATTGTTTCAGGTCATCAATAACTCTGAATTTTAGAGTACAGAAAGCGCTATTAGGTAACAAACATTGATACCCCTTTTCCACTGTAGCATGGGTCGCAGCCGTGTCGCCTGACACGACTGCGACCCGTGCTACAGCCCCCTTTCACTCAGCACTCACCAACCCGAAATATTGTGACGTGCCAGGGGCAGGGAGATCACATGATCTCCCAGCGCCGCCCTCCCATACACAGTGAACGGGAGCCGTGTCACCTCAACACGGCTCCTGTTCACACTACACAGCTTACCGGGTTGAACACGTGTTCAACCCGGCAAGCTACCCGTGTAGGATTCCCGGATCACTTGATCCGGGAATTTGCAGGGGGACCCTTTTCCACTAGGGAGAAACACGGGTAAATGCGTGCCCCCGCGCATTTACCCGTGTTTTAAAAGCTAGTGGAAAAGGGGTATTATATTGAGGAATTAGTCATACTAATAACCAGCACCTAGCTCAACATTTTTATTTTTATTATTATTATTATTATTATTATTGCCCTCAGAAAACATAGATTCCTGCCTATTGTGTTTATATTCAGTCACCATTGCCAGAAATGCACCACTGACTATACAGAACAAGGACCTTATTCAGTAAGGATTGCAATTTCTGCTCAAAAGCGGTTGCTGCGATCAAATAGTTGCCACCCCGAAATAGAGAAAAAACGCCCATTGCAGAAACTGCACATGCAAAATCATACACAATTACCGGAACATCGAAGATTTTCCTATCTGCGCCAGGCAGGGTCATCCACAATTCTTGCGAAACAAGAGGCTGTAAGTGGTCATCGCTAATGTCAGAGGCCCTCCTTAAAAAAACGCCTGTGCACGCCTGTGTTTTTTCAGAAACACCCAGAAAATGGCAGGTTTCCACCCAAAAACACTGGCTTCCTCTCAGTCAAACAGCGGCTGCATTATGATCACGATGTGTATGCAATTTGTCGCAATGCAAATGCTATGCATGTGCAGTCGTTTGATAATCGGTTGGATTGCAAATTGCAAATTTTGCAATCCTTACTGAATGAGCACCCAAGTCTACAGCCTGGATGTTATTACTGAAATATATATTAATCTACTAATATGTGCACTAAGGAGCATGGCCATTCACATTGAATATTAATGGGAATTTAAGAACAGTATATGAGAGGGTTACTCTTTGTAAAGCTTTAATGAAAAAGGATTACTGGTTATTGGTATGTAAATTGTATAGAGCAATATTGTTAGAATCTCCTGCTTAATTGTTAAATGTGTGAATGTTATTCTGAAAATGTAATGACTACTACACTGTTCATTAACCTAATTAATCTTCAGCTGATCATAGAGTTGCAGTAAAATAAACTAACTTAATTGTGTATAATACTGGGTATAAACAAAGACGTTAAGGGAAGTTAATTATTGCTGCTATATATTTTTAATACCCCTTTTCCACTGTCACAATAACCTGGGTTATTGCCGGGTCTACCCAGAGGCGGATTTAGATCTCATGGGGCCCTAAGCAAGACACTGATTTGGGGAGTGTGTGAGTGTGTGTGTGTGCACACTCGTATTCCTATCCTTATGGGGACACAGCCCGGACAGGACACCAACACTGGTGGGACTTTCAACATGGTGGGGACCTGAAATGAGGTCCCCACAAGTCAGACTCCAGGAGGTGATAGTAAGGGCATGTCCCAACTACCCAGCATCAAAATCGGGCATGTCCTCGAGAATCACATTTACCAGACCATACTGTGTGTATGTGTGTGCAATGCAGATTATGTGTTAAAGCAACTGTTTAGTTCTCTAAAAATATATAGATTTATATATTTTAGGGGCCCACTGCAGTTCCACCAGGTAGCCACCGGGGGTGCCATGCATTCCCCCTTCCCCATAAGGAGCAGCAGACAGGGCGCCTCCCTGTAATTTTGGGGACCCGGGAGGCCTTCTAATAATTTTGGGGCCCCACTGCAGTTCTGCCTGGTGGCCACCAGGGGGCACCATGTGTGCCCCTGCAGGAGCAGCAGACAGTGCGCCTCCCCGTAATTTTGGGGACCCGGGGCGCCTTCCAATAATTCTGGGGCTCTGCTGCAGTTCTGACTGGCGGCCACCAGGGGGTGCCGCACGTGCCCCCTCCATCTGCCCCCTGCGGAAGCAGCAGGCAGGGTGCCACTCCATAATTTTGGGGATCTGGGGTGCCTTCCAATAATTTTGGGGCCCCGCTGCAGTTCTGCCCGGTGACCAATGGGGGCACCGCATGTGCCCCCTCCCTCTGCCCCCTGCAGGAGCAGCAGTCAGGGTGCCTCACCATAATTTTGGGGACCCGGGGCACCTTCCAATAATTTTGGGGCCCGCTGCAGTTCCACCTGGCAGCCACCGGGGGTGCCGCACGTGCCCCCTCCCTCTGCCCCCTGCAGGAGCAGCAGTCAGGGTGCCTCCCCACGATTTTGGGGACACGGGGTGCATTCCCATAATTTTTGGGGCCCCGCTGCAGTTGTGCCCGGCGGCCACCAGGGGGCACCGCACGTGCCTTCTCCATCTGCCCCCTGCAGGGGCAGCAGACAGGGTGCCTCCCCATAATTTTGGGGACCCGGGGCACCTTCCAATAATTTTGGGGCCCCGCTGCAGTTCCAACCGGCGGCCACCGGGGGGCGCCGCACATGCCCCCTCCATCTGCCCCCTGCAGGAGCAGCAGACAGGGTGCCTCCCCATAATTTTGGAGACCCGGGGCGCCTTCCAATAATTTTGGGGCCCGCTGCAGTTCCGACCGGCGGCCACCGGAGCAGCAGTCAGGGCGCCTAGCCGTAATTTTGGGGACCCGGAGTGCATTCCCATAATTTTTGGGGCCCCGCTGCAGTTCTACCTGGCGGCCACCGGGGGGGCACCGCACATGCCCCCTCCATCTGCCCCCTGCAGGAGCAGCATACAGGGTGCCTCCCCATAATTTTGGGGACCCGTGGCACCTTCCAATAATTTTGGGGCCCCGCTGCAGTTCCGCCCGGCGGCCACTGGGGGGCGCCGCACGTGTCCCCTCCCTCTTTTCCCTGCAGGAGCAGCAGTCAGGGTGCCTCCCCATAATTTTAGGGGACCCAGGGGTGCCTTCCCATAATTTTTGGGGCCCTGCTGCAGTTCCGCCCGGCGGCCACCAGGGGGCGCCGCACGTGCCCCCTCCATCTGCCCCCTGCAGGAGCAGCAGACAGGGCACCTCCCCATAATTTTGGGGACCCAGGGCGCCTTCCAATAATTTTGGGGCCCCACTGCACATGCCCCCTCCCACTTTCCCCAGTACGGGCTCTAGCAGGGGCACTTCTTATAATTTTCACGGGCGCTGGAGAGGAGCTATTCAACTTATTTCGATAAAAAGTGTTGAATTTCCCATTCTGGAACTCCCCCAAATGAGTGTGGACGTGTATCCCTCGTGCCTGGACACGTTTCCAGGAGCTAGGGTAAAATCTGAGCATGGCACACTAGAATGACGCGCGCTCCACCCGATCTGCTACCCTGAAAAGAACCCCTCGGGCATATTGATATGGCCAGATCCTCAGGGGATGGTGATGTGGCTGAGAGGCTGGAACTGCAGATAAGGATCTGTGACAAAAATGCCTTGGAGCTCAGAGACTGGATACAGGCTGAACAATAGAGAGAGGTCTTCCCTTTCAGAGGCATCCCAGCCAGGGCTCCGATGCCAAAATGTGGCTCATCTGGGCATCGGTTGGAGCCTGCGGACCGGGCTTGGCCCGGCTCCCTCTCCTCTGGCGCAGTGCCCCCCTGTGGCAGACGGGGGAAGCGCAGTCCCACCGGGACTTCCAGTCTCCCGTTACTCCGACCTCCACTCCGAAGCCGAAATGGGGCTCCTCTGGGCATCGGTTGGAGCCAGCGGACAGGGCTTGGCCCGGCTCCCTATCTCCTGGGGCAGTGCCCCCCTGCTGTGGCAGACGGGGGAGGCGCAGTCCCACCAGGACTTCCAGTCTTTCGTTCCTCCGATCTCCCCTCCGAGGCCGAAATGGGGCTCCTCCGGGCATCGGTTGAAGCCTGCGGACCGGGCTTGGCCCGACTCCCTCTCCAAATCCCCAGGTGCAGTGCCCCCTTGTGGCAGACGGTGGAAGCGCAGTCCCACCAGGACTTCCAGTCTTTCGTTCCTCCGAGGCCGAAATGGGGCTCCTCCGGGCATCGGTTGGAGCCTGCGGGGTTCCCTGGGGGTGGACGGCTCACCCTCGCCTCGACTGGCGGGGATCTGGGTCGGGAGGCCTGAGGTGACCTTTTTAAATCGCTGCTTACCCAAACTGTCCCCCAGGGCGGCTTGCACTGGTTTCCTAGTGAACGGGTTGTTGGGTGAGGAGAAAAATGTGAGATCGAGTGGGTGCTGTATCCCTTTATCTGGGGGCTGTTCAATGTGCACTGGCGCCTGGGCACCACGCAGAGCGGGCCCCACTGTCTTTCTGACTCCGAACTTCTCACTTGGCCCGCACTGACGGCCATCCACCGGGCCTACTCCTCTTGCTGGTGCCTTCTTGGTGTGTGGCTCCTTCTTCTCTGTGGGGTTTCCTGTTGATTTCGAGATGGCGGCGGCTGGCTCACCCCCTGTCACTGCTGGCTACCGAGAGCTACCTTGTTGACCCTGCCAGTAGCCTTCCACATCAACGCAGAATCTGGAGGGCTGCTGTAACCCAAAATGCTTGCCTTCAGCTGAGTGGTACAGCTGGGGGCTGTCGCGGGAGGTTTTCAGGTACCCCTTCATCTTGGAGGGTGGCGGGTGATAACCACCCTCGTCCCAACTTAGGCGGCAGGGGTGCGGGACAGGCTCTGCGGGGTGGTGATGTTGGCCAGAGGTGTCACCTCTACTGGCCGCTCCTCCGCCCTGTCTGCAGCCTCCTCCCGCATCACCGCAGGATCTAGAGGGCTGCCGGATTCCCCAGTGCTTGCTGCTGGCTGAGCGACACGGGCCGGGGATGGATTGAGGATGTCTGCCCCCCCTCCATCCCGAAGGGGGGAGGTGACAGCCACCCTTGTCCACCTTAGGCGGCGGGGTGCGGGACAGGCTCCGCAGGGCGGTGATGTCGGCCGGAGGGGTATCCTCCACTGGCTGTCGCACCGCCTGCAGTCTCCCCCTGCATCACCGCAGGATCCAGAGGGCTGCTGGATTCCCCGATGCTTGCTTCAGGCCGAGTGAGTGGCATGGCTGGGGGCTGACGTGGGAGGTTGTCAGTTCCTTTTCCATCTCGGAGGTGGGGTGATAACCACCCTCGTCCCCCCTTAGGCGGCAGGGGGTGCGGGACAGGCTCCGCAGGGTGGTGATGTCTGCCGGAGGGGTCAACTCCAACGGTCGCTGCTCCAGCCTGTCTGCAGCCTCCCCCCCGCATCACCGCAGGATCCGGAGGGCTGCCGGATTTCCCAATGCTTGCTGGCGGCTGAGCGGCACGGATCGGGGATGGATTGAGGATATCTGCCCCCCCTCCATCCCGGAAGGGGGGAGGTGACAGCCACCCTTGTCCACCTTAGGCGGTGGGGTGCGGGACAGGCTCCGCAGGGTGGTGACGTTGGCCGGAGGGGTATCCTCCACCGGCTGTTGCACTGCCTGCAGCCTCCCCCTGCATCACCACAGGATCCAGAGGGCTGCTGGATTCCCCGATGCTAGCTCGAGGCTGAGTGAGTGGCATGGCTGGGGGCTGTCGCGGGAGGTTGTCAGTTCCTTTTCCATCTCGGAGGTGGGGTGATAACCACCCTCGTCCACCCTTAGGCGGCGGGGGTGCGGGACAGGCTCCGCAGGGTGGTGATGTCAGCCGGAGGGGTATCCTCCACCGGCCATCGCACCACCTTCAGCCTCCCCCCTCGCATCCCCGCAGGATCTGGAGGGCTGCCGGATTCCCCGATGCTTGGTCGAGGCGCGCGCAGTGTCCTGTCCTGGGGACTTGGCCGGGGACAATCCCTTCGGCACAAGGGTCAGCGCCTCCGCCGGCCGGGTGGGTTGGCGGAGGGGCGCTCTCCCCTGGTCCTCCCGTCCCCGGTGGCTGGTACCTCCCTGGGCTTAATATTCGGCCGGAGCCCCCGCTCTCTGGGCTTAAAAGTCGGAGGCGGACTGCCCCTTCCCCAGGGCTGAACAGCCGAGAAACACCCGCCAGCCGGCGGGGCCGGCAGCGCGTGCAGTGTCCCGTCTCCCGGGGACTTGGCTGGGGACAATCCGTTCGGCACGAGAGTCAGCACCTCCGCCGGCCGGGTGGATCGGTGGAAGGGCCTCTCCCCTGGTCCTCCCATCCCCGGTGGCTGGTCCCTCCCTGGGCTTAATATTCGGCCGGAGCCCCTGCTCTCCGGGCTTAATAGTCGGAGGCGGATTGCCCCTTCCCGAGGGCTGAACAGCCGTGAAACACCCGCCGGCCGGCGGGGCCGGCAGCGCATGCAGTGTCCCGTCTCCCGGGGACTTGGCTGGGGACAATCCGTTCGGCACGAGAGTCAGCACCTCCGCCGGCCGGGTGGATCGGTGGAAGGGCCTCTCCCCTGGTCCTCCCATCCCCGGTGGCTGGTCCCTCCCTGGGCTTAATATTCGGCCGGAGCCCCTGCTCTCCGGGCTTAATAGTCGGAGGCGGATTGCCCCTTCGCCAGGGCTGAACAGCCGGGGAACACCCGCCGGCCGGAAGGTCAGTGGTGGAATGCAGATACTGGACAGCCCCAGCCTGGGGATTTTTTTTCCCCATTTTTTTTTCTATTATTATTATTATTATTTTGTGGGGGTTGGCGGATTATTGGGGGAAGGTTTTTATTTACCCCCCCCCCCCATGGGCTGGACACACCTGCTGCTGGCCCGTGGTTTTTTTTGGGAGGTTTGTGTTATTGTTCTCTACGCAGGCGCTGCAGTGTCAGCGGATGGGGATTCTTGGCATTCCCGATGCCGCCACGGGTATTTTTCCCGCACTGTTTTGTTTTTTTTGGAGGGGGGAGATTTGTTTGTTTTTGGGTGTATGTGGTTTTTCTTTTGTTTTGGAATTTGTTTGGGGGGGGGGGTTGGGGGGGGAAAGGGGGGGTGCTTTGTTCTTGTTTATTTGGGGGGGTCTGTGTGTTTTTTAGGTGTTTTGGGGTGTGTTGTTTTTCTTTTTGGGGGGGGTTTGGTTTTTTTTTTTTGGGTGGGGGGTCTTGTTCTTGCCCTAGGCACTGCAGTGGCGGATGGGGATACTGGACAAACCCCGCTGCCGGACAAGGTATTTTTCCAGTACTGTTTATGTGGGGGGGTCTTTTTTTTGTTTTTGGGTGTGCTGTTTCTCTTTTGCTTTTTGTTCTTTTGTGGGGGGTATTGTTCTTGCCCCATGGACTGCAGTAGCAGATGGGGATATTGGAAAAACCCCGCTGCCGGCCAAGGTATTTTTCCCGTACTATTTATTTTGGGGGGGTCTGTTTGTTTTTGGTTTGTTTTTTGGAGGGGTGCTTTGTTCTTGTTTATTTTGGGGGGGTCTGTTTGTTTTGGGGTGTGTTTGGGTGTGTTGTTTTTCTTTTGTTTTGGGTTGTTTTTTTTTGGGGGGGGGTTGCGGGTGTGTGTGTGTCTTGTTCTTGCCCCGGGCACTGCAGTGGCGATGGGGATACTGGACAAACCCCGCTGCCAGCCAAGGTATTTTTCCAGTACTGTTTATTTTTTGGGTGTGTTGTTTTTCTTTTGTTGTTTTTTTTTGTGGGGGGGGGGGGTCTTGTTCTTGCCCCATGCACTGCAGTAGCAGATGGGGATATTGGACAAACCCCGCTGCCGGCCAAGGTATTTTTCCCGTACTGTTTATTTTGGGGGGGTCTGTTTGTTTTTGTGTGTTTTTGTGTGTGTTGTTTTTCTTTTTTTTTTTTTTTGGGGGGGGTGTAGTGGGGGGGTGTCTTGTTCTTGCTCCAGGCACTGCAGTAGCGGATGGGGATACTGGACAAACCCCGCTGTCGGCCAAGGTATTTTTCCTGTACTGTTTATTTTGGGGGGTCTTTTTGTGGTTTGAAAAATTGTTTTAGTGTATTTTTGTGTGTGTTTTTATTAGGGGGGGTTCGTTTTGGTTTTGCTTGTTTTTTTTTTTTTACCCCTTGTGCTGCAGCAGTGGATGGGGATATTGGACAACCCAGCTGCACTTTTTTTTTTTTTTAACTGGGCAGGGTCAAAGCACACAGCATCTCTCGCTCCCAGAAGTCCTCAGTCTGTTCTCCACTCCTGGAAGTCCCTGGCTTGTTTCCTTAAGACAATGAACGCGGATGGGGCAGACAGTAAAACGGATGGCAATGATGAAGACTATCTCCCCGACTCATCTGAGTTGAGCAGTTCAAATGACAGCAGCGGGGAAAAGACATCTTTTCACGGGAGACAGGCGCTGGAAGAAGCCGAGGCTTCCTCCACAGATGGCGGCCTGAACCGACGGACACATCATGGCATGTCAGTCCAGGTTCCTGCCCAAAAAGGGGATGGTTCCAGAACATATAACAAGAAAAACTTCTGCCTATGGTGTGAGAGGCCATATTTCAAAATTACGAGGCACGTGGAAGCCGTCCACTGCAGTGAGCCAGAGGTAGCAAGGGCACTGAGCTTTGACAAGAACTCCAGGGAAAGGTCAGTGCAGCTGGACCTAATTCGCCACCGGGGGAACTTTGCACATAATATCGGTGTTCTCCGTGAGGGCAGCGGTGTCCTACTACCTTGCAAGTAGCCAGCCAAAGCAGCAGCTCCTCAAGATTTCATGCACTGCGCACACTGCCAAGGTCTGTTCTCCAGGCGACACCTGTGGTGACAAGTGAAGAGATGCCCTCTTCGAAAAAGGGGTGGCCACCCCAAACCTGGTAGAACTCTGGTCCAGTCCCTGTGCACTTACACCACACCCGTTCCGCCAGGTGTTGGCACCGGCCTGTGGAAGTTGTTGAGCCAAATGAATTATGATGATGTGGTACCTGTGATCAAGGGGGACAGCTGCATCATGCTGTTCGGGTAGCACCTCTACAACCGACTGAAGTCTAATGTCGACAAGCACGAGTACATCCGCCAGAAGCTCCGAGAGGTGGGTCATCTCCTGCTGCATGCGAAGATTTCATCCGCCCACCCAACTTTTTCCATGTGGTGTATGCTGTCAGGAGCCTGGCTGGCTACGATAACAAGACCAACACTTATATGGTACCCTCGCTGGCCCTGAAGGTGGGCCACAGCTTGCAAAAGATTTCTGCCATGGTTGAGTGCCAGGCGCTGATGGAGGGCAGTGCCCTGACAGTGGAGAGTACACGGAGCTTCAGGAAACTGTACAAGGTGAGGTGGAGTGATCTCATCTCAACTGCTGCCCTGAAGACCCTACGAGAGATAAAACGGAATGCACCACTCCTCCTACCCTTCACTGATGACGTGATGCGATTGAACCTGTACCTCCTTGACCAGCAGCGGGATTACTTGGATGGGTTATCTGCCCACCCTTCTGCAAAGCAGTGGTCAATGCTGGCCAAGGTCACCCTCACACAATTGATCCTCTTCAACCGCAGAAGGGAAGGTGAGGTGTCCAAGATGCGGCTATCCTCATTTGAATCACGGCACACAGCCAACCTGCAGGGCGACGTGGCCCAGGCCCTCTCGGAGATGGAGAAGGCTCTCTGTCACCACTTCCCCCGTATTGAGATACCTGGTAAAAGAGGCAGGAAGGTTCCTGTTCTGTTATCCCCATGCATGCAAAAAGCCATGGAGCTCCTGACCGAGAAGAGGGCAGAGTGTGTTGTCACCCCTGACAATTTCTACATGTTTGCCAGGCCAGCCGCCTTATCACACTTCAGGGGATCCGACTGCATTCGTCTCTATGCCCGGGAGTGTGGGGCCAAGCATCCCGAAGCACTGTCCTCCACCCGCCTCCGGAAGCATGTAGCCACCCTTTCCAGGGTCCTCAACCTAAGCGACACCGAGATGGACCAGCTAGCCGATTTCTTCGGGCATGACATCTGGGTGCATCGGCAGTATTACCGTCTTCCAGAAGGTACCCTGCAGCTGGCCAAGTTAAGCAAGCTCTTTGTGGCCCTGGAGCAAGGGAGAATGACTGAGTTCAGGGGCCGCAGTCTGGAGGAGAACTCCATTGATCCAGATGGTAAGTATCACTAGACGAGTGGCTCCAGGGACTGACACTGTAAGTGGGCTGGTGTGACGGGGTAAACTGTCTATCTCTATTTCCAGAACCAATCCAGGTGGCAAGTGATGACTCTGGGGATGAGCCAGAGAGGCAAGCCAGTGAGGTGATAGTGGTGTACACTGAGAAAGAAGCAAACAGTGTGGCAGTGGAGGGAGCCACTCCTAAAGGTGGGTGCAACCTTCCATACTGGTGGGGGGTTGTGGGGGGTGGCCTTGGCTGGTGATGGCTTTGCAGGGTGACTGACCTTTCCTCTCCCACATAGGTGACAGCAGAGGTGCTAAGAGGAAACCATGGACCCAGCGGAAGTCAGAGCCGTTGAAAGACAAATGATGCAGTTCATCCACTCTTGCATGGTTCCGGGCAAGAAGGATTGTGATGCGTGCCTAGGGGCACTGAAGGCTCGGAACTGGCTTTCAATTAAATTCTACATAAAGAACCGAATAACTGCGATAATGAGAAAGAGCATGAACTAAATAAATAAATAAAAAATAAGTAAACAAACACATGCATACATACACAAATAAATAAATAAATAAATTAATTTATAAATCAATACATAATAAAATGAGGGTGCCATTGCACCAGGTGGCCACCTGGGGGAAGGGTGTCACAAATAAATTGATCCATATGTTATGTCCATAATGGTCCCCTCCCAGGCTGCACACGCCCGCACCCTCTGTCCCCTGCACAGGCTCCAGGCTGGGCCCTTCCAGGGGTAAGGGAAATGGTGTCCCCGTGAGGGATGTTCCATACATGGGTCCCAATGAGGTCACAAAAACAAGTATGTGTGTGTGTATATCTCTAAAGCTATTGCTATGTAATAATATAGGGGGTAATTCCAAGTTGATCGCAGCAGGAAATTTTTTAGCAGTTGGGCAAAACCATGTGCAGTGCAGGTGGGGCAGATTTAACATGTGCTGAGAGAGTTAGATTTGGGTGTGGTGTGTTCAATCTGCAATCTAATTTGCAGTGTAAAAATAAAGCAGCCAGTATTTACCCTGCACAGAAATAAAATAACCCATCCAAATCTATCTCTCTCTGCACATGTTATATCTGCCTCCCCTGCAGTGCACATGGTTTTGCACAACTGCTCAAAAAAAATTCCTGCTGCGATCAACTTGGAATTACCCCCATAGTGCAACTTCAAAGTGCAATAGAATATGCTAGAGCTGTATAAGTAATGGGTAGTACAATGGATGGGGAACCTGATAATAGGGGCTGGAGGACAGTTTTATTAAATTTGTTTAATTAATTACGGTTTCAGATTTTTTTATGAGTTTATTCAGGTTTTTTGTAATCTTTTTCACATTAGTGCAACTGAATGCCCAAATCTGTATTACGCATGTGTATATCTCCAAAAACTAGAAACATAGAATTTCATGGCAGATAAGAACCATTTGGCCTATTGTTCCTAAAGAAAATATTTTGTTGAAAAAAAACCCAAAAGACTAAAATATTCACTCAAGCCCAAAATGAAAATGAGTTAAGCAATAACAAAACAGTTGCCAGAGATCAAACAGCCCCCTACTGCTGCTATCCAACAAATATGTACAGTGCTATTCACCTGAGCAAAGGTAAAAGGAAAAGGATGCACCTAACAAACTGATATCATACCTCCCAACTATTCAGTAATCGGTAGCAGGACTCCAGAGTACCGCTGAAAAGGGAGTCTGGCTTCTCGTGGGGAGGGCATGGCCTCACAACACGTTCTTCTGTTTTTGTCATTTTGGGGGCATGCCCAGTGCTCCCCGTGCAGCTGGGCAACCCCCAGGCTCATCTCTCTGCACTGATTGCACAGAGATGAGCCGTGCGCAAGGCATCTACTCAAGAATCACCAGCTGCTTTGCTGTGCAGAGCAGCTATGATTATAGGCTTCCCCAACCCTCCCATCACTGCTGCCTGTGGGAGTGACAGCGGGACAGTGTCCAAATAGCAGGACTGTCCCACTGTAATCGTGACAGTTGGGAGGTCTGTGATATGATGGCTATAGGATGTTGTTATGACCGCCAGCCACAATACCAATACCTCCATCCCGGCCCCTGAACATCCGGACAGTCGACATGCCGACTAACAGGGAATATTCCCACTCACCACCATGCCTGCAAGTGGCTTTGTTGTGCTCGACCCCCTGCCAGCTGCCAGTAAAACAGCCCCAACCCAATGGCTACAAGCACAACAAGAGTAATTTATAGCAAGCAAAGTCACTCATTAAATTGGTCATTATGCTATAAGAATCAGGGAAGAGGTGTTAACCATTGTAAGACAAAGTTTCACTGTGCACCTCTTGCTTACACATGGAAGCAGCCATTTTGTAGGCTGACAAACGTATAGGCTACAAATGCACTTAACATGCAAAACCAACATCATAAGTACACACAAAAAGTAACAAAAGTGTTGCTTTAGTTTAAACAACATGTGAAAATGTTGTCCACAATTAAAGAGCAAGGAGGCAATTTCCGCAGGAGGAAAGTCACAATACTGTACATAACTGTTTTGATACAGTATTGTTTACTTTTTGAACAATCCACATGTATTCTATTAACATGCACACAATTACTTTTTATGACCCCAAACATACAGAGCAAATCTAAATAGACAGTAGCTTAGGTCAGTGGTTCCCAAACTTTTAAGACTCACGGTGCCCTAGAATATATTTAAAAAAAAATCACGGTACCCCTAGGCCAAAAGTTTCTTATTGAGAAATTTAGAAAGATATATTAAATTAAGTAAATTGTGTCTATATGTCATCCTTAGGTTCAATTGTGTGGTGAGGGACAGGATTCACTTCTGTTTGTCCACATATTTTATGATTGACAGCCATAAGCACTGGTTTTACCTATTACTTTGACCATAAATAATTTTAACCCAGGACATCCCTGCAAGTATCCCAAGGCACCCCAGGGTGCCACGACACACAATTTGAGAACCAGTGGCTTAGGTGTCCAACTCCAATCTGAAGCAACTTAGCAATTTACATATTATACCACGCAATAATTAATTACATTTTAATAAAAAAGAAACCCTTGCACAGAAAAAAAGAAAATAAAAATAGTTCACAATGACTGCCACAAACTGAACACAAATAGTGATGTAGAATATAAAGGGACAGAACTCTGACACTCCCTGGATCAGTACTTGCCGGGTGTCCTTCTTCTGGTCAGTGGGTAGCTGGCTCATAAATACATACAATTGTTCGGCAGTACTCCAGTACCTGATAAATAATTAACAGGATCACGTTGATATGCTTCAACATTTTAACTCTTTATTAGTGCATTTAGAAAACGCACTAATAAAGTGTTGAAATGTTGAAGCAGATCAACTTGTTCCTATGAATTAATTATCAGGTACCAGAGTACTGCCTACCAATTGTATGTAAAATATACATATACTGTACAAATATTCAATTTGTGGTCTGGCGCTCACATCACATAGCTTGTCATCAATATACAATGGAAAATGGTGCAGCACTCCTGGTGTCTGGAATAAACAGGCTTAAGGTGGCGTACAGTCAGGCAATGTTTCAGTGACGTTTATTGTGAGGCACTTTCATCAGGTCACAAGTGCCACACAATAAACAACACGGAAACGTTGCCTGACTGTATGCCGCCTTAAGACTGTTTACTCCAGAGGCCATGAGTGCTGCACAATTTTCCATTGTATATCAACCTCCATGTGCAAGTACCTGGTCGCTCTATATATATACCTCCATGTGCAAGTACCTGGTCGCTCTCTCTCTCTCTCTCTCTATATATATAAAGTTTAATAAATATGTAGGTTTAATACATGTCAATGGGTGATATAAATCCAAATAGACCAATTGTAAATATTCAGTTTTTGTATAAATAACACCCGCATGTGAATTGCAAGCAGGACAGATAAGATATTGCAGCAGATATACGGTACAAATAAGCTATTCTGTTTTATTTGTGTTATACTAGAGAGAGAGAGAGAGAGAGAGAGAAGTCAGAGAGAGAGAGAGAGGGAGTGGAGAGAGAGAGAGTGTCAGAGAGAGAGAGAGAGAGAGAGAGAGGGTAGGGACAGAGAAGGAGTGCTATGGTGCCTGTTCAGCCTCTCACTAAGCTACAGTACTTGAAGCAAATTTGAAGCCTGCAGTATAACCACCTTTTACTTTTCAATAATCCTTTCAGAAGTGATGTCTGAAGAACGGTGTTTAATATTTAGTAATAGGAATCATAAAAGTATGTGAAACGATGAGATGATGTAGTACAATTGTGATGAAAGTGGTAAGACTGTGAATAAAACAATAAGATGCAATTACAACATGCATGTAAAAAGAGCACTCAAGCATATACAGTACATGTGACATGAATATGCAGACCTAACTGGTATTACATCATACTTACCTACTTTGCTGCCTCCTCCTCCAGGAGGAGGCAGCGTTGTAGGTGCATGGGGGCATGGCCGGCAGCAGGATGGGTGGTTTGGGGGCGTGGCCGGCAACAGGATGGGCGGTCCGGGGGCGTTGCATCAGGGTTGCATCATCGTGACTCCACCCCCCGCTGTGCTGTGCCCAGAAACGAGGCGCTGCATAGCGGGGGCGGAGCTACGATGACACGATTCAGCGCAAATTGCGTCATCGGTCCCCCTCGGGCCGCCCACTTGTACTCTGCTGTGGGCGGCCGAGGGGGAAAGCGGGAGGCTTGCCCACCTTTCCGGGGGGCTGGGAGGGTCACCTGATTTTTGGAAGCCTCCCGGCCATTCCAGGAGGGTAGGCAAGTATGTATTACATATACAAACATAAATTGCAGTGCTGCCAATATAACTAGCATGTCTGGCTGACTAAACAAGCCTATGATGACACAATTAAAGTAATTAGCTCACCATCTAATATGATTGCCAGCTAGAGGATGGATATAGCAATGTGTCTCTGTCTATGTGTGAATAGAAAATGGCTACTCAGAGCTCCCTTGACACAGCATGCATAGCTAGCTAACTACGAGAAGTTAAGAGGTACAAAAGAGAAACAGACAACTTTGAGATTTCCTGTGCTGGGCCACTAGAGGGAGTTGGTTATACAGGTCACTGTGACACAGAAACAAATGGATTTAAACAAACTATGCTGGAAGGCATGACACTCCCTGTCTGGTATCACTGATACCACATTTCAAATCCTCAGAAGATAACAGTAAGAACAGTTCTGAGGAACAACTTAGTCTCTCCTTGCTTACACATCTTGACCTCAACCTTATGGACTTTCCCATCCTTGCTTGGGAATGTCTTGGTGACTTGGCCACTCATTGCGTTATGACTGACAATCTCTAACGAGCACAATGTCACCTGGTTTTAGGTTAGCTTTGACAACTTGCCACTTGCTTCTTGGCTGCAAGGTGGAGATATACTGTCTTTCCCACCTGTCCCAAAAGGTGTTTGCAAGGCTCTGAACTTGTCTCCATTGACATTTGAACAAGTCTTTGGTGTTGAATTCTCCAGAAGGAGCATAGTTAGTACCAGTCTTTACAGTAAGAAGAGTGGCAGGGTTAAGCAGAAGTGGATCTTCTGGGCCATTAAAAATTGAAGTTATGGGTCTGGCATTGACAATAGCTGAGACTTCAGCCATAAAGGTAGTTAAACTCTCGTGAGTAAGTCTTGCAGTTCCTACTTGCAGAAAGATGGAATCAAGTATTCTGCGTATTATGCCAATCATCCTTTCCCAGGCTCCTCCCATATGAGAAGAATGAGGAGGGTTGATAGTCCATGTACAACCTTCTTCACTAAGGTATTTCTCTACACCTTTGGTGTCAATGTTTGAGTGAATTTGCAAATCTTTGGCTGCTCCGACGAAGTTGGTGCCCCTGTCAGAGTGGATGTGTTTAACAGGGCCACGGATGGCAATGAAGCATCTCAGGGCATTGATGAAACTTGAAGTGTCCATTGATTCTATAACCTCAATGTGAACTGCTCTGATGCTCATGCAGGTGAATACAACTGCCCAACATTTGCTGTTTGCATTCACTCCTCTCGTGTGTTGGGTGATAACAGTCCAGGGACCAAATATGTTGAGACCAATGTTAGAAAAGGGAGGGTCTGTACTAAACCTGTCTGCTGGAAGATTAGCCATATTCTGAGTTTGAGAAGTTCCACGAAGTCTGCGACAAGTAATACACCTGAAGATTGTGTTGCTTACACACCTTTTTGCTCCAATAATCCAGAACCCAGCTGAACGTAGAGCTCCCTCAGTGAACAGTCATCCCTGGTGTTTGACTTCATTGTGGTAGTGTTGCACAATTAAAAGAAGTAATGTGGTGACTTCCGGGAATGATTAAAAGATTTTTCTCATATATTCCTAAATTCGCTTCTTGAAGGTCACCTCCTACTCTCAATAAATCATTCTTGTCGAGAAATGGGTCTAGCTTTTTTTAAGGTGCTGTCTTTAGGAATAGGATTCCCAGTGGTGATGTTGTGAATTTTACTAGCATAGGTTTGGTGCTGTTGTGAATTTCTCTAGCATAGGTTTGGTGCTCTACAGCATGGATAATGAGATTCTTAGATTGTTGCATTTCTTCTACTGTGTAAGTATTTTGACAGTGTTGCCATCCCTTACATTTGTTCACATTTGCAGCTTCAGTACGTTTAAAAGAACGAGCTATGTGGGTTAGGCAGGTAATGGCTTTAACAAGTGACTTCCAAGTTGAGAATCTTTGGAATCTGTGAGGTTTAAGTTGACAATCTGAAATCGTGGTATGGATTGTAATTACTTGTGGACGTATTTCAACATCTGAGTCTGCATCTACTAACTCAAATGTGTTACTTTCAGTGTTGTTGTGATCTGTCTTGTACAAGCATTCAGGTCCTCTGAACCATGTGGTGTCTTTGAGGAGACTGGCTGGGATTGCTCTTGTAGCATGATCTGCAGGATTAGGAGCGATGGATACATAGTACTACTGTTTTGGATTGGTGGATCTCCTGATCCTTAGCACACAATTGCTAACATAAACATGGAATCGCCTAGTCTCATTGCAAATGTAGCCTAACACTACTTTATTGTCTGTGTAGAATTCTGTTTCTGAGAGTTCAATGGTCAACTCGAAGGAAATGAGCTCGGCTATTTCTACAGCTAGTACTGCAGCACAAAGTTCTAGTCCGGGCACTTTGTGTTCTGGAAGTAGTGCTAGCTTTGCTTTGCCCATGACAAATGCAATGTGACATTCACCTTTGTTGTCTATGGTTTTAAGATATGCAACAGTAGCGATTGCTTGGACTGAAGCATCAGAGAATACACACAGTCTCTGGTTTCGCACTTCTGTGGAAGGCACAGGAGCATATGGATGTGCAATATAAAAGTTGGTTAAGGTGAATAGAGATCTTTTCCACTCTTCCCACATTTCCCTTTTCTGTGGAGGCAGTGGAGCATCCCAGTCGAATGACTCAGAGGTTAGGTCTCTGAGTAGGGCTTTACCTTGGATAGTGACAGGAGCTGCAAATCCTAAAGGGTCGTACAAGCTGTTTATAACAGACAAGACACCTCTGCGAGTGAAGGGCCTTTCCTCGCTGTTTACTTGGAAGGTGAAGGAGTCAGATTTCAAGTCCCATAGAAGTCCAAGGCTATGCTGGGCTGGTGGAGAATTGGTTCCCAAATCCAAGTCCCTTAAGTCAGTGGTATGATCTTGGGAAGGGAATGTTTCCATCACTCCTTTGCTGTTGGAGGCTATTTTGTGAAGTCTGAGATTAGAACATGCGAGCATTTCCTGAGCTCTCTTGAGGAGACTGATTGCTGTCTCATCTGTTGGTGTAGATTTTAAACAGTCATCCACATAGAAATCTTTTTCTACAAGTTGTCTAACATCAGAACCATACTCTAGCTCACCCTTCTGAGCTGAACGTCTGAGTCCGTAGATGGCAACTGCTGGTGAGGGCTGTTACCAAAGATGTGTACCTTCATGCAGAAATTCATTGGTAATTCTCCAATATCTTTAGAAGAGTCATTATCTTTGAACCAAAGGAGTCTTAGAAAATTCCTGTCTTTTTGTCTCATGAGGAAACAATGAAACATTTGTTGGATGTCAGCTGTGAAGGCAATAGAGTGCCTTCGGAAACGTATGAGTGCACCAAGGCGTTTGTTATTAAGGTCTGGTCCTGTCAGAAGCACATCATTTAAGGAGATTCCATCAAACTTGGCACTGGAATCAAACACAACTCTGATCTGACTTGGTTTCTTTGGGTAATACTCCAAACATTGGCAGGTACCAGCATTCGTCTGTCTTTAAGAATGGGAGCAATCTTAACGTGATTGTTTCAAATATTTTGGCCATGAAGGAGAAGAAATGATCTCTCATCTCTGGTTTCCTGTGAAAGTTGCATTTAAGTGAAGAAAAACCTTTACGTACTTGTTCTCTGTTGTTAGGTAGGCATCGACTGGGTGTTCTAAAGGGTAGAGGGGCAACCCAGCTGTTGGCACCATCTTTGGCTAGTCCTGCCTCCATTATTTCCAAGAATAGTTTGTCCTCTATGGACATTGCCACCTGGTCATCCATTCTTGTTCGCTGGAAGACTCTATACCCTAGATGGTCTTGGTAGTTGTCACAGATGTGGTGGTTGTTGCTAGGAGAATCTATGGTAGTACAATGTGGTAATTCTTTTATGAGGAAGTGGTTGTGACATGGCTGAAAAAGAGAAGGGCATCCATTTTCTAAAGTACAAGTAAACATGCTGTTGACAGAAGCTGGTTTGTGCACATTTCCAAGACATACTTCTCCTATTATGACCCATCCTAGGTCTAGTCGCTGAGCATAAGGTGCATTGTGTGGACCACTAATCTGACTTCTGGCTTTGTGTACCCATAGTTAATCTCTTCTGATGAGTAGAGTTATCTGGGCTTGTGGGTCCAGTTCTGGTATCAGATGTGCTATACGTTTCAAATGTGCATGGTGAATAGCTGTGTCTGGTTTAGTAATTTCAGACCTATTATCTGGGATCTCATCACACTCAGTGATCGGTGGTAAGGAAAGGCATGTCTTTCCATCTATAGACGTGATTTGATAACCAGTGTCAGGGCCTTTAATATTAAAGGTCTCAAAGAAGTCTGATCTGGCTAGGGACCTGTTACTTTGGTCATCTAGAATTGCATAATGTCTAACAGCTTTATCTGGCTGGCCTTTTGGGTAGACCCTGACCAAACTGATTTTGGAGCAAGATCTGTTGCTAATGGCATCTTTGCAGACTTCAGTACATTGTGAAAATATCTCTGGTGTGGCTACAGTAGTGTCTTTTTGTTCTGCATTGTGCTCCTCGCCATACTCGGTGTCACCGTAACTGTGTTGTAAAGTCCATGTGGGTGGTCCAGGGTGTAGAGCTGTGTTGTGATCTGTGCTGTGAAATTCTGTGCAGTTAGCACTAACCTTACAGTCCTTGGCGAGGTGAGATGTGGAAGAGCAGCACTTGTAGCAGATACCATTTTCTCTTTAGAAGGCCTTGCGGTACTCTAGGGACTGCTCACTGAAGGCTCTGCATTTCAGGAGAGGATGCGGTTTGTGATGCAGAGGACACTGCTTGGCAGAATCTTTACCTCTGGTCTCTTGGCGAACAGAGCTGGTAAACCTGTGGGAAGAACCTGAATAATGCACATTAGTTTTATGAACTGCGACTGATGTCTTGTGGGGGTTAGGTAGCGTAGGGGTAGCACCTGTTAGGGTAAAATCAAAACTAGGGTCATTCCTGGTCTTAGTTTGCTGAGGTACAAAGTCCACGAAAACGGAGAATGGTGGAAATGCTACATTGTTCCATTGTTTATATTTGGAGCCAAGGGTGATCCATTGTTCCTGTAGATTATACTAGCTTCTGCACTATGGGGTTGATACCTCTGGCCATGTCAAGGAAGAAAAGTCCTGGTAAGTCTCCTTCACATTTGGCTACTTGAAGCTCCATAACTAAATCACTTAATTCTCTAAGCCTCTGATAGCTTTTGTTAGGTAGCCTAGGGAATTCATCAATTCTTTTAAACAGTGCACTTTCTATTATTTCTGGTGAGCCATAGCATTCGTTAAGTCTATCCCAGATCATCTTAAGGCCATTCTTAGGGTGGTTAATATTGATCACTCTTATCCTTCTAACATGCTCAGCGGATTCATTCCCAAGCCATTTCATTAAGAGGTCTATCTCTTCACTATGTGAAAGGCCTAATCGCTCACAGAAGCGATGTCTGAACAACGGTGTTTATTATTTAGTAAAAGGAATCATAAAAGTATGTGAAACGATGAGATGATGTAATACAATTTTGATGAAAGTGGTAAGACTGTGAATAAAACAATAAGATGCAATTACAACATGCATATGAAAAGAGCACTCAAGCATATACAGTACATGTGACATGAATATGCAGACCTAACTGGTATTACATGTAACACATAAATTGCAGTGCTACCAATATAACTAGCATGTCTGGCTGACTAAACAAGCCTATGATGACACAATTAAAGTCATTAGCAATGTGTCTCTGTCCATGTGTGAATAGAAAATGGCTACTCACAGCTCCCTTGACCCAGCATGCATAGCTAGCTAACTATGAGAAGTTAGGAGGTACAAAAGAGAAACAGACAACTTTTTTGATTTTCTGTGCTGACCACTAGAGGGAGTTGTTTATACAGGTTACTGTGACACCGAAACAAATGGATTTAAACAAACTACAGTAGGCTGGAAGGCATGACAGATTCCCTCTGCAAGAGAGACAGAGGGTGTCAGAGAGAGAGAGAGAGAGAGAGAGAGGGTGTCAGGGAGAAAAAGAGGGGAAGGAGACAGAGTGAGAAGGTGTCACAGAGAGAGAGTGTTAGGTAGAGTTCGGGGCAGAGAGATAAAGAGAGGCATACACAGGGAGGAGAGAGATAGAGTTCCAAAAACAGTGATAGAATGGGAGCAAAACAGAGGTGGGGGCACTACCTGATCAGCATGAGGTCTCTTAGGTGAACGGACACTTGGCATTAGACCTCGCCCCTTCAGCATACACCCGTGAATCCACTGCATTATGCCCATGAGGGGGCTGGGCTACTATTGTCAGTCATGCCCACGCTACTCTGTAAGTCAATAAACAAAACTCACCAATTACGTACTGATACCTGGAGCCAGCAGTCAGGGCAATGTCTGCGGCAGTGTTCTGGGGGCCCCTAGTTTTTGGGGAGCCCTGGCTGTCCATCCTGCCTATAATCTGGCATGTGCCCCACCCACTCCTTTATGCAAAGAGCTTTAACAGCAGGCAATCCATACGTAAACATAGCAGCTCCAACAACCTACCTTGTCCCCAGGCTGCCTGCAGTGCCTGAAGCCTGGCTCTCAGCGGCTGTGCTGCAGGCAGCACTTTGAGCATTTCCCTAAATGCAACCAAGGATCCAACTTTAACACATGGGAGATGCGTAAAGTGCATGCAAGCGGTTCTTTCCCAACAGGACTGCTGCAGCTATACCTGTGCCCCCAACAGTGGAGTCTCTGTTGGCAGTACAAAGAACAAACCTGCACAATATCCGTAAATACTGTAGGAAATGCGATTCAACACAGGGCCCCCTGAGACCTGTGGGGCCCTAAGCAGCCACCTTGGATATATAGTGGTAAATCCACCTCTGGGTCTACCTAGGTCACATCTTGGTGTAAAATGGTCCTTGAAAAATAACCCAGGTAGATTGATTATGGAATTTGACCCTGGTAGCTACAAGTGTTGGACCCAGGTAACGATGCATTGTAAACAGCTCGACCCAGGTTATCTGGCCCAGGTTATGCTTAAAAGCTCCTGATTGGCTGTGTATGCAGGGGTCTGCCTCAAGGGAGTGTCTGTGAGTGACATGCAGGCCAGACCTAGGTTCAGTGTAAATGGGGCTAACTCCGGAATAACCCGGGTCAAATGTGCAGTGTAAACAGGGTCTGACCTAGGTTGGAATCATGGCCCTCATTCCGAGTCGTTCGCTTGGTATTTTTCATCGCATCGCAGTGAAATTCCGCTTAGTGCGCATGCGCAATATTCGCACTGCGCCAAGTATCTTTGCTATGAAGATAGTATTTTTACTCACGGCTTTTTCATCGCTCCGGCGATCGTAATGTGATTGACAGGAAATGGGTGTTACTGGGCGGAAACACGGCGTTTTATGGGCGTGTGGCTGAAAACGCTACCGTTTCCGGAAAAAACGCAGGAGTGGCCGGAGAAACGGGGGAGTGGTTGGGCGAACGCTGGGTGTGTTTGTGACGTCAAACCAGGAACGACAAGCACTGAACTGATCGCACAGGCAGAGTAAGTGTGGAGCTACTCTAAAACTGCTAAGTAGTTTGTGATCGCAATATTGCGAATACATCGGTCGCAATTTTAAGATGCTAAGATACACTCACAGTAGGCGGCGGCTTAGCGTGTGTAACTCTGCTAAATTCGCCTTGCGACCGATCAACTCGGAATGAGGGCCCATGTCCAGAAACCTGGGTCTGACCTGGGATTTTGGTGGAAAAGTGGTATACAGTAAGTGTCATTGGTAGGTTATGAGTCTGAATCAGGGATGTGCGGTGAGGTAAATGGCTCAGGAGGCGCTGCTAGCACCAGAACCAGATTTACATGCAATATATGAGCCAATGGGTACATGTGGGTATTATACACAGGTGCAGCAGTATAAACTCCTGGAAATTTGGTGAGTTTTGATCAGAGATGTGCGGAAAAGAGTTTTTACTCCAGAGTTTTGGCTATAAAAATGATTGAAATAATGGAAAGAAGATATTTCAAACATATTCTTTATGTTTTTCATATACTTTATACAGTCAAATCTCTGGCACTAAATGTTAGTATGACAGGAAAGGCTCTGCCTCACCTGCCTCACCCTAGTGCATGTCACTGGTATGAATCTAAGGTACAGTTTAACTTGACACAAAAAGAATACTTACTATTTAGGGGTGTTCCCAAGCAGTGCCGTAACTAGACATTTTAGCGCTGTGTGCAAGAAACAGCATCGGCACCCCCCCCCCCCCCATCACAACCACTACCACAACCATATTTAGGCTTTGTGGGGAAGGGGTGTGGCCAAAATAATACCAATTCATATTACGCTGTACAGTAGTCTCCATTATTAAAATTACGCTGCACAGTAGCGCTACTTACAAACAGGTAGACCCCTTTTACAAATTACTCCAGGTAGAGCCCCTATCACACATTATGGCAGGCAGAGCTCCCTTTTACAAATTACTGCAGGTAGAGTCCCCCTTTTACACGTTACAGCAGGCAGAGTCCCCTTTTACATGTAACAGCAGGTAGAGTCCACTTTTGCACAGTACGGCAGATAGAGTCCCCTTTTGCACAGTACGGCAGGTAGAGTCCCCTTTTGCACAGTACGGCAGGTAGAGTCCCCTTTTACACAGTACGGCAGGTAGAGTCCCCTTTTACACAGTATGGCAGGTAGAGTCACATGAGAGAGGGAGGGAGAAAGAGTTAGAGTTGGTAGGGAGAAAGAAAGAAAGGTGGCAGGTAGAGAGACAGAGTGAGTGGTGGGAAGGAGACAGAGGGAGGGGTGGGAGGGGGAGAGAGGGGGGGGAGACACACACTGCGGTACCTATGCGATGATGGCTGGAGTGCAGGTAGTCTGTCTACCCAGCGATATCTGCTGTAAAGTACACACTCCTTTACTGTACCCATCTAACTCCCTTCACTACTCTCATTATGTGACTATATTGCTTACTCCTCTCTCAACACCAGCCTCTATATTTTTACTTCCTCTTTAGCTACCTCATTCCCCATCTAGTCCCATTTTACCTGACTACAACTTCCCCCCTCATTACCATCACCGTCTTCTTTACCTCACTCTATCCCTTCTTCATTTTCTCCCCCTCTTTAACAGCATCTGTAGTTTTAGCATCTCCCCACGTACTTGCCTCTTTGTTTCTTTCCTCAACCTTCTTCCCTCCATAAGTGCTAGTGAAAAAGCACCTTGCCTCATGCAGACAGTATTGCCCACTCCAGCCCAAGAAAGGATACTATAGAGTCCGTAATTGGTTCCAGAGCCGACTGATAATGGAGGGTGGACAGGGCCAGTTCTAGATCCCTGTAGAGCCCCTTAAAAAAAATCTATACTGTTTTTTGTGTGTAGTACATAAAAATACACCTTACCTATATGTTGGTTTCTCTGCAATGGGGAACCTTTGAAGAAACTGATCCTTCATGGGCAGACGCTATTCATGTAGGAAGTCACCTGGTCCTGAAGACGTGTAGGAATATAACAAATGTCATCCTCATATAACAGACGTTCAATGAGACTCGTACACTCTGTTTCAACACCTGCTCTGTGTCCCCAGTCTCCTGCCCCTTCAGCCTCTTGCCCAATCTTTTCAGTCTTTTCTTTCCTGCTACTACCCTGTCTCCTGCTATCATGCCAGCTTTCTGCCTCCTTTCCAGCCTCCTGTAACGGCATTCTCTTGTCCCCATGTAACTGCATCCACCTGTCCCCATGTAACTGCATCCACCTGTCCCCATGTAACTGCAGCCATCTTTTCCCATTGTAAATGCACCCCTCCTGTCCCCATGTAAATGCAGTCTCCTGTAACCATGTAAATGCACTCCCCCTGCCCCTATGTAAATGCACCCCTCCTGTCCCCATGTAAATGCAGTCTCCTGTAACCATGTAAATGCACTCCCCCTGCCCCTATGTAAATGCACCCCCTCCTGTCCCAATGTAAATGCACCCCTCCTGTCCCCATGTAAATGCAGTCTCCTGTAACCATGTAAATGCACTCCCCCTGCCCCTATGTAAATGCACCCCCCTCCTGTCCCCATGTAAATGCACCCCCCTGTCCCCATGTAAACGCACTCCCCCTGTCCCCATGTAAATGCCCCCCTGTCCCCATGTAAATGCACCCCCCTGTTGCGATGTAAATGCACTCCCCCTGTCCTCATGTAAATGCACCTCCCTGTTGCCATGTAAATGTACCCCCTCCTGTCCCCATGTAAATGCACCCCCCCTCCTGTCCCCATGTAAATGCACTCCCCCTGCCCCCATGTAAATGCACCCCCACCCCCTTCCCCCATGTAAATGCACCCCCACCTCCTGTCCCCATATAAATGCACCCCCACCTCCTGTCCCCATGTAAATGCACCTCCCGTCCCCATGTAAACACACTCTCCCTACCCCAATGTAAATGCACCCCCACCTCCTGTCTCCATGTAAATGGACCCCTCTGTCCCATGTGAGACACCTCCAACTTACCTCTGTCTCGGACAGCCTGCATGCTCCTCTACTTAATCCTCTGTGCACTGTGACACTGGCTGTACTGGTGCTGCTGTGCTGGGGCGGGCTGAGGCGGCTTGTGGCTGGGATATGCTGGCGGGTCCTTCCCACTTCGATGCGCTGTACAGTTGAGCAGAGGCGGCCTGCGGCTGGGATGTGCTGACGGGTCCTCTCCGCTCCGATGCGCTGTACAGTGAAGCAGAGGTGGCCCGTTGCTGGGATGTGCTGGCGGGTCCTCCCCGCTCCGATGCGCTATATGGTGGCGCTGAGGGGGCCTGCGGCTGGGATGTGCTGGTGGGTCCTCACTGCTCTGATGCTCCGTACAGTGGAGCTGAGCCTGGTGTACTGAGGCTGTCTGGGACTTGAATGCATCGGCTGGCCCTCGGCGCTCCGGCACTTCAGTGCGTGACGTTATGGCGCTGGAAATAGAGCCTGCAGTTTCAGCAATGTCCGACTGAAGGTACTGAAACAGGGCAGTGAAAGTGCGCTCCCCAGGGCACTGCGCTGTGTGCGAGGCACCACTCGCATACACCTAGTTACGGCCCTGTTCCCAAGTCCACTCCAGGTATAGCGTAAGGGAATCTTAGGTGGAAGCACTAAAAGGGAAAAAAAATATGGAAACGTTTATTGCAGCAATTAAGGGAAAGAGGACATCCATTCCTCTATCTTACAATGTTCTTAAATCCCTTTAATAGTCAATGTGGCCATGCTCGTTAGTGCACACACTAGTAGATTAATATGTAATTCAGTAATAACATCCAGATTTATTTGGGTTTTTTTTTCAGTTTTTCATTTCTCATGTAATTGGCTGGAGCAGCGCTATGAAGCACTTGTAGACTTAAGGGGACATTTACTAAGCAGTGATAAGAGCGGTGAAGTGAGCCAGCGGAGAATTGGCCCCATCAACCAATCAGCAGCACTGTATCATTTTATAGTATGCAAATTATAGATGTTACTTCAGTGCTGATTGGTTGCCATGGGCAACTTCTCCACTGTCTCACTTCTCTGCTCTTATCACTGCTTAGTAAATGTCCCCCTTATTCCTATTATTCATTGGTGTATTGGTGGCAATTGTGTCTGAATATAAACTAGAGATGAGCGGGTTCGGTTCTCCGAGATCCGAACCACCCTGAACTTCACCTATTTTACACGGTTCCGAGGCAGCCTCGGATCTTCCAGCCTTGCTCGGTTAGCCCGAGCGCGGATGAACGTCATCATCCCGCTGTCGGATTCTCGCGAGATTCGTATTCTATATAAAGAGCCACGCGTCGCCGCCATTTTCACTCGTGCATTGGAGATTGAAGGAAAGGACGTGGCTGCGTTCTCTCCCTGAAAAGCTCCGTAATCTGTGCTCAGTGTGCTGCAAATATCTGTGCTCAGTGTGCTGCAAATATCTACGTTCTCTGCCTGAAAACGCTCCATATCTGTGCTCAGTGTGCTGCAAATATCTGTGCTCAGTGTGCTTTATTGTGGGGACTGGGAACCACCAGTATATAATTATACTTATAGTAGTACAGTACAGTAGGCCATTGCTGTATCTTTCAGCTCTGTGTCACTGCAAGTATCCATTCCATATCTGTGCAGCATTTTTGTGAGCAGTATATATAGTATTAGAGTGCAGCATTTTGGTGACCCAACAGTATATAGTTGTGTACAGTAGACCATTGCTGTATCTTGCAGCTCTGTGTCACTGCAAGTATCCATTCCATATCTGTGCTGCATTATTGTGAGCAGTATATATAGTATTACAGTGCAGCATTTTGGTGACCAGCAGTATACATATATAGTACAGTACAGTAGGCCATTGCTGTATCTTGCAGCTCTGTGTCACTTCCAGTATCCTTATCAGTGCTCAATATCTGCTGCAT